>NC_065524.1:33916035-33930573 GCF_006386435.1 Epinephelus moara
TGAATATCCAGTCTAGCGATGTTGCAGATATCAGTAATGAATATCCAGTCTAGCGATTAAATGTTAAAACGGCTTGCCATACGCGTCCTCCTTGCCCTCACAAACGAAGAGGCCATTAACCATCAGATGACGGGGACGGTGAAGGACAGGCCGACTTATGAGAGAATCGCCGAAGGACTGACCAGCCGCGGCTTCCCTCAGAGTACGTCACTGTTTACGTAACACGCTGACATACACGTTTTGTGACTTGCTCACGCCCCCCATTGCCTATCTAAAAAGGGCTACTGTCTCCCTTGTATAGTTTGTTTAAGTCCCTGTCTTCTCCTCCTTCGTTGCCAGATCGTCTTTACTTTGGAGAGAGATCCAGTGTTTCCCTGGAGTTCCTTCTGAGTGTGTTGTTGACCTTTTAACCCCTGTCGTATTGGATACCTTTGCCTGTGTAACTGATCACCCGTGTACCGACATGAGCCCCATTAAAGACCTTGAACTTTTATCCAAGTTTGTGAGTCCATCTCCAGTTTGTGCTTGACAGTTATATGTTATATGAATATAATTTTCACTGTTTTAACTTGCTGTCAGACAGCGATTTGCAACAGGGAACTGAAGCTGTTGTATTGCTCTCTTCAAGGCCAGACTCCATTAAGAAAAACAGTCATTTAACATTGCTGAACACAGAAGCAGCTGTAGATCAGCAGCTCCTGTGTTCAGCAGGCTAAAGTGGTTGTTTTTCTCAAAGAAGTGAGGTGGCATTGACAAGAGCATAGATGGGAAACTAAAGCTGTTGACAGCTTCTCTGTTGGAAGAGGCTGTCTGCTGCAGAGCTGTCTCAGTATAGTGTACACTTACACAAATATGGATTCTATTAGGTGAGACTTTTTTAGATGGCTAAAATACGTTTTGTTGCTCCCACTGTCCACAGCCTACATTGTTTTGCTTCTGTGATGTTACTCCTGTCTGCTTCTCCAGCTGGGGGCTTGCCCACAAACATCTACTGTATATAATACACTGACTATAGAAAAGCACCTCATACTGTACAACCCCACTTCAAAAGATCCAAACTATCCCTTCAGTATAATCTTCAAGCAATGTTAATTTATTTATTTCTCTGGCCAGTCAGGGGCAGGAGAACAAGCTGTAAACACAACACTGAAATTATCACGTTGTAAAGCTGCCTATTTACACATCCACCAGAATAGTCTGCAACACTCTAAATTATTTAGAGTCATGTGTTTGAACACCTGATAAATGTAGGTCCAATATTTACTCTCATTTTAGCTCCTTTTTTGGTTTCCACCAACTCTGCATGCAGTTTGGTGCTTTGCTGCTGCAAGAAACAATACTGAAGAGTAGTCAGAGTGAGGTAAAACAGTAAAGGCGTGGGCCAAAAAAACAAGACAATGGGCAGAAAATAAAAAAAGAAAATGCTCCAGAGAACTGAGAGCTGCTGAGTTGGGTGATAATTTTCTGTGGGTTTGTCACTATGAGTGACCCCTTGCTCACTGTCATGTGATCCATTATTAATATGACACTATTGATTAGTTCAGATTTATAGTTAGCTCATAGTGTAGGATGTTTTTGTTGTTTATTGATTGGTCCTCTAGCTGTTAAAATCTGTTTTTGATATAGTATTGATCAGGTTGTTTTCAAGTAAACAATCCCTTTCCCCCTTTTGATTTCCCATTTATCATATTAAGTCCTATTTGTGCACATTTCTTTTGACAAATTTTTGGTTGGAAAACCATGAGGTTTGTGCCAGTGGACTCCCTGGTGACAGCTCTGTAATACCAAATGCATTTTAGCACTCGGCCCATCAGAGCACGGGGTCAGCTAAAGTGCGACAGCTTGGGTCTATCAAGTGGCTTTACTCAAGGGCATGCTGGTGAGAGCATGTGCTGCAGGTGATAATGTACTGGCATCACATTGAGAGGCCAGTTGCCAGCCTGCAGCTCAAAAATGTATTCTCGGCTAAAGTAAAGCCAAGTCAGGTTTTGGAAAGAGGCCAAGGGTCAAACTGTAGGACTCTGTGACGCCCTCTGTGATCATAACGTGCTGAATTCTCCTTAAGAAAATGACGATATGTTAAAGGGACAGTTCACAACAAAATCAAAGACACATATTTTTCCTCTTACCTGTATTGCTATTTATCAACGTAGATTGTTTTGGAGTGAGTTGCTGCTTTATTTGCAGATATATTAATACCAAATATTTGAAAACAGACAACAGCAATGTCTCTTTCTAGAAATCACGACCTGGTTGACCGTCAGTAGCACCAGATTCCTGATGTCATATTTTTTTTCAGCAGGTGGCAACCAGGAAGAGATGAAGCTCCTGGTCAGCGGCTGCATGCTAGGACAAGATGGCTCACACCCCAGATCTGATGCGTCAACCTCCACCACAAATTGCCGCTCAGGGTCACATACTTGGACTTTGCGTACTTTGTCATCTGCTGGGGTCCAGTGGAACGGCACCTTCAATGAAGTCAGCGTGGTGAGGGCAGCGGCCACAGTGCTGCAGCTGTGTGTGAAACACTGATGAAAGTTGGGGAAGCCCAGGAATGGTTGCAAGTGTTTGTGGAGCAGGAACGGGTCACAGACCTTGTTGTGAGTAGTTTAATGTAGGGAACTATTTTCTTTTGACCAAACTACAACTGTATATATACGCTGGGGGAATCATGCATCTACTCATGGATGCGAGGATCACGCTTGTGACAGCACAAGATGTTAACATTAATGGCGTGATGCTAGGTGAGCTAGCAGTAGATGCACGTTTCCTTCTGTGTGGTGATACAGTTGGTGGGTGTAGTCCTGAGGAAAGAAAATAGTTCCTACATGGAACTGCACACAACAAGATCTGTGGATTATCTTGAATAACGGCATCAAGATTTCTCACTCCCAACTTGTCTCCATTGACTTTTGGTTTCACATTGGACATGAACTGCAGGATCCTGGGTGAAAGTCTGGAGTTTGTTTGACCCATCCACCTCTCCTCTCACTCCCTATGTGGATTTCTTGCTTTGAGTCTGCCTGGACTGTCAAAAATGTCGGCGCCCATGGTGTCTCATACCCTCGCTAAAAGGTGCCTCAGTGCATTGGTGTCTGACACTAAGGGCCACTGACCAAACACCAGTATTTGAGGAGCTGGGAGTGAGATTTCTGGATTTCTGGAAAGAGACATTGCTGCTGAGTTTTTCACATTTATATTTTAGCACCACCACACCACCACTTTGAGCACCACACGTCTGCCATCTAGTTTCATTATATTCAAGAGGGCACACTCTCCCAATATCTCTGATGCAGGCCAACTCAAATCAAAACAACCTAGATTGACTGACACTCCAGATAGGAGGAAAAATGTGTATTTTTTAATGGGGTGAACTGTCCCTTTATGTGAAGCAGATTTTGGATGAATCACAAAAAAGTAAAGTTGGCTCATATGTTGCTGAGGGTAGACTTTCTTCCAATTTGTCAGCTGCAGAGCTTGAGGACTCCATGATTGAGTGAAATGCACAGAGGAGTGTAACTTGGCACAAAGGAACCGATACAGCAGGCAGTGATAAAATTATAGAAAAGATTAACATTCACATCACACAGCGTAGTCTTCTCCTTTGTACTGTAGAGACAGCAAAACTAGGACAGCAACAGTAAACACCTCACAGTGAGGAAAAAAGGATTGATGGAAAACAGACAGAAGAGGAGGAGTGGTAATCTTATTTTGAAAGAAATCCTCACAGACCACTGTAATAGCTCTGAGATATGATGAATGGTGGTTCTGTGTATTTTAAACAGGCTTTGGTATTAAAAGTGGAGGAAGCAGGAAGAGAGTCGTCTCTGCCTGCAAGGAATTCTTCGATTTATTCAGTCTGTGATGTCCACTGTTGGTCCCTCTCCATTGTAACCCATCTGCACACTCATGGGTGTGATTCATCACCAGCAGCCAATACCTAAGTGGTGTAAACTTCACTGTGTGTGTGTGTGTGTGCATACATGAGACAGCGAGACAGAGAGAGAGAGTGTCTGAATGTAAAATCCCTAGCTCTCTGAATGAAAATGGATTCCCATCTTCACAGTGCAGTAGGTGAGCACAGTTGGATCAAAACGATAAACTCAGCTCCCTCCTGATGTTTTATTCCAGAAAACCAGAACATATTTCACGCCATTGCAGAGCTGTCAGGGCCGAGGCAAGTTACGTGTTTAACAAACTGTAAACACCACATAAAAATCACAATAGCATGTCAGGGTGATGTATTTAAAAATAAGCCAATTACACATGCAAATGCCTGTGTTCCAGCTGTAGCACACAGCATGGGGGGTGCCAGTGTGAGCCCCTGACACCTGATATAAATTATCCACCCTCTCATGAGCTGCCCTCAGTGTACAGCAGCGAGGACATTAATATGGGTATCACAGGAGCTGCTGCTGCACTGCTCCCTGCATGCTGTTCATTTTAAAAGGTAAATGTCAAGTCCAATGTTTCATCGGGTGCAACCAGAACATCGCTGTCAGAGTAAACACACTTAGTATGTAGATTTCAATCAATTACCTGAAACTTGAGCCTCTTAATGAGATCTTTCTTTAACCATGATCTTCTGTGGTTTATGCAAATGAGTGAAGGCCGCAAACACTTAGTGTATTGCATTGTTCCGTGTCCGTCACAGTTTCTGTCTTGGGTGGTCCCTGACATTTTGACTCCCGGCCAATAGTTTGCCTCAACTAAGAGCTCACTATAGGCAGTATTCGGGAGTCACATATGATGGAGTGATGTAATTGAATTACTAAATAAATGTTACAGTGTTGATCAATTACAGTTACTGAGAAAAAATATGTAATTAAGTACAGTTACTAATCGAAATGTTTGTGATGACAAAGGAGTTACATCCATAGATTGTATAAAATAATTTATTTAGCTGCCGTGATGTCACCCTTTGGTTTGTGAACTCCCGTTTTAAAGCCTTGAGTTCTGCATTTTGGCTGTTGCCATCTTGTTTTTGTTTTGGAGCCAGAGGTGATTTGGATGAGAGGGTTGAGCTGTGGAGGAGCGAGAGGTGGATCTGACTGAGAACCCGAGGCCACTATCGGCAGACAGCCTGTCACTCAAAGTGGCCCGCCCTTACATAACTTTAAGCCTGAATAAAATGTAAACAGGCGAGTTATATAAAAATTCACCCCCTGTACAGTTGTCATGAAAGTGGAAATTAGCTCTTGTCCCAGGCTGTAAACATGTTTATTTCTGCTGTAAAGGTGGGCATTTTAACATAAGGGGGTCAATGGGGATTGACTCTTGTGGAGTCAGCCTCAAGTGGCAATTAGAGGAACTGCAGGTTATGCTATCCATTCACAATTCTCTCTCTAACCCACTCCCACCACTTCCACCAATCAGCTGACTATGGGTGTTCCCTCTCCTGGTTAGCCAGTCAAACTTTGCCACGATCTCCTTCAGCCATTCATGTTGCTGCTGCCAAACTTTAAATCTGTTCTCCTCTCTGCTCTTGTCAGCTGTCATTTTAGGCAGAAAAGTCGAACCCTCCTCCACCCCATTCACCTCCAGTCACCTTATCCAGAGCCTGGGACAAGCTCATCAAAAACTCACTTCTCTTCACATCCACATCCACAGCTCCCTCTTCATCTTATCTCATCACCACCATTATCACCACCACCATCTAGACTCCATGGGCATTACTTTAATAAAGTAATTTAGAGAGTTACTTTACTTTTTACCTTTTTTAACAGGGTAACTAGTAATCTGTAACTTATTACATTTCAAAAGTAACCTTCCCAACACTAAAGGCTATATTGTATTCCTCTTTGTTCCAGACACACTGATCCCTGAGTCTCAGAGATACCAAGCTATGTTTGCTCCTGCCAGTTCTGCAGTAGCACAAAATTTGGGGAAATGGCAAGTCTGGTTTTCCAAGCATTGTCTCTGCCCTTTCACAAGGCAACTGTAGATCAATGCTAACCTACTTATCATCTGTCTGACAGGGGGCAGTTACACATCAGGAATACATCAGACTGTCATTTGGATACAATCACATAAGAGGATACCACTTCGCTCCAACAACCAAACGACACACGCTGCAGTAAGAGGAATCATGTTTTACTCGAATCATCTGAGTTTTTTTATCCTCAGAGGGGAAGTATAAATTAGATTATGTGTTTGTTCTGTCAGAGAAAAAATGAAGCAATCATTGTCATCTATCTGCACTAGTTGTTTTTTTTTTAATGCAGATACACAACAGCAGCAAACCATTCCACATCTCCTGTCCCTGAAATCCAGGCATTAGCATTGTTTCTTATGCAGGCAAAAATAGATTAAAGGGAAATCTACATAACAAAACAACCAGCTGCGTGTGACATGTCTGAATTACAACATTACAAACAACAAAAAGCTGCTGAGTCGTTATTTGGGCTGCTAAAAGGCTCACAATGAAAGGCAAGGCAGAACTGAGGATCAGTCCGCTGTATGTGGATTATGAAGAAGAAACAGCCGTGAATTTCATTTGTTAGTTAAACTCTGGATAATTGAAAACTGTCTGAAAAGGAGTTGCATTTCCTTTGATGAATTACAAGCACCTTTAGAAATTAAACTGAGCATGAGCAAGCTTCAGTGCACCTCATTATATGAGTGTCAGTCTCAGTAATCAATCACTTTTCCTGTTCTGTACTTTAACTCGCTTTGAGCAAAATACTTCATGAAATCATCAATTATGTTTCACTTGCACACGTTATAGATCTTTCAAATGATGCACACCACAGTAAATTTTTGTCATTAGGCTTATGGGATATAAATACCAGAAAAATGGCACCAGAAATTTTGTTTGGAGTTGGACTGAAAAGCCTTCCGTCATCACAGACAGCGAGCTGATAACAGCTGATGAATCAGCTCATCTCTCGCTCATTCAGACCCCTGATATCCTTTTCTTCTTCTTCTCTCTCCACCCAGTTCACTCATCATCCCTCCCTCAGCCTCGTATTCATGTCTCATTCTACCCTGAAGCTTTAGGTGTCCTTCAGAGGAGGAGGGGGGTCCAATTCAGCTTTACAAGTTCGGATTACACTTTCAGCCTTAAGTGGAAGAGAGGGATGCCTGATAGAGTTTGCTGAAAGGTTGTTAAATGGCTGATTTGGGGAAGAGGAGGGAGACTGTAGACGGACACACATAAAGAAAGAGAGAGAGCGAGAGGGAAGTAATTCAAGGCTGAATGGTAAATTGGATGATAAGAGTCTAATGGAGGGGAACCAGTAGGAAGTGGAGAGCAGGGGGCTGCTGTATCAGAGAAAATGACTGCTGATCAGCCAGTTTCTAACTGGACCACCAAACCATACTGCAGTGGTTTCTAGGCTTTTTGTCTGGGGATCCATACTCTTAAACAGACTGAAGAAACTAGGTGCAAAGTAACTTTAAGAAAAGCCTGGTAATCATTTTAAGGCAGCGGGGGTGGCTACAATAGAACCAAGGCTGAGGGAACACAGATTTGTTATATACTGGTGCTACTTGGCTTGCACCATTTTTTACTTTGAGAAAACAGAATACTCTCTTTAAATTAATGCAAGCAATGCTTTAGGGCCTGCAGCTTCTACACTGCAGTTTATATCTTGTGCCAGTGGGTTAGACCTGCCGGATTGCATCGTGTGTTTGACTGGGATTTATTTATGGTTTGAAACTAAGGCTAAAATATAATCAGGGCTTCCAGGAATGGAAGCTGATGGAATGAGTGAGGGGCTTAACGCTCAGAGGGCAAGGCAAAGGGAAGACAAATGGGTTCAAGGAAATGTGGGATATATTGGCAGAAATGGAATATGATATATTTTCTTTGAAAGTGTTTTTCTTAGCTTAGAATGATGCATTTATATCTACATACACTGGCTCCAGATAGGGCCATTCACGTTTTTGCATTCGCCACCGCAGTAAGCAGCCCTTCCGTAGGGCTGCTGTGAAGAAACTGTTTGGATATGCTTTGTCATAGTTTGTACTTTCTCTTTTTTTCTTTTTTAAAATTATTCTGTGTTTAGTTGTGTTTTTTGTACATTTGTATCTGTTCTGCTACCATACACTGGTGTTTGAGATTATTGTGAGTAGCATAATACTCACTAGTCCATACCCATTGAGTACAGCATACCATACTATGACTTAGTCATACCAAAAATCCAGAAAAAAAACAACAACATTGGTCCACAGGGGGAGCCACAGCGATCGGCCGCATTTTAGCCATTTTTAAGCATTTCTCTGTTGTTATAGCGCCACCCAGTTGACAATTAGAGTTAAATTTCTCCAGTCACCTTGAGGCGTCCTGTTCTACATATCTACCAAGTTTAGTAAAAATCCATATGGCGGTTAGGCCTAGATAAGAAATGAGCTCTCTAGCGCCCCCATTTTGTTTGATGGGGTCAATAATGGAGGGGTCCCCTCAGATTATGTGTGGTCATATGCCTACAAAGTTGCGTGGTGATGGGTGAAACCCTTGAGATGTTATACACCTTTATGTGATGAGCCACGCCCTCCGCAATATTCATTGCCTTATAGAAGCTCAGTTTTAGTAAGTTTTCCAACTTTTGCCAAGAGGGAACTTTAGATATTGGTCCCTAGATTATGTTCACCCAGTTTCATGCAGATCGCTCAAACTTCCTAGGAAGAGATCCATTTGAAGTGTTTTTCAAAAAATTCAAAATGGCGGAAAATCTATATAACCAGAAGTTATGGGTTCTTGAGGCAGATTTGTTCCTCATGAGGAGAGGCATCTCTGTGCAAAGTTTCATGTCTCTACGACATACGGGGCATGAGATATGCCCATTCAAAGTTTGCAATTTCAATCGGCTGCTATAGCGCCCCCCTTTGGCCAACTGATGTAATATTGCTTCATTGGCATCCTCCCATGACCCTCTACCACTGTGCCAAATTTCACATGGATTGACCAAGTCATGAGGAGAAAAACGTGGTACAGACACACACACAGAGTTTTCATCATTATATAGTAAGATAGGACAGGTCACTGTGATTTGATCTGAGATGTAAAATCATGTGTCACAGTGATATAAACTGCTGTGTAGTGTTTTGGCATCAGAGAATCCTTCACATTTACAGATCTGTTACTCAAACTAGACTTCACATTTTATGTCTCACCAGTAACACCCACTAGGCCATAAATTGTGACGAAAATGTTGTGCGTTTGTGCGTCTGCAGCTCTCACCTGCAGTTCCTGCTACAGTTCTCCTCAGTGATCCCGTCTTCGTCCTCGCCCCAAATGTCCACCGCCGAGAAAATCAACGCCACCAGCACGGCGAAGCAGCACACCAAGGCAAAGATCACAATGCATTTCTGCTGAGACTGCAAGAGAGAGGAGGAGAACAACATTGATTTGCACGGTGTGTTTTCCACTCCTCATCACCACTGTAAAAACAAGGCCAAAGTGCCCCAACCTTGGCTCCCATTAACTGGCTGCTCCCAGCTGACACAACTTGTGATTTAGTGCACAGCTCAGCAGGTTATAAGATGATATAGAGGGGAATTTAACACAAACATGTCAAGTCCACATGCGACCTTGCAAGTTCAGGGTTTTGTATGAAGTACGAGAGGCAGGAATGAGGAGAGGAAAGGAAAGAGGGAAGAGAGAGAGGTGAGAGAAAGAAAGCAAAAAAAACAAAGCGATCGATAGAAATAAACATTAAATTGATTAACTGGATGAAGTCCAAATGATCCCATATGGTTGAGGTGGAAATGAGGGTCAGCTGTCAGCATCTATAAGGGCAGTGAGGACGTAAAGGAGACTATTTCACAGCTGTTACTCATCCACCAGCTTGCTCCAGTCCATCTGCTTACAGAGTATGTGGAGTTATGATTATGATTCCTCACCTCCAATATAATATACTATATTTTAGTCTGTTTATATATTTGCTTGTTGTCAGTGTTACAGTGGCTGTTTATAGGATAGTACTGAAAATAAATTGATTTGAGAGTGATATTTTTATCAGGATAAACAGGAGGTAAATGCTACAATAATTCTGTTATTGTTCACAAAAACTGTCCACCCAACTTTCTGTGGCTTGCAGCTTTATTTAGAAAATATCAACACTGGTATCAGTTTGCACAAATCCCCACACGCACACACACAAAAAAGTGATTTTGGCTCATGTCACACATATTGGCGACCAATTATATGAGAGCAAAATACAATATCTGTAACTCATCAGTCAAACAGCACCTCTGGGGGCAAAATTACTCTGTTGAAAAAAGTGCACCATCCATTATTGTTGACAGGAGTTGGGAGAGTGTTTCTGCTTTTTACTGAGATTATTTCCCAGGGGAGTGGATGGCAAAGAAAGCAAAGAATTGTGTTTAAGTCTCTCGAGTTATCTCATGAAAACAAACACAACTGGAGGCCGCAGACAATAAATTAAACAGGGTTTTTTTGCATTTTAAAATTTACTAACTGTGATAATATATGAGCCTCAACAGCTGTAGTTAATATAAAGTATTGCCAGTTCAGGGATTCCTGTTTAAGCCTGGTATGCACTGTGTGATTTTGGGCTGTCCCAGATGAAGAAATGTGGCATTATCTTTGGTCGTGGCTCTAAAATGGTGGTCCTACGTCCCACAGCGAGAGAGGTTCAAAGATGGCCGCTGTCACAGTCTTGCATTCAAAGACAGCCTGGGATAAGAAGACCTCTCACATCTCACTGTGTGACAGGGGCGTAAATATAGACAGTGCAGGCAGTGCGGTCGCACTGGGGCCTGTGAGGTGGGGGGGCCCACAGAGAGTCTGGGATGAGAACAGTAAAGGCCACCTTGGTGATATGCCTGTTTTCAAAGAACAACTCTCATTAAATTAAAAAAAAAAATTTTTTTTTGTGTGTAAAATACTCAATAGTATCCATAACAAAAGTATAGTCTTATTCCAAATAAACTACAATAAACTATTAAAACTGTTAAATAAAATCAATAATTTGTCATTTTCTTTGGTAGTTTTTGTGATATACAGTCATACAATGATGACTGCTGGCTGATATGTATGTTAATGTTATCCAGTGTCAAGTCTCTGATCATGTGACCAGATGATATGTACAAGACAGCGTACACTATCAGGCCCGTCATAATAGCGTGCACTGGGGCCCATCATAACGACCTTACGCCACTGCTGTGTGACTGCTGTAATGACCTACATCTACTAACCAACCAATAAAAATGCAGCATGAAATGACACACTGGCGCTAAACCCAAACAAACAGACGGATAGCAGCTCACCATGGAGGCAGAACGCACTAAAAGAAATGTATGTGATTCCAGTAAAGAGGAAAAAGTTGTCGAGTTGTGGCAGCAGAAGCCTTGCCTGTATGTCCTCCAGCTCTTACCATGATCGCATAAAGAAGGATGCCAGGTGAGACAGCTAGCAGCTAGCAAACACACACACACCACAGTGTAAAGTTCCCACAAAACTTAAGGTCATTTAATAATGTGACCGTGCAGCATCCTTGGGCACTCAGCATGGGAAGCTATTGCATCGTACGTCATGGCCTGTGATTCAGTAGGCACTGTCATCGTACAGTCTGCATACATCAAGCTTGATGTCGTACCCAAATTTATTAGATCTATGTTGCACATTGCAGCTTGCACTAAATTTATAAGTCTGCTAAAATCTCACATTCTGTAAGATGCTTTATAGCTGGTAAACATTTACAGCTACTTTGCTTTTACATAAAGTTTTGGGTTGTGTTTAATATGACACATTTCCACTATGATATTAAACACTGTAACATCTTTGCCTTGAGCAGGTTCCTGGTCAAGGTCTGACCTTCTTGTCATTGACTCTACGTGACACTGTCTCACCTGCAACGTCAGCTCAGGTCATCTACATGTTTGTGGTGCTCTGATGTTGATAAGACAGATTACACAAGCCTGAAAACTGAGAGTAGAACAGACGCTTTTTCACTGACCCTGTCTCCTGGAAATTATATTCATGTACTACTAATTTGTTGTGCATAATGTTTTCTGAAGGCAGCGTAATTGCTGCCAGAAAATATGTTCACTGCCAACATTTTGTCATTTAAAAGAGCGCTATGTTCCTGTACCACACAAATGTTGTAAGACACTTAATCAAGGTTACAGGAAGATCATGGTTTTAAATAAAGATAACAGGTCATGTCTTTGAGTCAGTGCTGGCCTTTTGATTATTTAACCAAGAGCGCAATCTTTCTCTAAAGGGACAGTTCACCTCTAAATCAAAAATACAGACTTTTTATCAGCTTCATATACATTTCTGTGAGACAGGGTTGTTTTCAAAGCATATGGCACATTTTGACTTGTTATGACAGGACTCACAGGTGTAACTAATTACACAAATTATGGCTCTAAGCCATGTCAGTGGGCCAGCATGTGTTAATACCTGGAAATCATTTGTTATTTTTGTTATAAAATACTGCTGTGACGTGTCAGAATGTCTGCAGAGGTCTATTAAACATCTCTGCTGTGAAACCGAGATCTGTGTATTGATCACTACCTGATCCTGTAGCCATTATTATACTATACCAGTCAGTGGTGTAAAGATATAAGCTTTCACATTGTTTTAAGGGTGTAAACAGTGTATCATAATCAATCAATGGCATGTAATTATGTGGTATTTATTTCATTATATTACATTACATATTGGAAAGTCAAGAACACAGTGCAGTAGGTGTATCTATAGCAGCCTCACTCACACCTTCAAAATAGTGCGATGCCAGTGTACAACAGATTTGACCCAGTTACTGGGAAACGCCCCAACTATTTGTAAGACAATAACAAATGTATCCTGATCCCTTTGAAACCTGCCAGAATAGCCAGAACTAATTATCCTTGAACACAGCAGATCATTAGCACAGTCAGCGAGACTCCACACATTATCCTCTGAGACAAATCTCACACACACCATCGACCTCTGAGAGCTGCGCAGACACAAAGCCATGGTTATTTTATTGTGTTTATTGTAGCTAAAGACATTCATGCCCATAGTTTCCCATGTGGGAATTAAATTAATCTGCCAGACAGTCAATGGAGTGTCCCCAGTGGAGCAGAGAGACACTGGCAGGGATATTTAGCTTCACACTCATCCTCACACAACCATCTGTCTGAGCTGATGTCTGACATGGGAATAGTGTTTTCTATTTCTTGGCAGCACTGGTGGGTGGAACATTATAATTCCAATGAACAGCCAGCATCTGCTCAACCAACTCGTTCACTCTCAGTCCCCTGTGTCTCATAGTGGGGGACAACAGCACAAAGGTTAAAGGCATGACCTCCTGACCATAAGGCAACTGATTCATATCAACAGACCTGATTAAAAAAGTGCAGGTAAAAGGGGAAAAAAGAAATCATCTCTGCCTCTGAATATCAGAACCCCAGGCACTCAACAAAGCATACTCAGCAAACACTCACAGGAAAAATGGAGGTTAAATCAAATCTGTCACTCATGTGCTGCACCCATACCGGACATACTGCGAGGAGAACAAGTACAGATGAAGGTCTACCTGCAAGAGACTGCATGCTTCTCATATTTCCAGTGTTTTACCAGCTGCTGCAGTCACATGTGGGCAGATGCGTGCATCATGGCTGATATATAAAGAGGTCAGACTCAAAGCGTGCACAAGGGATGGTGTTACCTGACACGACAGCACAGCTAGGGATCAATACACCTACGATTACAGGAAGTAGTCTGCCTCACAGTAACTGTTTACAAAGACTCTGTTTAAAGACAGACTATGCAGGATTTTCCTTAAAAAACCAATGTATAATCTCACTTATGTCTTATGTTAAATCTCTAATGACCCACTAGAAGTGTGAGGCAGTGTACCTATCTGCAGACACTCTGCCGTCTGCCTGTATTTTCTCATTTTTATTTTATATTTTGTGATGGGGACGTTTATGGACGTGTACCCCCGTAGCACTTAAGTGAGACTGGGCTTTACAAAAAGGTAGCAGGTGCCAAACAATAAGCAGCAGGCATCCATGAGGCACAGTGCTTAAAAAATGCAAATGAAGTGAGGTGAAACACCAAAGGGGACTGGCTTTTACTTTCACTTTTGCTGGCAAGTGTGTTTACAGACAATAAAATGACAATCATGCATGGTATACCTTACAATGTAATAGCCACAAAAAGAAGAAAGAAGAGGTTACTAGCTTGTCAATAGTTTTGAGGTGGTGACAGAAATCTTGGAGACAGATATCTGAAAAAGCAGGACACATGGACGTTAAACTGTCTGCATGGGTGAACTGACCATTTAACGATGCATGGAGAAGCTGATGGTAAAAAACTGTGCACTAAATCTCCAGTTAGTATCATCACTAAAGCAGTAACTCTAGACATCTAAATCCTACTTATCTCTCTTTCGAAGCACACACATACAAACTTTTGTGCTCTTTTTAATTTCAATCAGGAGAGACTTGTTCTGAAAGACAAGAATATTTATATACTAGTCCATACCCACTGAGTGCACAGTTGCCCACGTACAGTTTCACATGGTGTGTGTTTGGGATACAGGTCATAGGAAATTGCAGATTAAATAGTCAACTGAA
>NC_065524.1:33930665-33963764 GCF_006386435.1 Epinephelus moara
ACATACGGGGCATGAGATATGCCCATTCAAAGTTTGCAATTTCAATCGGTTGCTATAGCGCCCCCCTTTGGCCAACTGATGTAATATTGCTTCATTGGCATCCTCCCATGACACTGTGCCAAACATGGATTGACCAAGTCAGACACACCCACAGACAGACAGAGTTTTCGTCATTATATAGTAAGATAAGATATGTGAGAAATGTGAAAAATCATTGCCAATTAGACCCCACCGTGATATCATCTATTCCAGGAGGGTGGTAAAGATGTAGTAAATTAGGGAACGCCCCTTATGGAGTCTAGGCAGTGGTGGTGGTAGTAATGGTGGTGATGAGATGAGATGAGGAAGGAGCTGAGGATCTGGATGTTAAGACGAATGACGATTCTGCCTATAAAATGACAGCTGACAGGAGCAGAGAGGAGAAGAAATTTAAAGTTTGGCAGCAGCAACATGAATGGCTGAAGGAGATCATGGCAAAGTTTGATTGGCTAACCAGGAGAGGGAACACCCATAGTCAGCTGATTGGTGGGAGTGGTGGGAGTGGGATAGAGAGAGAGAGAACTGTGAAAGGATATAGCATAAAGAAAATCTTCCTGATTGAACTTATGCCGAGCGTCATGTGCCGGTGCCAAGTGGCAACATCTGGGGCTGAAAAATGAAGCCAGCACGGGGGTGTCAAAAACTGCAGTTTCTTAAATGGCCACTTGAGGCTGGCACCAGAAGTGAGTCAATCCCAATGCTTCATAACGTAGTCCACAGACCAATGGGTGATGTCATGGTTGCTATGTCCATTACTTGACACAATCTACGTTCGGTGCGTTCAAGATGCACTTTGGCTGCTTACAGTTACAGTTACTTACAACAGCACATGATAGGAAATTCCAATCTCCTACTAGCAGCAAATATAGCCCTGAGTGACTTGCAAAAAAGGAGTCATAAATAACATGGTTTAGTGAGATGTCTCGCCCGGCTGTTTTAAAAAGCTCCCCAGAGTCCATCTAAAAAGGCTTTGCAAGGTGGATGGCATGGTGCCACACAAAAACAAAAACACAGCCACTGTTACTGTCTCTCACGCAGACAGAAGAGGAGGCCGGGCCAGAGGAGGTGGATGTTTATATCATCAGATTAGAGGCAGAACTTTTAAACAGAGGCCTTCTCTCTGCCAAACCTCTAAGTTGTTTTGAGTCTGCCCTTTGCCATCTGTTGAAAGATTGGCACGTTCTACTCATCTACAAGCGAGATGGAAAACTACGCATCTGCTTTCCAGAGTTTATGAACAGTGTGGTGATTGTCTACAGTACGCTCTATATTTCTTGTGTCCCAGTTTGTTGTGCTGCTGTGTCATATAGCGTGCAGAGGCAAAGCAGAAGGAAGCTAGAGTTATGGCAGTGTGCTGATGGCTCGTGAACACGATGCAGAAGTCGTACGGTCCCTGCGGCTTTGGAAGCACATTTAAGGAAATCTCGAGTGCACCTACAGAGAAGCAAAATGAGTTTCTTCACAGTGCAGCCTGAGAAAAGTGTCAGGGGCCCAATTATCCTCTTATGAACACTTCCTCTTTGTCAAGACATGGTGAGAACAAGGAGCCATGCTGCTCAGAGGGAGAGAGAAGTTAACACCACATCAACATCACAATAGAAGTCTCGGAGAACTATGAGCAACATATCCTGGTCTAATTGGTCGACAGTAATAAAAAACTCAGGGTGCTGCAGATGTTATATCACCACGAGCCTGGTGACAGGATGAGTTTTACTGGCATTTGAAAAGACGCTCTTGTTTTTAGTGCAGCCAGTTTCCATGCACGTTTGTGGAGAAGAGAGGAAAGAAAGGGAAAAGGGAAAGTAGAAGAAAAAGGCCACAGCAAGTGATTCACATTATCTTCATCCCATGGTTTGTCACCACCTGACTTCCTCCTTTGCTCCCGTGTCAATTAGTGTGGCGACTAGAGGCCCTGCCTAGCAATAAATGTAAATATGGGTCTTAGTAAGCTGGTTGCACAGCTGACAAATACCATCTTTTTTTTGGGAGGACGGTCTGGTTTGTCGTGGGCTGAATGTCCTGCAGCTGTTGATAGTGTCAGTCAGCGTTACTCCAGCAAACATAAAAACAACCAACTCCTCTGTATGCACTTCACGAGTCTCTGCACTGTCTGGACACTTGAGATGTTGAGTGTATATTGGAAAACCTCTCCTTAGTGCTGTCACCATTTCATCCCTCCCTCTATCACCATTTTCACCTCTTTACTGCATCCATCCGCAGCTTAATCACATTTGCAATGAGCATAGTGAAAAAAACCCAAGAATGCTGAGTGTTTAAACCTCCCCTCACCTTGTTGATAGGTGTGGAAACAGTTCATGAATTGTTGATGAGCTTTGTGGCGTCTCAGATACAGAGACTTGTCACGGTGTGACAGAGAAGGACGCACGCCCGGGTGCAGGTTATTCTACATCCTACAAATGGATGTAAACAATCTGATTAAGAGTGTTCACAGATAATGTTGCCTAATTGGACAAGATAAATATGTGCACTGTTTGATTAGTACTCCTCTGTCAGATTTAATTCCTAAAAATGACCTTTGAAGACGGCCGACTGGCATCTGAATATATTTGACTGAGCATGTGAGTGCTTGTTTTCAGTGAGCGCAGCTGAAAAGGAAATTAATATACAGTAGACTTTAAAGGAAATCCACTCTGAAGCACTAATCCTGTGGACAGTGAGCCAAACATAGATGATACAATGTCACAGTGAGATATTTCTAGCCCAGCTACAATCATCTTTTGATGGAGAAAACCTTTCATCTGTCCAAAACATCAGCAGTAATGTCAGATTTTGTTGTCAGCTCATCAGTATCAAAGAACAGGCTCTCATTTTAGCACCATTCAACGGCGACGCAGGGAGACATTAATCTTACAAAAAGCATCTGTACCAACAGTAAATCTAATCAGAACTCAATGCAATAAAGCGACAGGACATCCTCGTATGGGTGTGGTTGCAGTCAAGTACCACAGTGTACATGTACTGTGTACCATTTGTGCAGTATCTTCCATGTGACTCTGGCTCAGGACCTTTGCTGCATGTTATCCACATTTTATTAGGGTTTCAGCTTTGCCTCTCCCTTGTGTTTCCTGTTTTCAGTCTGTCTCTGTGTGTTTGCTGGGCGTGGCCGTCTGGTTCCCTCCTCCTGCCAATCCTCCTGAGTGCCAGCAGCTGCACACCTGCACACCTGAACCACATCTACAATCAAGCCACTGCAGTATTAAAGCCCGACTCAGACATCCAGACTCTGAGATGTTCAGTTGCCGCTGTTGTACAGACATCTAGGCCAACGTCTAGTTTTCTGATACTTTGCCTCAACCATAACCTGCCATGTCCAGCCTCGTTCTAGTCTTCTGCCTTTGGCTTTGGACTGCTCTGCTTTGCCATTCCCAGCCCACGTCAGCCATCGTTTTATTCAAGTCTTCAGCTTCACTTCTTAAAACTACAATAAACTTCCTTTAACCATTCCCTGTTTCCTGGTTGTGTTTGCATTTTGGGTCCTAAAGTGAACTGCGACGACACATTTCCCACCTCTCTTCACTGACAACTATCAAAGGCAAAAACATATCATATCAGATTTTTTTTATTCTTTGATGATGCCAACACAATTTGGGTTACTGTCAGTCTACTGTAATGTCAGATGCCTATGTCGTAAGTTTTGACTGATTCAGTTCAGCATTGGATTTCACCTATCGATGGCACCACCGCAAGTCTGCAACGCTAGACAGATGTATCATATACAATCAGGCCATATAACATTCTTTTATTTACTTTGTGACACACGTATAGAACTGGAAATCAATCCAGGTAACTTCTAGTGTCTCATGACTCAATAAGAGACTGTTTCTGTGCAACTGCCATATTTATGTTAATTCATTCATTGTAACAGAGAGCAGCAGTTGTGGTGAAGACAAGGTTTGTTGTGGAGACGGCTTTTCTAGACGTGTGCGCCTGAGAAGGGGAACATTATTAACTCTTTCTGCAACTTGTTTGATGATCATATCTTTAAATCCAAACCGAAAACCTTATAGCACGTTTACCTAAATGTTTTTACAACCCAAAGTCTTGTTATCAGTGTATCATTATTACTTCAAATTGAATGTTGTGTTTTGTATTGTGTTGTCAGCACCTTCAACCTGGCTCTGCTTATGAAACGTGCTTCATGAATATAACTGCCTTGCCTTGCCTTGCCTTTTCTTCATTATCAACAACTGGCATCAGAAACTGCAGGAGAAAACACAAACAGACCATGTTGACCAGTCACAGCTCGTGCCGTCGACACCTGGAGTTCAACCTCAGTGGTTAAACGATCTATTCTTCATGTATGTTTACCATTTATCTATTATTTTTATCATCCTGAGTGTCCATACTGTCCTTTTTTATGTTGGTCTTTTCTGTAATCCATCTATTACATGTCCGTCTGTCCTGGGAGAGGGATTCCTCCTCTGTTGCTCCTCCAATTTTTCCCAGTAAAATTTTTTTGGGGGGGAATTTTTACAAATTTAAAGCCCCCCGAGGCAAATTTGTCACTTGTGATATTGGGATATACAAATGAAACTGACTTGACTTAACTATCTTTGCAGGCGTGGCTGCCTGAGACCCAATGTGTGGTTACATATTCTGATGAGGTACACATCAGCTCCAATGTAGCCTCCAGGTGGAGTCACATTAAACTTCATCTACATGAATATTTGTCTCATTTGAGGCTTGCAGAATGGACAAATTAAAACATGTATTTCCTGTTTTGATGTGATTTCCAGACTACAGTGCGGATATAAAATGTTTGCTGATGCAGTGTTTGGAAATGGAGAGGTCATTATTCTAATGATACACAATATTACACCACTGTAAATTCAAAAATTAAAATTACCCCATCATACCAAATTTAATAAGTAAAGATACTTAAGGGGAAAGTGGGACTCTGAGATGCAGCTCACTACATTAAACAGGAGAGCAGCTGAGCCGAGTGTGTGCAGACATTCAATGCGCTGGCTTGTAATGCTTCAGTTAAATGGTATTTTCCCCTATTATTATCTGGACACTGTACCGCATACTGTGGTGTGTATCTATGGATTCAGACTGTAGAGTTTGTACTTTCAGGTGATGTATGATGTTCACACTGCTGCTGACACACACAAAAGAAGCACGTTTATGGCTGTTCATCTGAAGGTGTCATCATACTATTCAACATGTCTCTTCTTCACAGCAGGGATCTGGACTGTGCAGAGGAAAAGGATGACGAAACACACAAATTCTAAAATTGAAATGCTGGTCTTGCACCGAAATGTGGAAAAGGAAAAGGTTGATTTTTTAACATAATGCTCAAGTATGATTGTCATATGAAATGGCATTACACTGCTGCCTCATGTAACGTGTCCATAGAAAATTAGTTCATGTGTTTTTGTAACCATTTTGATGTTTTCGATCTTCAAATGTTTGGAAAGGAAAATCTGGACATGTTAAAGATGTAAAGGTGAGGGACCAAGTGTGTGCACATCCAGGCAAAAATACTCAGGTGCAGGATCAAATATACTTCACTGCAGGACACAAAGGAGGTCTGCACACTGTTCGGCTCCAAGTAAATAATTTATATCTCTTTGCAAGGCAATGTTTTGATCTACACAATCTTCCTCAGGCTATTTAACAGTGTGCAGACCTCCTTTGTGCACTGCAAAGATGTGGAGATGCACATAAGCTAAGAAGAGTTGGGAGGGAGTGACAGTTTTAATTAAACTTCAACATCAGACTTCCTCACCAGTCAAAGCAAGCTGTCGACATCCAATGCTGAGCTGACGCCACTTCAGAGTTCAGAGCCACTGCTACCACAACAGCATTTTCCATTGATCTGACTGATCAAGCGGCTGTCCTTTATTAACGTGGTACATCCTGAGTCCGGTCTGGAATCTTTAGTAAATGTCAGTGTGTCATTTCTCTGTCTTGCTGAATGTTAGATGTTCAAGAAAAGCAACAGTCACCAAACTAAATTACACATTACTCCCCTAGTATGGCTGCCTCGAGCATTTGCGTCAATACACACAAACACGTAAGCAGCAGCCATGTGTGTTTGTGTGTCCATGCACACAGTGTATTTATCATTCAATTCCCGAGGTGCAGAATGAGTGACAGTAAGAGAGCAGTATCAGACAGTGTGCTGTCATGGTGTCTAAGTGAATGCTGAGGAGGCAACTTTCTATGTGCGCGTCTGTTTGTGTGTCTTGATGCTCACAGCAAAATTCTGGGAACGCAGTTCATTTCCAATAAACTGTCGGGCTGCTCTCTCTCACACTTGCCCTCTGTCTTTAGCTCTGTGTAATGAGTTGAGCCAGATTTCATAAAGGTACGCTCGTCATTATACTTTGTTTACTGCCGGAGTCGGTGTCTGTGTCCTGTCTCTATTTCTGTCTCTGTTTCTCCTTTCTCGTTTCAGTGTGTTCACTCTATTCTTATCCTCCCCCACATCACAAACAAAAAGAGAGTATACTCTCAGCAAAAATAGTGATAATGTTCCTGTTCAGATTATCAAGTTATTGGCAACTGGACAAGTTTAATGGAGGGGTGGATTTATGAGTGAAGCAAATCCAACAATTAATGGCATTTTGCTTTGTGTTGAAGATGGATACCACTCTCATATCTATACGGTAAATGTTATTGCTACAATATCAGCTGCTGTTGTGCACCTTCCTGCTCATTCTGCCTCTGTCCATCTCTTCAGCCACACTTCCATTTTCCCTTTAGAGTTATTGTTTACCTGTCCACTAGATATCCTCAGACTTTTCTCCTTTTGTCCCACATCCTGCCACTCCCACCTCGTTCCCCTCACCTGAGCCTCCCCGCCCACCTGCGCCTCATTACCTCGTCAGCCCTGCAGTATATTTACCAGCTAGCTGTTAGCATCTGTTGTCTGTTTTGGACTAGTTCTTCCAGGTTTTAACGCTTGCCTGCCTTGTGATTATGTATTATGCATTATGTGATTATGCATTACACCAGTGCTAGCATCCCTGCACCGGCTGCCTATCAAATACTGGATTGATTTTAAGTTTTTAAAACCATACATGGGCTGGCACGTCAGCATATTGTTGAACTTCTCCGCCCCTACTCCAACTCCAACCTCTTAGATCCTCCGAACAGTGTCTTTTAACTGTCCCACGACTGAGGCTGGTGGGTACGGGAGATCATGCCTTTGCAGGAGCTGCTCCAAAGCTTTGGATAGCCTTCCGTTACCAATCAAACAATCCACAATCCATTGACACTTTTAAGACAAATCTTAAAACGTGCATGTTTTCATTGGCCTTTGGTTGTTTGCAATGGTTTTGATATTTTAGTATTCTATCGTCTTTTTTTACATATGTAATTGTTCTTATTGGTTTTATTCTGTTTTATATTTGTTTATTTATGTCCTTCCCTGTTGTCCTGTATTTGCTGACTGTGACATTATGCTACAGCCAGCAGCTGGTTAGCTTAGCTTACTTAGCATGAAGACTGGAAACAAGTAGCCTAGCTCTGTCTAAAGGTAACAGAATGTGCCTAACAGCTCCTCCAAACCTCACTGACCAACACATTTTTGTTTTCCATTTCTCAAAATGTCAAACAGCTCTAATCATGACACATCACTACGCAGTTTGTGGGTTTAGTCATGTTAGAAACTTATCAATTTCAACCTCATCCCCAAGTCAAATATTGAAGTCAAGGTGGAAGTGCATTCAGATGCTGTTCCTCTAATGCAGGCTGAAAAAAGTAGGTGTAATTGTAAGTAAGTAAGGACAAGAAATCCCATTTGATTGCAATATTTTAAATACAACTGTTTAAACAATGTAGGTCTCCTTTAGTCAACCATCTACGCCTTCATCTGGTCTCTATTTAAGTGACAGATTTGCTTCTCTATCCTCGTGTATTCTAACGTAATCGCTTTTGTGGAAGGATTTTGTCGAGGTTTTGATCCTAAATTTGCTTTTGACCCAACTAAAGCTTTCTGTCATGCTACAGTTTGCTGCATGCAGAGATACAGTCCTGACTGTGAGCTGAATGATTTAATGTTTGATTCTAAAGTGGCGGCGTAGATGCAGACTATAGAACGAGTTAAAAGAGACTCATCTTCATCAGGTGTCATAAGTCCTTTTTACTGTCTGTGATCAAGGTGACACTGGCATTTCATATCAGGCTGTGGGGAGACGTTTGTCCCTGGGAAATTCATCAAAGCTGAAATGAAGGATGTTAAGGAGATGTTGAAAGATATTACCTCCGCTACTTTGATTAGCGTGCAGTCAGTGTAGAAATGTTCAAAAAAGTTTACAGAATATATAGACATTGAAAATGAAAGAGTGAGCAACAGAAATACTGCTGGCGGTCACTCTGCTGAGTATGCACACAGGTGACGGACACATTAAGTAACACAGACTGACAGGAGAGTAGCAGCTGGAATGGACTTTGTGACTGAAATGACATTGGTGCACAATGAAAAATGAGTTTGTGAATTTCTGAGTGCTTTTTGTTGTTACGTGCAGAGTACACAAGTGTGTTTGTTTTTGGGAAGCTTGTGTTGTGGGAGCAGTTATAAGGCCATAAAGTGGAGAGGATGTCAATGTGCATCAATCTTGCAGCATTACAGCCTCGTTCACATTCAAGAGTGATGTCAGAATTAATGAACTTTGAGATAAGAGTGCACAATGACACAAATAGTGTTGCTGAATATTGTCAGATAGATGTTTTGCACAGGTGAGAGCACTATGATGAGACAGTTATGTTGACAATGTCAAGTATAAACTCTTGTAAACACTAACTTGTTTTGGTAGCAGATAATACTGTGAATGTGAGTTTGCGTGCAAGACTGGGATATGAGTATGTGCTGGAGGGATTATTGATTGGCATTAGAGCTTTGTGGACTTATAAGAATTGTGTGTACAGACAGAACATGATGCAAATGTTAGAGGCAACAGGACTGCATACAGGGTCTTATTTTACAGATGTTTACTGTTACTTGTAAACTGTGTTCTGTGTATTTAGGATTTAATGCTGTCTAGCATGTTTTACACAGGTTGCTTCAGTTAATGTGTTACACTCTTTGAACCTTGCGTTTCTTTCTGAGCCTGTGAGCACTGAAGAGAATAATTCTCCCCTTTTGATTTTATGTGGTAGGCAACAATATTTAAGGCACTTTGTCCTGCACACCATGGACAATTTTAGATAAGTTTGTGCTTGATGATAGCAGCATATCTACAAGTAGCAAGATGGTCATCTGCTGTCACCTGCCCCCCATCTACCTTCACATAATACCAAGACAGCGCCGGTTTTATTTGCAGCTTGTAGGACTGATTTTTCTTCTCACAACCCTTTGTTAACCATTGTCTGTCAGTGATACCTAGACTTCCTCTTTGGTGCATAGGCTGTTTACAGTTCAATTAGTTCTCTATGAACAGAAATCCATATATCCTCCTGAGGCCCAAACTTTGGTTTGGTAGGGATTTTTAATTTCTCCCAGCTATTTGGGATCAGTAGGACCTGATAAGTGTAAAAAATAAACACTGTCCCAATGTCCTTAAATGAGACGGCAATAAAGTCCCCACGTCTTCAAACAAGTACTTCTAATTAATGGTGTCCTAGCTTGTTACTGTTGCTAAAATTGTTGCCATATCAAATTACAAACATTATTAATCATAAATAAACATTTACATACAAACGTTTTCGATCTTGTCCTCTTTTGTGTCGGGATCGGCTGCAGACTGACTTGGCAGAGATGGCTGCCATCTTGTTTGTGCATGGATTAGTGTATTGTTCTCTTACTACCACTAGATGGCACAATAAAGTGTCCACGAACGAGGACAACAGGTCTAAGTTACGTAGAATGAAGTATAAGGTCAAGTCAACCCAAAATGCGATGTCGTCACCTGAGGACGCAGGGTCTCAAGGAGGATATGAATGCAGATACATTTTTTAAAAGCTAAACTGTCATCAAACGATGGCTGATAGGTTCCAAAATTGCATTTCAGCCAATGTGTTCTGTGTCTTTTCATCTCCACATGGACTGATTACCTGCATGCAACCAAAGCCTGCTCAAATGTGACTGGTCAGTACTACCTGGACTACAAATGGACTACAAATGGAAACCAGAGCATTTCCAAAACCAAAATCTTGTCCCGTTGCCTACAGATTCTGCATACCTATGCAGATATCTGTTCATAGAGATTAAACCAAGATTAGTTAGAGTCATTACAAGCTGCATGTTATTGTGAACTTCACTTTGACTTCCATACTGGGGAGACAGACAGCAGAGCAACAAAATGTATCTAAGAAATGACAGTGTGCTGCTCCATTCAGCCTGTCACAGCTTGTCACCTTTGAGCCACTGCCTGCTCCCACCTTATGGAGAGTGACATCGAGTGCACCTCTCCAGAGAGACAGTGTGCTCTTTGTTCACCCCACCGACTGTCGGTTCGGGTCTCCAGAGTGAACCCAGGGCTCTGCCAGCCGGATGAGCAGTCAAACAGATCTGCGCTTACTCAAGCACAATCACAGCAGCTTTACAAGTATGTGACTTCATTATAATGGGGCTCACATCCACTGAGACAGAGCGCTATGATAACGAAGACTCTCTGTCGTCCAGGTCACAGGGTTTCAAGTAAGTTGAACACAGCTGGCTATGCTGTGCAAAGTTGACCAGAGTTTTGGCCTCTTGTGTGAGTATGAAATGACAACTACAAAGCAAATCCAGTTGACTCTGAATTACAGTGTGCAGTGGCTGGTTGGCTGAAGGCCCTTTTTCCATCTCTGGTTAATTTGAAAAAGGAGCGATCATCTCAGCTTGACGCCACTGGTCAAATAAAAGAAAGAAATGGATGACCATATTCTTGGCGCTCGGTCTGTGATGGCTGGAAGCCCAGACCTACACGTCTTTGAAGATTTTCCATTATCTGTCTGTTTGACAGCTCTGTCAAAACTTGTGCATTTATGGATCTGCTCATGTTTGCGTTGATGACTGTGGAGCAGGAACTGTTACTCTTGTGGACTTAATTAATTTAAGAAAGTTATAAGTATATAACTTACTTGTATATATTGTATATAACAATGACGCAGTTCTGTGAAAGGTTATCTCACTTAGACAAGAAAAGTTACAGCTACTGTACTTCCATTATGACTCCTTTATAAACTGAAATGCCATTTTGTTTCACCTCATTTATTCACCCTGGCATTGTGTTATTGGACAGACAGTTTGTTGTGTCTTGATGTGACTAATCAGAAGTGTATCCAGCTCAACAACACAATTTAAAATAGATTTTTTGGGGAGTATATACTTATTCGCTTACCCTCCAAAAGCTAGACGACAAAATCAATATCACCCTTGTGGCTGTACACTAAATTTGAAACCAGAGCCAGGAGACCATTAGCTTGGATTAATTTAAGGAGAGGAATTAGGGGAAACATCGAGCCTGGTTCTGTCAACCTCGTTGTGACAACAAGATGCCAGGAAGTAACTGCTCACTACTTTGTTCTTCCACTCATTAAGGAAAGTTTTCCCAGTTATATATCGCACCACATCCTTTCATGATGCCTTTATTGTTCTGCTTTTCTTTATGCTAATTAAACTCTGTGTCATGGCATTTTGTTGCTGTTTAATCTTGCAGGCTCAGATGTGATTAAAACAATCGCCATGCACCCAAGGGTCCAGATGGCCTTCTGCTTACAAGGCATAAAAATGGATGATGGGATATTTGTTATGGACAATAGCTTTTCTTTCTCTGGGAGATTTTCTATGGGTGCTTTGATGGTCAAAGGCTGACAGTGCCATTGTTCATTCTCTATAAAGTCCTTTAGGATCTGCTCATAGTTAATATAAAGATAAATAAACTTGAGCCATTATTCACTTCTCTCCGCTTTATCTGCGTTTACACAGCCATGTGTAATGAAAATCTTTATACTAATAGAAAAAGTGCCTGGCTTAATGCCATCTTCTGTCTATTATACTTTCAGTCTGAATTCACATAACATCATTGGAGCGAATCAATAGAAGAGGGTCACCATCCATCTTTAAGACAAGTAAACACACAGGGAGGAGGCTATGACCTGGAATACTGAATGGGAAGAGCCAACATGTAAAGACATATAACTTTAACACCTTTCAGTTAAACCAACAAGGCCACCAGAGTATAAAGTAGTTTAAAGGCAGGTAATGGCGTGAGTTTGTAGTACGACAACAATCACAACATTTCTTCAAATTCTCAAACAGAATAACCTTGTAAGTTCTTCTGTTCTTTCTGCAAATGTTCTTATTTCCAAGGTGGCTTTTAATGAGGCTAATGATCCCATTAAAGTACGGCTATAAATCTGTGTGAATGCAATCACATCTCAGCAGTACCCCTTTTTTTATCACTCTCCTCTATAATGTTGTACAATCAGCTGTCGCTTTCGGCGAGCATTCACCACAGAGATGGACTCCTGAGCAGCTGCGCGCAATAGATATTCATTATCAGAGAGAATTGTGATGCTTTCATGTGGTCCTTAAAGGTGGAATGTTTGAGGAAAGAGAAAACTTTTGTCCAGAAGCGCTATAAAAAAACTACTGTAAAATTAATGTTTTGGTGATAACTAATTATTAAACCTGTGCTAACTTAATTTATGGTCAATTTGGGGCAACACCATGAGCTATATGCCACTTGGGCACCAGGCTTTCCAATGCCTCCAACTCTAATGTCAATCTATCTGCATCATTATTAGACTGTCAGAGCAGCAGACATAGTTTAAAGACTGTGGAAGTCCACCAGGGTGGGTGGGAGCGGAGGTGGATGGGTCCAACAAATGCCAGACTTTGACCCAGGAGACAGAGATTGGTTACAGCATTTGTGGCACTTAAAGTCTGGTGTTTCTTAGTGATACGCCGCTGCCTTTCAGGTTGCGTTTTCTGGCACTCAAAGTGGGCGTTTTTTGGTGACATCCACTACCTTTTTCTAACCATAACCAAGTTGTTGCCTAACCCTAACTGCCGATCCTTCACTTGACTTGCCTCATGTAATTCATGCTAACTATGATCTTTCCTGACAATAACCAAGTGATTTTGTTGGCCAAACCTAACTTCTGACCTAACTTCCATCAAGATCAAGATACTGAACTGCAGAACTGCATCAAGATACAAAGCAAACAGCTGCCCTGGCATCATTTTATAACGTCTGGACTTCTGCCCAAGCGGCAAAATATGACAAATAGGGATGAGATCACACTGGAAAACACAACACTGACATATTCTCACCATATAAAATTAATATTGCATATGTGTGTGTACAAATAATAGCTTTCCTCCTGGTAATTGTAAGTCCAATATTCATTCTCCTTTTAGCTAAGCTTTGGTCTCCACCAACTCCTGAGAGGAAATATCTGTGTTATTAGTTGCTAGTTGATATTTTTTGTCCGTGTGCAGTGTGGCGTTGCAAACAGCTGCCTGCTGCAGCCTAAATCAACACGATGAGAGCAGTGAGCGTGAACCAAAACAGAAATGTTGTGGACCAAACGGTTAAACATTGAGCTGAAACTTGGAGGAACAGCTGCTGTGAAATGTAGTCAGCAGATTATTCTTTGTGGGATTGACAATATGGCCAACTCCTTTCTCATTCCATATAGTCATTATCCATTATTGATAGAAAAATATTACAGCAGCTTTATGCTGCAATCTATTAAAACAATTAGAGATAATTTCTATTCAGAAGCGTGCCAATTTAGCACAGTTAACAGGCTGCATCTTTCTATTTATACTGTATAAATTGTATTCATATTGATTCATATAACGCAGAAAGCCACAAAAAGAAATATGCTCACACAGGTACACATACACACATACACTCATCCTATTTCTTGGGCTTGACACTGCTATATTTCATGCTGTACACATTTGTTTTCTGTCCCTAATTTAATTCATGTGACAAATGACTTCTGATACTGGAGCCTGTTTTGTCCCTGTTCCTGTACCAGTGAGACTTATAAATAAAGTTGTTCTAAATTGAATTGCCTCTGTGTCAATGAAAGACTGTGTTTCTCTATAGAAGCTGAAGGCGAGGCCATCCATCACTTCTCAAGACAGTCTGGGGACGAGCAAGTGGGAGCTCAGCGGTCCCAACAGCTCCAGTCTCCTCTAGATTTACTCTGACAGTCATGCACCCTCATACCCACACTCTAAAAAAACTCATCAATTCCTGCTCAACTGGGAACTGTGCTCTCAATCTGTTCGTTCTATCCCCACCATTTATCCCTGGATCTAATCACCGATGCCCACTTGGGGCTTGTCGGCACTGGAGGTCAGCACATTGGATTTTTCTGCTCAAATTATCCATCATCCAGCTTAATCCGCCATGTCATGTTTTCAGACAGGAGATACAGAAGCTGTGTAGCTCATATGTGTGGGTTTCGTGCAGGAAAACTCTTTGTAGCAATAAAACTTGTAATTTATGATTTCAATTGCAGCACAGTGGTTGCAGACTGTATCCTGGCTGACAGTCAGAGGGTAATTTATGTCTGAAGGCACGACAATAGGGGCTGTGACTGATGCACCTCTCTATCCAGAGGACACTAGAACCGATTGGTTTCTCTGATCTAGTAAGAATGAACCTGCTGCCCCTGGTTGGACGTGGATACTTGTGTGATCCGGCCAATCAGGGCTGATTAATAGCAGAACAATGAGTCTGATGAGTGATTGAGAACCTCAGTGATGGCCTATTTACAGCTTACATTTATCTTCATGCCTGTCAAGTAATTAATCTATAGTGCTAATAAGTGACACTGATGATCTAAAGTACAGCTAACATTCAAACATCCAAGACAGCCCCTTCCACACAGTGGTGTTACTCAAGTTAAAGTACAAAATTATTACTATCAAGTTGAACTTGAAGCTGGTATAGGCAAAAATCTGGAAACACCCTGCTCCTGCAGCTCTATCCTCTCTGTCCTAAGCCCCTCCCACCAGACGACCATGAACATATGCACACATTAACCCAGTGTTTCCCTTTGGATTGGATCCCCCTGATCCAGACAGTCTTTTCAGGGTCACCAAATCTGGGTAGCCAGTACTCTAAATGGGACCACACATCAAAATGAAGGCAGCCTGCCAACACACACACACTGCAATTACCACTCACTGCCGGTGCTGCCAAAGAAAATGAAATGGACATCTTTGAGATCATAACTTTAAATTACTTTTGTTTGATTTTGACAGAGCCCTGCGATAGTCTGGCGACCTGTCCAGGGTGTACCCTGCCTCTCGCCCGATGTCAGCTGGGATAGGCTCCAGCCCCCCCGCGACCCTCAAGAGGATGAAACGGTTAGAAGATGAATGAATGAATGAATGATTTTGACAGCTGTTTGGGGGATTATTTTATGGGGACACCATCCTTTTTTTCAACTTTACTGTACTGAAATGCTCAGTGGTTGGCTTAATATCTACGTTATCTTCTCATCACAGGAACTGTTAAACAAATCATGTGCAAAATATAAATTTTTGTAGATATATATATTTGACCAATTTAGTTTCTGAAATCCTCCCTAAATCAACCCTTCTGCTGGGATTTGGATAATCCTTTTTTTTTTTTTTTTTAAATCAAAGCTATCCCAATCCTACCAAAATGTTTTTGAAAAACATAAACTGAAGGTTTGATCCAAAACCAAGACTGAATTATACGATCTAATCTGATTTCAGAATCCTATTTTCCTTTTGAACAACCCATTTTCAGGTTTTGATCCTGTCTGATAGCTGATATCAGATCAGATTACTTCTGAACATCTGGGTCCAGATGCAGGAAGAGAAAGTTTCCTGATCTGGTGGGGAGTCTGGGCTGTGTGGTCCGCTGGAGCTTGGGTTTGAGCTGGCTGGATTCGGGTTGCTGCAGCTGCTGAGCTTGGGCTCATCTCTGAAGCTGCTGCCCACTTTCCTACCGGCAAGGTGATCTGTAGTTGCAGGGAGCGAGGCTCTAACTGATTTTAACTATAATAATAACTAATAACTAAAATAAACAGGAACTTGAAGCTGCAGTTGTGAGACTTTGGCTCTGGTTGCCAGAAGGCTAAACTATTAGCAACATTAACTATCCATCTCTAAAATGCTTCGCTATTATTGGCACATTTTTTTATTCATTTAATATCAGACGGATATTTTTGATAAGTCCTTTATAAGTCCTGTTCTTTGAGGTGCACATGCTTTTGCATTTGTAGAAGAGCCAATAAGAATGCCTTTCCTCTGTAGTAATAAGTAATTTCCTCATGTGAAATTACCTGTGATTGGTCAAAGTCTCCCGTCATAGGCTAGTATTTCTAAAACCTGAAAATGGAGCCAAGGGGAGGTGCACAAGTCAAATCCAAATACTCAAGTAAAATATAAGTATCTCAGAATTGTAAAGGAGCACTGTACTGATTAAATGTACGCCTATGCATTGTCTTATGAAGGCCAGTCAGGTGAATCAATGCAGCCCGTCCCTCCCTCACTGTCGCTTTTGGCTGCCCTTTTGCCCGACCTTTTCAATAACTGACTTAACAGAGAAAGGTCGGCTTTCATCTCTGAAGACAAACACCAGCTCTGGCCTTGAAGTTGACCTGTAAAGGCTGATGTACACTCCTAAAACACTTCAAGTGTTTGTGCGTGTGAGACAGGAAAACAGACAGAGGTTGGAGAGACAGAGGGGGATAAATCATGGGAATGATTCATAAGGAGGGGATCAAAGAGTGACAGGATGATGAATTTAAGGTTACATCTAATAGGAAAAAAGACAGAGCGTGATGCTGCTCTTGTGAAAAGTAGACTTCTATTGATTTTTGAATACTGTAAAAAAGAGTTACAGCCACGCAGGTTTTCGGTCAGTGCAATGTTATTTGTGACATTTTAAGGCAGCAGAGGCATTTCAGCAAATAGATGTGTGCTTGAATTTTTTCTTGATTTGATTCTTGCTGTAAATCTCCAGAGATGACACTTGTGCATTTAGTCGGAGTGACCTTTACCGTGACTGTTGTACAATCTGACAACGACTGTTACTTCTTTCACAAGAAGGCCTTGTACCTTGCTGATAAACCACAGATTACTTCTGTGCGCCAAGGACTCGAAGATGTCCGTGTGAACCGCTTGTTATATCATCTTTTTTTTAACGAGGAGCAGACATGACTCTGCCTGACAGCATTACTGCAGCGTCTTTCAGAGCACATATTGTGGAGACTCTGCACTGAAATCTCAAAACATCATGCTGTGACAATAATTAGTAAAATGTCATTGCTTTCCCTTTTGCAGCAGTTACAACAATATCATGCACTCATCTACTTTCTCTGTCTCTCTTCCCTTGAAAGCAAGCGCTCCCAGTGATCCCAGCTGTGCTCTCAAAATCAATAAGTCAATTATAGTTCCATTAAAATGACATGAGAGCCGTGCTGACCCATGATGAGACCTGAGACCAGTTAACTTGCTCAATCAACCCTCTGTCACTGCATCCAGTCCAGCCCTGTTGAAGCCTTCCTCTTTGTCCGGTCTCTATGCTGGGAGCACTCGATTGCGTAAGACACACACAGCAGCACTGCCTGCATCTTCTAAGCCAAAGAATGTCTTTGTCAGCTCTGACACTGTAGGTATTTAGATATATGCACAGCACTGGGTGCTTTGAAAACATCCAAAAGACTTATTTTTGCTTTTTGGCCACGTCAGCTGTAAGAATGAGGAGAATATGTGTCAGGAGTTTATCGCCTTTGCTTCTTTTGTGCCTTTCAGAGTCTGCATCATTCACAGCACAGTTAAAGTACATCTGAATAGCATCTTCTCTATTTTATCTGTTTTCCTATATCTTAAAGCTGTAGCTGGTAACTTTAAAAAAACCTTTGTCATATTTGCTGACACTGCCATATTTACACAGCACCAAATGAGACAGATTATCTGTGAGAACAAATCATATTCCTCCTCCTACTCTATTGCCTTGTTGCACTTCTAATGGCTTTACTACATATGAATGAAAACGACCAATCAGAGCCCAGAGGTCTCTAACGCGGCCTCCAGTCATGTTAATCACTTCTTGTGAACTGCAGTCAAACAGATAGATCCTCTATTGTCACTGTATGTTACACAACAAAACTTTAATGGAGTAATCCAGTTAGCAACATATAGATGTTTACACATGCACCAACACTCACATCATTCTCACGATCACATACACACACATTCATATCTATATAAATATATGATAAATAGTAAGTAAAAACAATAAAAACAATAAAAGTCTGCCCGAGGGAAGGGTCATGAAGAGGGGGTGTCTGGTGTGTGAGGGGTCCGACCTTCTGTTTGTGGTCAGTGTGAGAAGACACCTGAGTTGATAGGTTCATAGGTTTGGTAGGGGGAAGCCGATGATCCTCTCAGCCGTCTTGACAACCCGCTCCAGGTCTTATTTTTCAGCTGCAGCGCAGCTGGAGTACCACACAGTACAGCTGTATGTTATTATGCTCTCAATTGTGCAGTGGTAAAAGCAGATCAGACGTTCTGAGGATGCTTCCGGACGCTTCAGGGTCCTCAGACAGAATATCCTTCGCTGGACTCTTTCGATAATGTAGGAAGAGGTGTTCGGACTCCAGGTCAGGTCCTCAGCTATGTGCACCCCCAGGAACTTTACGCTCCTGATAGTCCTCTGAGATTTTGGTCCATATTGACATGAGGACATCACACAGTTGCAGATTTGTCAGCTGCACATCCATGATGAGAATCTCCCGTTCCACCAGATCCCAAAGGTGCAATATTGGACTGAGATCTGGTGACTGTGGAGGCCATTGGAGTACAGTGAACTCATTGTCATGTTCAAGAAACCAGTTTGAGATGATAATAATGATGATCATAAAGGGATGAACACCGTCAGCAACAATACTAGGCTGTGGTGTTTAAGATTATTTTTTGGGCTTTTTGCCTTTTTTTTTGCCTAATATACAGGACAGTGTGAAATGGGAAGACAGAGAGAGTGGGGGGGGGGGCATGCAGCAAAAGGGTTGCAAGCCGGAGTCGAGCTCGCGACCGCTGCGGCGAGGCATCACCTCTATACATAGGGCGCCGGCACTATCCACTAAGGTACCGACGCCCCAAGGCTGTGGTGTTTAAACCATGCTCAGTTGGTACTAAGAAAATCTCTCCCAAACCATTACACCACCAGCAGCAGCCTGAACCGTTGATACAAGGCAGGATGGATCCATGCTTCCATGTTGTTTACACCAAATTCTGACCCTACCATCTGAATGTGGCAGCAGAAATCCAGACTCATCAGACCAGGCAACGTTTTTCCAATCTTCTATTGTCCAGTTTTGGTGAGCCTGTGTGAATTGTAGCCTCAGTTTCCTGTTGTTAGCTGACAGTAGTGGCACCTGGTGTGGTCTTCTGCTGCTGTAGCCCATCTGCTTCAAGGTTGGACGTGTTGTTGGTTCAGAGATGGTCTTCTGCAGACCTTGGTTGTAACCAGTGGTTATTTGACTTCCTGTTGCCTTTCTATCATCTTGAACCAGTCTGGCCATTCTCCTCTGACCTCTGGCACCAACAAGACATTTTCACTCTGTGGATATTTCCTCTTTTTGGGACCATCCTCTGTAAACCCTAGAGATGGTTGTGTGTGAAAATCCCAGTAGATCGGCAGTTTCTGAAATACCAACAACCATGCCACATTCAAAGTCACTTAAATCACCTTTCTTCATCATTCTGATGCTTGGTTTGAACTTCAGCAGGTCGTCTTGACCATGTCTACATGCCTAAATGCATTGAGTTGATTGGCTGATTAGCTATTTGTGTTAATGAGCAGTTGAACAGGTGTACCTAATAAAGTGGCTGGTGAGTGTATTTTATGAACTTTTGGTGGTGCAAATGGTGTTTGTGGTTTAAGTCATTTCTGATTGGCTGTTGCAGCCTGTGAATTGAGTATGAAGGTGTATTCATTTTACAAAAGTCAAAGATCGAAATGTTCAGTCTGCCTGAGTGTTATTAGGACGTATGGCCAAATGTCCACTCAGCCTCCATTATGAGGTCTGTGCAAAGTGCAAAGTTTCAGTCGGTTATATTGTGTTATATCTGATCGCACAGTTGTACTATTAGATTTCTGCAGAGTTGACTGTGTTCACGTTAGTCACTCCATCGTACACATACACACATTCATTTATAATGAGAAACTCCTCATGAATATAAAATGTTTAATCTGGTTTTATCTTTTGCAGTTGCAGCCTCTTGTTGTCCCTGTTTGATGATTGCACTTACAATTTATTTTACTCTACTTTCTTTTCCTTGGAGAGCAGTTTGTAACTATGTTTAGTTCTGTGCTGATAAAGTTTATTATTATCATTACTGTTCTGCAGAGTCGGCTCTGCCCGTCTTATTCCCTCCACCACACACACAAACAAACTCCTACAGACACACAACCCTCTGAGCCAGCAGTTCCACCCTCCTTCTTTACAATCTCTATACTTTCTAAACAGATCTGATGCTCCAAACTATCAATAATATATCCTGATATCACTCTTACAATATGCTCCTGCTGCTTTAGCGACACATGAGATATGTGTTTTTTGTCGACGACAGTACTCACGGGGCTCTCATCTTACTAAAAAGTAGATGTTTTTGCAGACCGCTGCATTTTTCTCCACACTTCCTATGGCGCTTCCTGCCACTGCTCTCCTCTGTATATCTATAATAGCAAGTGTATCCTATTGCCACTGGTCACGTCACTACCAGCTACACTTCACTCGTTCATGTGTGTGACTTCATGTGTCTGTGGTGGAATCAGCAGGATGTTCAATTACACTGGCTCAGCTGGTGTATATAGACAAAGAGGATGGTTTACTGAGTAGCCACACACACACACACACACACACACACACACACATTTCCACTGGAGCGCACACATCCTTTGTGAGCCAAAAGTGTTTCATTAAAGCTATGCCAGTAGAGCTGCTTGGGCTTGATCCCTTGACAAGCCACAGGCCTCGGCTAAATTACCACGATGGCAGGAAACAAAGAAAGACAGAGAGAGAGAGAGAGTGAGAGCGGGAGACTGCCATGAATCGATTCACAATAAGGGCTCAGTTCTTCTTGTTTAATTCGGCTGGACTCTTGATGGCTGACTGAGGACAAAATCAGCAGCTTTAAAAACAGGATATCAGACAGCCAGTCATGAAAGCATTATGTCCTGTCTCACAAATGCAAATGAAAGGAAGCTACTCAGCACAGCTCAGTTCTTTACACTTAATTCAGGACCAAAACTCTACCTTGTTTCCAGCCTCAGAGTCAGTGTAGTCTTTTTTTTATAGTGCAATTAAGTGATCACCTTGGGGACAAAGAGATGAACTGTACTCCACAATGGACTTCGGCACAATATCTGCAGTGCAGCTAAAATAAAGCTGAGCAACAACTCTTCACCGTGACCTTTTTCACAGACTTGTAGCCCCTACAACTTTCATGATGCAGAACTTTGTGAAGTACAGCAGTTTTTTTTTGTCTGTGCCTCTGTGCATTGTGTACTGGTGTGTGTGTGTGTGTGTGTGTGTGTGTGTGTGTGTGTAATCCAACCCAATTGCCAGGATATATATCGACACTGTATTTTTCTGGAAACCACAGATATATTGTATTTCTATGTGTCATTTATAGCAGATATATATTGACACTTTACATTTCTTTACATTTCAGTTTTAAATTTCATGTTGTGGTTATGCAGTGGTTTATTTGTTGTTAGGTTTAAGCACAAAAACCACTTGGGTGATGGCTAGGATAACATCATGTTTCAGCTTAAAAAACATGGTTTAGTTGCCACACACAGCTTGAAATGTGTCATTACAAATACCTAGTTTTGTCACAAGTAAACACAGCTTGAAGTGTCCCGATGCTTTGTTAAAAAATACCTGGTTTTGTTGCAAGAACCTTGGCTGGAAATGTCCCAAGGTGTCGATAAAAATACTCAGTTTTATCGCAACAAACACGACTGGAAATATGGTTAAAATACAAACTTTAGTTGTATGTTGGTTTCAAACAGTAGTCTGTTGCTGTTTGTTGCTTGCTAGATGGTTTGGTTGTAGCTGTGTCACGTCATCCATCATCATCCCCCATTTTATTCTGATGACTGGTCTGATGTAGTCTCAATACTGTAATAAGTACATGTCTTTCATACACAAATTAAAACCCCGCAGCAGCTCTTTGACAATGTGTCAGTTGACAGAAACAACGTGTGTGTGTTTATTGGTTCTGGTGTGAGATGCTTATATGTGTGGGTGTCTGTGTAGTGTTGTCAGCCAGTGTGTGTGTGTGTGTGTGTGGCTTCAGGGATGAAATACCTCAACTACTGGTTTGGTTTCCATTAAAATTTGAGGATGAACTGGTGATCCCATGACTTTTCCTCTGGTGCCACCATGATATTTACATTTTTGGGTTTTGGTGAAACACTCCACAACTTTTGGGCGTATTGCCATGTCATTTAGTGAATATATTGATGGCAACTCCAGGATGAATCTTAATGACTTTGGTGATCCTCTGACTAGTGCCATCATGAGGTTCACATTTGTGGTGTTGAGTGAAATATCTTCACAACGTTGGGGTGGATTACCATGAAAATCAGTGCACGCATTCAAATTCCCTTAAGGATGAATTTGGCATTGAATTCAGGATGAATTTCAACAATTTGGTGATCCCTTAACCACTGAAGTGCAACCTCACAGTGCCGGCGGTGGCATGGCTGTAGACTCTTAGGACCCTGACACACCAAGCTGACCATCTGCCCTTGGTCAAGTTAGAGCCCTCAGTTAGTGTCTGTCGCCCAAGCTTTTGTGGAGTGTCCTACACCATTGGCCTTCATTGGCCCTTGTCGGCTTATTTTTGGCCGATTCAGCATGTTGAATCAGCATCGGAGATAGTGGAGCCGGACGGTGAATGAAATCACTTTGACTGGCAGTTCAACTTGTGCACCAGAAGAGAAATGGAAGTGAGGAAAGCAAATGACAAAAAGCCAGGAGGCGTGAAATTGAAACAAATTTCATTATAAGGTAAGATTATTTTTTTAACCACTGAGCTCTTTAGCAGAAACAATTTGTAATTGTGTCATTGTTCGTTAGCACACAGTATATCCTTTGTTCTTGTGCTAACTGGCTCACTAGCGTCTTGAATCTGGCCTGTCTGTCTTCTGGTTTCCCTTTTTGAATGGCGGATACAGTGTACTGCTGCTTGCTGCTATGGAGAGTAATTTTCTCTCACATAGGTACAGAACATATGTGCTAGTTGACTGTCAGCTGTGTTCAAGCACAACTTTTCGGCTGAGACATAGGCAACGTGAGGTGATGCAACAGTCAGCCTTTGTTGTCACTAGTTCTGTGATGTCAGATTAGTGTGTCTGATCCTTTACTGTCGTTAATCTGTTTTTATAAATTAAACCACTGAAGATTAGCATTTGATTGTCCTTTACTGTAAAACAGTCTGCATACAATTACTTTTGCTTGATTCTAAGTTTTACCTTGAATAGAGTGTATGACTTGAATTTATTGTGTGCATGGCCCTGACAGTCTGTCAGCCTTCTCTCCTTCATGCAGGCACCAGGGATGCTGATGCTCACAGTAATGAGCTGGCACTTCAAGAAGTTTAGTGGCAGAGTTAACACCAGGACAGGGAGAGAACTTTAAAATCACTGAGTCCAGACTTTTCTGCACTGATAATAACAGTGCCACTAAAAAAACGTTACCTTCTGCACATTATCTGCAGTTCTGCTGAGCTCCATCCCGATGTGGCCATAAAAAAGTATACGTTCATTTTGTGACGGTATGTAAAATTGCTCTGCCCCTGGGCGTTGATGATAAGGTTTTTCAGAAATTACCTGTACAAGGAAAAGGCTGTGTTGGAACAAACAAAATGTCTGATGTGTGAAAGGTCTGAAACACAAACCTTTGAAAACATTTCTGTCTGCAAAGCCTCTGTCCACATTATTCATCTTTTTCAAAACATCCCTGCAGCCTTCTTTTAGACAAATTGATAATCTTGCTGCGTTTTGTATCTCCTCTAGTTAATTGAGTTGAGAATTTAGTTGTACAAAACACTGAGCCATCAGTGGCATGAATGCGACTGAAGAGTGTGTATTGACAGCACACACTGAACATCAAGGACAAACATCCCAGACTCTAGCTGCGAAAAAATGTATACCACTGGTTTCACAACAATGCCATCTGTCACACAGACAACAGCTATAAAACTGTAAAATTATACCGATGCATCATTACTGTAGTGACATTTAATCTGACTCACCCTTGTCTCAAAACCATCAAGTTAATGCATATCAATACACAAATTTATGAATTTTTACATACAATATATTACGTTCTGTAAAAAGTGATCAATCAAGACATTTAATCAAAGAAGGCAGAAAAGATTCAATCCCTGACAAACGCTGACCAACAAAGAGGCAACATCGTCTCCTCTCCTCCCACACAGCTGATGTAATAAAGGTCCATCCATAATTAATGCTCTGATAAATCAGACTGTGCGTTCTCGATGAAGATCTTGTAATGTTCTGGAGAGGTGTCATTTGTTTTGCCTGGTTAAACCCTTGTTAGCAAAGGATGATGGATGATGTGTCTGATCACAGAATCCATGGTTTCACGAAGTGTGTGTGTGTGTGTGTGTGTGTGTGTGTGTGTGTGTGTGTGTCCAATAAGTAGTGTAGTAGGCTACTTGTTCCAGACATATATCAAGGCATTTTTTTTACCTACACAAGCATATTTAAAGTATTATTCTCCAAGATTTTAATCCAAATACATGTCAGTTAAATCACTATGACTGGATGAAGTAACACAATGGTAGCAAAGCCTGTTGACCACAAATGAAAGTATTGCAATATTTATTTATGTGCAGTATTATGAACTGGATGTAGAGGGTGACATTCACTGAAAAAATTATGTGTTAAGTTACTGCTCATGGAAACTGAGCGTTTCCTACTGCTGCAGCTTCACATTAAAAGCATTTAACTGGCAAAACACCAAGTGACTTTTATTATGTACAGTTTCCACGCGTTAAATGCATTCATTCATTCATTCTCCGTAACCACTTATCCTGTTAGGGGTCACAGGAGGGGCTGGAGCCTGACATTGGGTGAGAGGCGGGGTTCACCCTGGACAGGTCACCAGACTATCACAGGGCTGACACATAGAGACAGACAACCATTCACACTCACATTCACACCTACGGACAATTTAGAGTCACCAATTAACCTGCATGTCTTTGGACTGTGAGGAAGCGGAGTACCTGGAGGAAACCAAATCAGAGCATCAATAAATGCCGCCGCCCAGGTCCCCTCATACAGACACTAAAGGTTGCCTCTGTGCATCTCTGTCTGACACTGACGGGACACTGACCAAGCACCAGTATTTGACGGCCTGGGAGTGAGGCTGAGTTGGTTAGATTAAAAGCTGCAGCGACTGCACACTTCCAACTTAGCAAGGTAACCAACTCCTTTCACTGCGCCCTGCCATCCACAGACTCATGCTGTGTGAAGAATAAATTTGACTCCTGGTTGCTCAGAATAAGAATAATGGAAAAAAGCCTGACTTCTTTAGTCTTGATTTGCTGCCCCAACCACATCAGCTGTTATCACCAATAACTACAGGTGTCACCGAATCAGTGAGGAATGACATCTTCAAGATTGCAACTTTAATCTGCCACACACACACACACACACACACACACACACACACACACACACACACACACACACACACACACACACAGGTTGTGATCTCCATTGTTAATGCAGTAGATAGAGAGAATGTTCCCTGCAGCTTCTCTGAGGCTTGTTTTTGTTTCCTGAATGTTCCCTGCAGCTTCTCTGAGGCTTGTTTTTGTTTCCTGGGCTCCTTGAGGTAACTCAGGGGATAACGTGTCTCCTCTGTCTTGAAGTTTCATACCTCAATAACATCTGTAAGATCTCGACTGACACTGGGCTGAATCCTGACCCTTTCAAGTGATGCTTTAATCCAAGTGATTACCACTATCACCCACAGCTCACACCTGCTGGTGCAACAAAGCTCCTGTAGATTTACTTTAATACGACTTTACCCATGAGCCTCATCAGCCATTGCAGTGTAGGACACATGTTTACTGCTCAACAGCACCTTCATGTCAGCGGTCCTGTGGCCTGTTCACAGACAAGACAATAGTGAGAGTGCAACTGCAATTTGTGAACTACAGAAGTGTGTTTGTAGCACAACAGAAAGTACTGGTGCAGTCCAGTGTTCAATGCGTCAGCCTTTGACACGAGGCCCTGTTTTTGTGTGATGGCTTTTTAGAAAACATTCAGTGTTTACTGGTTCTGGTTGCCTAAATCTCACCACATTGTATCTCAACCAAAGGGTAGTTTCAATAGGAATAAGAGACCCATTTTGACATGTCACAGCAGAAAAAGTGTGATTAATAACATTAATATGGCTGCACCATTTAGTTTTGTCGGGCGCATGGTGCTGGTGTTGTGTATAATCTGTCATTGTCATGGTTTACTTGCCATGATGATGGATGATAGCACCCCAGATTTAAGGATTACAAATTTGTACAGGATTATCAGCTGAAATATTTATCAGTTTCAGTTCAACAGAGATGCAGAAAATGAATCACAATGGCTCATCAGAGTTCGATTTGTCCGAGGATTTTATATTACTCCCTTGCTAAGCTTGTCAATAACTTGCCTCAGACTACAGAACATGTAAATCACACCGTTCTGCATCACACCGCCGAAATGTTACTGACAGTATATCAAACTTTAAACAGCTCCCTGAGTGACAGCCAAGACGGCACAACCCAGCAGTCTATAGGCATCGACTGCATGGTGCGTTTTCATTTCTTCAGCCTTTTCTTCCAGCAGAGCTTATGTGATAATGTAAGGCATTCTTTCACAGTGCAGCAGCGCTGTGAGCCAGCCAAGTTTCTGACACACTCAGGTAGCAGTGTGAGCGCTGTTCTGAAGTGACAGGATCAGGAGGATGTTATAGAATCTGTGTACAGGGCAGATTGAATAAATATATTTACATTTGTGTCATGATAGCAATACATTCGGACATAAGAGGTACAGTAAGCACACTCTACACATATGCCACAACAGTGTGAGAATGTACATGTCCATCAGCCCATGCATATGCAGTAGAACGCCAGAAAATGGGTAAGCAAGCCAAATGATAAGTTTTATAATCTACCACCTTTCCTTGTCGTTAACCATGTTCATGTTCAAACTCTTTTTGTTTGATTTTTGCAGATTCCTTCAGTGAATAATGGTCAGTGATTTGTTGAAAATGGAGAAATTGGAGTAACGTGCTGTGATCAAATATCGTCATCTCAAATCCACAAAGATATACTCAGTACTTAACATGACAATGCCCCCTCATATGCCACAGTCAAACGCTGGGTACAAGAATCCCAACCTGGAGAGATCTTCCACTGGGATAAAGGCGCTTTAGCACCACTGGAGTGAGTGTGTTGCCCTTGAGGGGGGATTATGTAAAATAAAAGCACTGAAAAATCTTCCTTGAGGCTTAAAACTTTTCAGTCACTCGTACTCATACTTCTGCACAAGCTGCACAATCCTCCGAGTTTTTTAATGACAGAAAATGTTTAAAGGAAATTAATTTGAACCCATAGCTGGATCTGTAAAATCACCCAGCTGAGCAAATGTAAAAGATAATAAAGATGATTTTACGGATAAAGCCTGTGCTGGAATATTAGGGCAATAATAATAATACAATAATTATGGAAAGAAAGCTGCTTCAATGCCTGAATGTGAAATGCTAAGAGGGAGACATGGCGGCACATCTGCACCAGGAGTGAATCACTTGTTCCTTATTTGTCAAGGTTTTCCATCATTAGAGTGCAGCTTAGTCTGCCACTTGTTGTTTGTCATTGAGAGTGACGGCACATAATGCCAGAGAGGGAGAGCAGAGGGAAGTGTAACACAACAGTCTCTGTGGACAACATGCACCGAGGCTGCTATAACCCTAAACTAATCCCAACTGTGATCTTCAGTGTAGAAAAGCCTCTTCAGGAAGCGAGGTCTGGCCAGAATGACCCTGCCTTTGAAGCAATATCATGCACAGTGAATGCACCGACTCTGCATCTGTCCCACTGTTTTTGACAAACATGCAGGCAGGGAGCCAGTGGTTTGGTTGCCATGGATACCGTTTCAGGTGTTTTTGGGCTCTACTGTCTGCTAGCGCTTTGCACCATGGTCTGACAGGCTTCTGGGTCTGTTTGTGTGTGCATGTGTGTGTGTGTGCATGTGCACTAATGTGGGAGTGTGTGCCTGTGTACCCAGCATATTGATGCTGTCTGTGAGCAGAATTACAAAAGCTTCTCTTTTTCAGTCTGCCACGCCACGTCTTATCTCTGTCTTCTTCTCTTCTCTTCTCTTCTCTTCTCTTCTCTTCTCTTCTCTTCTCTTCTCTTCTCTCCAGTCTCACAGCACCACATGTCACCACCCCTCCCATTCTCTCCTTCCCCTGCCTTTTTTGATCTCTCTCTATATATTCCCATCACTCCCCCCTTCTCTCCCCTCCTCCCCACGGATAGACAGTCTGAGTGTAGTAGGTCAGACTTGGCCAACCCTTTTTGACCCAGCAGCTCCACTTGCAAGCCAGTGCACTGTGCGCCCAGGCTGAAAGACTGATGGGACCAGGAGACAGAGAGAGACAGAGACGAAGAGGATGAATCAAAGAGGAAGACGGAGGGAAAGAAAGAGTGATGGTCAAGGGAAAACCTCGCTGTAAAGGTCTGATTTACAGTCATCCGAGATCAAATGACAGTAAAACACAATCAGAGTAATGCTCCTGGTCAGTTCACGGTGAGGTGAGACGGGTGGGCGCAGTCTGGACGTCCTCCTCCAGCGTCCTTTCATTTGATTTAATTCATGGTGAAGTAAGCTATTAATCAGAACTATTAGGTTAAAGAGGTTTTCCAATTTTAACACACTTTTAACACAAGCCTAGATTGTCTTTTAACTGATAATATTACGACCAATAGTATTTCTTGTACACTGTTAACACCTCATAAACAATATTTAGTATAATGAGCCGATAAGTTTGTTGTTTCAGAGGACTGTGACGAAGATATGACTTAAGCGAGACATTTTACAGCTGAAAAATGAACTTGTTGTCAGTGCTCTCTAGTGGACAAACTATGAAACACTGTTTCTTAATTACCTCAGACACATTTTGGCATTTCTGTACTGCAGTTTTTGTTAATCATGAGCCAACATACACCTCAATATCACAAACCTTTCTCCACTGAATTCCATTTTATATACTGCACTATTTGCCAAAAGCTTAACGTTCCAGCTCTAATAACTTTTCATTAACTAATTACAGGATGTGCATAGAAATCCTCTTTTTCCCACTGCCAAATAAAGCATTAACCAAAAAGGAAAAGATAGAAAAGATAATATCTATCATTAAAAGTCTGTCTGGTTCTGCCCAGCAACAGAGGCGCACTTAGCAAGTCCCAAAAGTGTTACTGTGAAGGAGCAGTGACACCAAGACAGTGTTGCTACAAGGGCGGCGGGTAATTTTATCAGCGTGTTTATCTGGTGTTAGACTGTCACTGAATGAAATTATTAACATGACCAAGTCAATATCAGCACTGTCGGCTAGATTTACTCAAGTATGCACCACACTGTGGGCGTGCATGCATGCTTACACGGATACACACATGAAGATGAGCCACTTCCAGTCATGTAGTGTAACAGGCAAAGGTCAGATCCTTAGGAACAAGGTACAAAATGCAAGAACACTAATACAACTGTCCTCGAATCCTACACTATATTCAAGATTCCCTCTCTCTCTATACACACACACACACACACACACACACACACACATTCACAGTTAAAAAGCCTCTTGAGTGTGAAGCACTTGAAGCCAAAGAACAGTCAGAACACCTGACACTTCCACAGAGAAACATTATCACTTTCCCATCTACAGCACACAGGTCGAGAGCACAACATTATCCTCAGTTAAAGACCATTAGGCTGGACGATAGACAGATGGATGGACAGATACATGTAGACAGACAGATAGATGGATAGACAGATGACATGATAGATAGAATTGGAAGAAATAAATGGCACAGTAAAAGATTAATTAAACAATTCTTTGGCTGAAAGCCCAGAAACACCACACACACATACATTCACACAAAACTAAACAAATGTATAGTGAGGAGAGCTCACCTTCATGATGCATCCTTCTGTCGCTGCTCCACTCTGAAACACATGTGCTTTGCTGGGTGTGTGTGATGAGAGAAACCAGAGGAGTGTGTGTGTGTGTGTGTGTGAGCTGTAAAATCTGTCGCTTCCCCCTCTTTCCCCTGGAGTCACAGAGGAGGGGAGTCGGTCCCTCTCCGCAGCAAAAATGTGTGTGTTGTAAATGCACGTGTGTGTGTGTGAGATGAGAGTCGGAGAGGGAAAGTGCTGCTCCTCCTGCCTGTTATGTGAATGAAAACTCTAAACACAGAAGGACACACCTTAATCCTAACATGATGCCGTCCACCTCGGTCTATCTTTCCCTCTATCTATCCTCTACTCACACTTTTCCTATCATCCGGCACTCCTCTCTTCTCTATGTTTCCTGTCCTCCCTCCTCTCTGTCTCACTTTCCTCTTCTCCTCTTGTCTCTCCGTATCGTGTGTTCGTCTACCTCCTTCTAACTCTCCCTCTCTGTCCCTCCCTCCCTCTGATAGAAAGCTCACATTTCCCTGTTCTCCCATATAGACAGAGAAAGAGGGAGGGAAGGGAGAATAAATAGATGGATGGTCCGGCTCTCCTCCTTTCTTTTCACTGTCACACATCCTTTCACCTTTCCTCTCACCCTACTGTGCATGAGAATATGCCTTTGCACTCACTCAATTAATCTGCATGTGAGTAAAAACACACATTACACACAGGTTTTGAGTCAGAAATACAATTAATATACAGAGAAATGTCTCACTGATGCCCAGGCACAGGTTAAAAGCACAGTTGCAACTATTACAAAGTGTTTTATCACCCGACATCTGCACCTTGATTCACTATTCTGCTATCTTTGATCACACAAAATGCAATGAGCAAGTTTGCAATAACTCAGGGCATGCACACTAATGCATCCTATGTCCTATTCCGATATGTGAATGAGGCATAAATAAAGCTTTAGGGTGCAGAAATGAGGTGCTTTATGGTATTTCAGAGTGAACCTCAATGTGAGAGAACACATATAATCTTTAAAGGTTAACTTCACACAGTTTTAGTATGCAATGGCAGTACACTGAAATGCAACGCCTGCTCACATACTGAGGAGGGATAGTAAATCTTTTAATCTGCCCTGCAGCTGAGTACTGACACAGAGGGGCCATCAGAGGGCGCTGTTACACTTCACAGGCCAGAGCTCAATACAATGCAAGAGATGTGAAGGAGAGATAAGAGGAATGGCCTTCTTGTTGCTCATTCTAATTAATTTTTGGAAGTCACTTGTCATTGTATCACTAAAATAGAACTCCAGATTGTCAGACAGCCTCGGGGTTGTTAAAAGATTAATTTCTTAGGCCTTAAAACAGCCATCATCATTTGAAAAAACTTTTAAAGGGTTCAAGAATAGGTATGTTTCTTTAGTCTATAATAAGAGTAAGAATCATCATTTCATTACCTTCGAATTAATTGATTCATTAAGGAGAGCATTAATTGATCCCTATCCCAGCTGACATTGGGTGAGAGGCGGGGTACACCCTGGACAGGTCACCAGACTATCACAGGGCTGACACATAGAGACAGACAACCATTCACACTCACATTCACACCTACGGGCGATTTAGAGTCACCAGTTAACCTGCATGTCTTTGGACTGTGGGAGGAAGCTGGAGCACCTGGAGGAAACCCACGCTGACATGGGGAGAACATGCACTCCGCACAGAAGGGCTCCATCCTGGGTTCAAACCAGGAACCCTCTCCCTGTGAGGTGCTTTTCTTCCTCAGAATGACCCGTTTATCTACATATAGGAATATAGGAGTGGGTCACCCAGAACAGATAAACCAAACAGTGGGTCTAGATAGAGCCATTTGCATTTCGCTTCAGCCAACATAGTTAGAAATCTTGTGATGAAAGTGTAGGAAAAAACAGACTTTTTTAATGTGAAACTGCTTCATTTAAAAAAAAAAAAAAAGGTTTAAATCACCTGTTTGGTTTGTTTCAGAGAGGAGGAGACCTCTGCAGATAATTCAGCTCCTGCTAAAAACCTCCTGAATGTTTAGATCCTCAGTTATCAGAGAAAAAAGGTGAGCACACATTAACAGGTGCTGGGCAAGTGGCCTTTCTCCGACATGCCAAACAGCGTCAGAAAAACACTGATTTGTAACGTGGAGCTGCTTTAATAAGTGTCTTTCCCTGTTGTAATAATCACCAGGTGTCTCATTAGTTAACATTGCGTACGCACAAAACGAGGCCTGAAAGAGGTGTACATGACTAAAGACGCAAAAGTGGTGATGTAGGAGCAAGGGCTGCAGGCTGGAGTCAGGCTATTTGGTTTATCTGTATTATGCAGTTTCCACTCAAATAAGGCTGCAGGCCCTGATGGTGTCAGCCCCAGGTTGCTCAAAACCTGTGCCCCTTAGCTATGTGGAGTACTTCAGCATGTCTTCAACATGAGCCTGAGTCTCCAGAGGGTCCCCTTGCTGTGGAAGACATCCTGCCTCGTTCCTGTGCCAAAGACGTCGCGTCCCAGTGGCTCCAAGGACTACAGACCCGTGGCATTGACCTCCCACATCAGCCCCGACTTGGAGTTGAGGACGGCATCATCTACCTGCTCAACCATGTCTACGCCCATTTGGACAAGCCGGCGAGCACTGTGAGGGTCATGTTTCTTGACTTCTCCAGTGCGTTCAACACCATCCGTTCAGCTCTACTGGGTGACAAGCTGACAGCAATGCAGGTGGATGCCCCCCTGGTGTCCTGGATTGTAGACTACTTGACTGGCAGACCACAGTATGTGCGCTTGCAACGCTGTGTGTCAGACAGAGTGGTCAGCAATACCGGGCCCCGCAGGGGACTGTCCTCTCTCCCTTCCTCTTCACCCTCTAACAC
>NC_065524.1:33964085-33988841 GCF_006386435.1 Epinephelus moara
GCGCCACAGGAAATCATTCCTGCCTGTGGCCATCAAACTGTACAACTCCTCCCTCTGAGTGGCCCTGAGACTATTTCACACACACTGCAATAATCCAATGTAACTTGTGCAATAACCCCATTTCACCCTGACTGTATATATTCTGTTTGTGTAAATAATCTTGTTCAACTTACAATATATATATATATGTATATATATATTTCTTTACATTTATGTTTGTTAATAATTCCTGTTTATTTAACTATATATTTGTAAATACTATTGTTTAAATTTCTTATATTTTCATGTATCTTTCCTTTCTTGCAAGGAGCACCTGTAACATAAATAATTTCCCCTCGGGGATCAATAAAGTATTTCTGATTCTGATTCTGAGTCGAGCCCGCGGCTGCCGCAGCAAGGATGCTGCCTTTGCACATGGGGCTCCTGCTCTACCCATTAAGCCAATGATGCCCCAACACTAAAGAAATTCTAACTGGGAGAAGCCTCAGCTGGTTGCAATCTGCAATCCTCACCTATAGAGGCCACTAAATCCCCCTAAATCTGACACACTGTGCCTTTACCTTACCAATGTCAATGCAAAATGGAGCAGAGGATACTTCAAAATAGAAGATGCAGTTTCATTTATTTCCCATTGTTTAAAGTCCTTATAAGGACATTGTTTTTATGTCTTTTATGGAGCACCCGCCTGCAGCTTACTACCCTCCAGCTCCGTACAACTTTACTACATCTGCAATAAAAGCCTATAAACAAACATTAGTACTGTAACCTACACTTTACACAGCCAGCTTTCACAAATCACTTGTGAGGCTACGAGGATGACCTTAAACTCAAGTTAAAGATTGTTGTGCCTGCCCATTAGTGGAGCTGCTCATCTGTGTTATGGGATATTCGTCTTGTTTATTTCAGCAGCAGGTGACGGGAACATAGTGAGTGAAATCATCCATTTAGATTATCCCAACTTTTATTCTAACTTAAATCATCCCGCAGTGCCAGAGGGTGGATTCACAAGCATAAATCTAAGAGGCTTTCAGTCCTAAAGTATTGATCTATACCATGCTCGTCTAATGCATAATATATATCACAGTATATAAGCTGAATGTCAGATCAATAACCGATCACTTCTCTGTGCCTGATTAATCGTGACTACCTGCTGTGAGTGCCTCTGAACTCTGAAATGTCTCTCTGTTTGTGTCTTTGTGCTCCACATCAGAGGAGTTTTCATCCCCGAGGGGATTCTGGGTCATTACAGCAGCAAAGAACTGCCTATAAATAAAGATGCAACAAATAAAGTAGATTTGCAAGCGCGGCTTCATGCAGACGTCTAATTCACCATAGTGTGTACTGCACGAACAGAAATCTGAGGCTATTATGAAGGATTTGATATTCTGGTATTTCCAAGTGTAGGATGTGTCAGTTTCTCTACACACCAAAAAAAAATCAAGGGTGGTGTTTGGATTTGTCACAGGCGTCACTGCTCATCATCTCTGCCGTCCATCTGTAGAAGTTGGAGAGTTTTTATAATTGTATTCCTCTGCAGAGCTGTGACTGTTCTTACTGTCTTGGCAGTGCTTGCAACACAGAACGAGGAAGACTTTGTTCAGCTGTGTCTTATAATGACAGTTCAGTGTGTGTGTGTGTGTGTGTGTGTGTGTGTGTGTGTGTGTGTGTGTGTGTATGTGTGTTAAAACAACTGGCCCAGGTCATTTCACAGCCGGTCTTCAGATATCAGCTCTAACTCTCCTCTGCCATGTCCTCAGGCGGGTGGTGGGGAGCCGTCAGATGCTGTGCTTTATGAAAGGTCAAGCTGCTGCCTCCCTCTGGTCAGTGTCAGCTAGCACTGTTAGAAGCCAGGCAGCATGCTGATGTGTTTTTTTTTACCCTTCAACTACCTGCTGTACTCTATTTGGATGTTTGTGTGCAAGAGTCACCAAATCTTTGATACTTTAACTGAAGCTTTGAAGCTCCACAAGTATTTACAATAAATGTCAGATATAGAGGGATGTGGTTTTATTTCTTGGTTTTTCTTCAAATATAAAAAAAATCAGCAAAGTCAGAGCTACAGTGAATATATCATCCTGTCACAACAAAATGAATCTCTACACCAACACTTCACACTCAGGACAGAGTAGGTCACTCTAGGAGATAATTACTCCCCTGGCACTATGTTTGTGACTCTCTAGCCTCCTATCTCTTTGAATGGTTAGGGTCCTGAAAATATCATGATTTCCATTTCAGATTAAGATTAGTCTTTGTGGTCTTACTGTTTCTCTATGTGGTCTTTTTGCATCTTTGAGATCATTTTGTGATGTTTTTGTTCATTCTGTGTCTCTTTAAAGTGATTTTGTGTCTCTTTTAAGTCATTTTGTGGGTCTTTTGGGTCATTTTGTGAATTTCTTTATCATTTTGTGTCCCTTTTTGATCCTTTTGTGTCTCTTTATGCTCATTTTGTGCATTGTTTTGTTATTTTGCACAGTTTTTGGTCATTCTGTGTCTCTTTATAATCATACAGTGTCTCTTCATAGTCATTCTGTGTGTCTTTTAGGTCATTTTGTGTATTTTTTGGTTGTCTTGTGTCTTTTTGTGGTACTTTTTTGTCTCGTTATAGTCGTTTTGAGTCTCTTCCTGGTCGGTACAAGTTAATTTGAATGCCATTTTGTAGGTGAAAGCCAGGGGGGGCATGACACTGTGGGCCCCTGGTCCTGTGCCAGGTAGGCACATTCATTAATCCATCCATGCTTCTTCCACACACATATTCAAGGTTATTTTCAGGATTTTATTGCCCTAACGTCATTCTTTTGGCAATCACAGCAAAAATTTGCTTGCCAGTTTTTGGGGGTAAAGTGTACATCTGGAGCATGATGTTAGCTCACAGGGTTACAGTATTACTGTACAGGTTATATACAGTAAACAAGGTTATATACCTTTGTTCATCTTTACAATTTAGGCTTAAACAAAAAGACAAACTTAGAAAAGGGAGAAAAACACTGACTGACTCATTAAATATTCATATCATGAGGTTGTGTTTATCTGATTTTCACAATTGACGTGGCCATGAACAAATCAGTGTGTGTGTGTGTGTGTGTGTGTGTGTGTCACGCCACGTGTAGGCTATGACAGTTACGCAGTTTCTGTGGGATTTACTGTCAGGAGGTGACAGCCTGGAAAAGAGTTGCACCAACAAAAAAAAATCAGCTGTTGGATGTGATTTTGCCTCTTTGTATACACAGAGCAACTATCTGCACCAGATGGTGGTTTGCTACAGGAAATGCACTGGTGGCTTTAAAATCATTTCCCTGCAGGATCTCAGGGGTGTGGAGCCAAGTTACAGACTCTAATTGGAGTGATGGGACAGATGCACAAGTTGCAAAGTTGTCTAAAAATGTTTCACGCTTGCTCTCTTTTTCCTGCAGTCTGTATTTGTACATGAACCATATCAGGATTTAAACGATGCTCAGCTGTCCGTTGGAATGATTACAAATACTGTCAGAGGATACATTCTCTGTATAAATGAATACACAAGAGTGGTGCTGATCTTCTTATTACGGCTTGCTCCCCAGAGCACTGAGACTCCCTCTGACCAACCCTATTGCCAGAGAAAATGTTGGCATTTCTGCAAACCATGAATATGATTCATTTGTGTGTCACTATGTAGTGGATAGGTTCGAACTTTTCATTTCGACAATGTTATCGTGTGGTTAGGTACAAAAACCGTTTGGTTATGGTTAGGAAAAGATCATGTTTTGGCTTAATGTACCTGGTTTTGGGGGCACAGTCCCGGCTGGTAATGCAGCAATATTTTGGTGGCACTATCCCGACAGGAAACGCAGCAGTGTCTCAGTAAAAAAACAACTGCTTTTCTTGCCACTATCCCAGCAGTCATTGCAGCCATGTCTGTGTCAAAGCTGCTGGAAACACTGTGATGTCTCTTGCTGTTTGTTGGTCTCAAACAGTGGTCTGTAACTTGGCAGGCATTCTGCCGAGGTGACACACACACTGAACTCCCTTTCTGTATATTTATGATAGTTTCCTCTGAATTAAAACATCCGATATATATTGCGATAAGAACTGCCTGACCTGACTTCTCAGAAGCATGAGTCTCCTTTCATTAATCATCACACAGTCGGTCCACACTTTGGAACCAGATACACACAACCGCACAGATGTTAAAGAAGAAACTCTGCAGTAAAGACATCAAGTGATAATAGATAGTGCACTCTGGCCGTGCTTTATTAAAAATTTCTGAGCGTGTACAAAGCTTCCAATAAAAGCAGTGAATTGTCTGTGAAATTCAATACAACACGTTTCCACAAATCAAGATACACGAGAGGGCTGAAGGGAATGTTAAATTGGATTATGAAATTTCGATATGAAACACTCCGATTTAACCTCTGTTCTGAGCTTGATGCTTTAAAGAGATTGAGAGCCTCTTCATGAGACATAAAGATCACACCTCATAGATGTTTGTGCCAGGTTTAAATCCCTCTGACATTTCGATGACATATAGATTTCACAAGTCGGCGAGCACACCGTGATCACACTCAGCAACACTTTTTCAACTGAAATAACTTGTCTGTGAGTCGAATGAGTTTCAGCTAATTGCCTAATTAGTTCACCTCATGAAAAAGCACGGGTATGGCTTCCAGTAGGTTTTCAGCATTAATCTGTCTCAGCATGTGGTCGTGTGTGTGTGTGTGTGTGTGTGTGTGTGTGTGTGTGTGTACTGTAAAGAGAGTGTGAAACTGAAAGAAAGACAGAGAGGTAACACGTTTAGAGTCTGAGATGCTACACAGTAAAGAAACCCATCAAAGAAAAAAACAGCCAATTAAAGTAAACGAGACAATGGAGGTTTGAGGCTCACATATGGTAACGCTGACAGCCAGCATACTTCGAGATAATGTTGAAACTGACAGTGTTCATTATCCTGGTACCATGTAGCCTCCAGTATAACACACAGGCCTGCCATCAGTGGGGGTCAGAGGTACAGATGACCCCGGCACAGTGAGCTGAGCAAAGGTCTATGCACCACTGTTTGTGTTTGAGTGGGTGTGGATGAGAGGCCCAATTAGGACAGTTTGGTATCCATAATTCCTAATGGCTGACCTGCTTACACTCACCTGCACACAAAGTCAGACACACAAAAACTTTTTTTCACATTAGGCAATAGCTCCCTCTACTGTTGCTAAAGTCTAAGTGGTAAACACCAGATCACTGCAGTGTAGAGCACATGAGCATTTACACACTGAATACAGCTTCTGTGGGTAACATGTTGAGTACTTATTAGTGTCACCATGACAACAATCAACAATGAAAAACATGCTATACTTCATCAGCTTGAGACTGCAGTGATTCATTACTCCCTCACCAGTCTCTGTACCTTATGTGGAGGAAGTTAACAGTACTTTAGTACAAGTTTAAGGTACTTATACTTGAGTATTTTGATTTCATTACAAATATTGTACTCTACTACATTTACCTGAATGCATCATTTGTTAGTTGCTTTGCATATTAAGATTTAAATGAAACATATGAGTTTAAATAGGCCTATATAATGCATTACTATAGATTAAGCTACTCAGCAGTTTACATATATAAAACAGTAGTAACACATTAATTTAACCCCCTATTTAGCATTTCTAAGCAGTAAATAACAGTGGACTAAATGTGTAATATGACGCTATAATGTACATAAACAGATACCAGATCATCTCCGCCCCCAGGTGAGCCCATCAATAGACCCGCTTTGTCCTGGGATGCACCCTCAACCTGGTGGCAGTGGCAGGAGAAAGGAGAATGATAGCCAAGCTATCATCTGTTATAGACAACATGTCCCACCCCATGCAGGACACTGACAGCACTGGGCAGCTCCTTCAGTGACAGGAGAGACATTGCAGGTCCGCCCTTCCTGCTGCTGTCAGACGATACAACCAACACTGCTCCCAGCAGACCACACACTAAAACTGTGGACAATCAGTCATCACTCATGTGCAAAATCTGTATCTGTGTATACCTACTGCGTGCAATGATGTAAATTTATGATATTAATAATGTTTTTCACTGCTCACAATCATCTCTCAGGTGCAATATCAGTATATGCTAAACTGTGCAGTATCTATACTATCAGCCATCCAGTCTGTCTCTGTGATATATTTTGCTTCTTTTATATTGCTCTGTGTTTTTATACTGTTTGATTATTATATTGCTCTTTGTTTTGTACAGTTTACACCGACCTGTGTTTTTTTCATTAATACGTACTTATATATTGCTTTGTGCTTTTTCTACTGATGCTTCCTGCTTGCACTACACCCCTGCTCATGTAAAAAATTTCCCCACTGTAGGACGAATAAAGGATTATCTAAAAGTGGAGCAGCTAGGTTTAAATATTCATAACAACTGTGCATTCTGCAATAAAAGCAACACATTTTGCACAGATGTAAGTTTATCTGTTATGAAAAGATGTAGAAACTGTGGTGTTACAAATGTGGCCTCTGTATTGCTAATGAAAAGAGAGATGCACGAAAGGAAAGCTGTGGATCTTGCCACTCTGTAGGTGTATTGGTTATCATTCTATCATGAAGGCAAGGAGGTGATGTTTGACCCTGAAGTGCTCCTTTTATGTGGTTTTTGCATTTTTCTCAGGTTAAAGAGTTTTAAAAAGCACACTTAGAAAAATAAATAGAGAAAAAAAACATGTCTGAAATTCTGCATGTGCTCCGTGGTAAGGTAAGGTTAGTGTATTTGTACCCGTAGGTAGGTCTGGTTTACAGAAAAATACCAGACATCCTTCTTGATACTCATTTGACATCCCTGCCATCTTTGTCTGCCAACAGACAGATTGATGTCCCACTCACTGCTGGAACTACAGTCAAGCTAACTGAAAGACCCCTGAACTTTTTGTATATCTGTGTAAACAATAAAAGTCATTACCAGCTGTCTGCCTGCCTCAGTGCTGCATTTGGGTACAATCACACCCTGTGACAACATGTGGTGTTTCCATTATTATTGTGACTCTAACATTGCATGTAAAAACGACTGATGACTGTCAACAAGTAGAACACAGATACGAGATCCCTACATAAATTGCATCCACGTAGTTTGAGAGGTTTTTGAGTCATGACTTCAAAACCAAAAACCCTTACAACTGCCCGCACTCTCCCCGACTTCTATACTTTAAATTAGGTAGCAGTACTTGTACTTCAAGATCAGGATCAAGATTAACTTTATTGTCCCACAGAGTGGGTAATTTGTCTTTAGCTCTACACCCATCCTGCAGCCATAGATATATAACACAATACATAGACAAATCAACATCATACCCAGTGTAGCAATAGGAAACACAAAATGATAAATAACATCTGCTAAAAAATACCTCCTATAAAAATGCAAATCAGCAAACTGTCATAATCAAATGCCAGTTCTGGCTTTATCTGCCATTACTCAAAAGCTTTATAGACAGAGGTATGAATGAATTTTTAAATCTGTTCAGTCTGCAACGAGGCACTTTAAATCTCCTACCAGAGGGCAGCAGCTCGTACTCTGTATGCAGAACATGAGGACTCATTGTCTTATGTGCTTGACTTAGCCTGTTCAAAGATAGTCTGCATGGAAATGTGCTCTTTGACACCACTTATTTCCCCATGCAGTGTGGATCAATCAAAACAGTTTGTTTCTTAACTGCGCAGAGAGGTTAGCAGACAGAGCTGTGATACTGTACCTGATTAGGCTCTGTAAGACTTGAGCAACACTATGAACTCTCAGATGACGTGAGAAATGCAATCATTGTTGTGATCAACTCCAGAGACAATCAATATGTGTGTTCCAGGTTAGTGAGTTGTCAACACAGAGATATTTATATGATGGGACCTGTGCGATGGATTGTTGATGACCACTGGTGTGTGGTTGCCGACTGCCCTTGGGTCACACACCATCTCTTCTGTCTTATCAACATTCAGCACAAGGTGGTTTTCCTCACATCATTTTACAAACCTTTGAATCTCCAAGTATTCAAATGGGTCACAGTTCTCCTTCAACAAAGCTAAGACTGCAGTGTCGTCTGAGAATTTAATGATGTGATTGTTGGAATAAAAACTTCTGCTTGTAATGGTGTATTTTTTTCATTTTGGTGTTGCTACTTTTAATTTGGTAAAAGATCTGAGAGCAGTATATTTATGTCCCATAATCTCTGACCATGTCACTTTGCACAAACACTTCATCGCTGCAGATGAATTTAGCTGATTACAGCAAAAGAGTCCAAAATACAGTGCTTCATAGATGATTGCCAGCAGCAGTGGGTGGCAATTACATTACTGCAGAATGACTAAAAGGCAGCATGAATGGTTACAGTGTTGATCCGTGTCATTGATTTTGGTGATTTGGTTCAGCAGATGACAGTGAGTGAATCATCACTTTGATGCGTCTAACAGCTGCAGCATCACACGTTTTTAGCAGCAAACAGATGGAAAGGAGGAAAACTTTAATTAAAGCCAGAAGCCAGGGCACCACGTTAAATTGTTGCTCAAGTGACGTGAAGCTGAACGTGAGCCAAGCTGTCAAACAGGGAGCCAAACACCCCAAGCATCAATTTAACTGGTACCCGGTGCTGAAAGCTCTACATATATCAAACTATCTGTTTTCCTGACTATAAAATCTAATGCAGTCACACACCAGCCACACACCCCTCTCTAAAATATAAAGACATCCCTCTCTCCTTGTCTCAGCGGAAGGACCCTTGTAACTTGGGTAAGAAAAGAATCCTAATATGTGAAAGCTCGGCTAACTTTAATCAGCTCCTGCAGGCGATGAAGAGTGTCCTCTTTTATTTTACTTGCTTCCCCTCACTGGCTGTCTTCAATCTACCACACAGAGAGAAAGAGACTATCCTGTCTAATGGGTATGAGAAAACACCCTTAATTAACCAATTACACTGACAGTGATGTATTTTTTTTAAAGCCGCAGAGAAAACGACCACATTGGGGCGTCTTATTGAAAGATCAAAGCCCTCTAACAGCTTTACCAGGAAGCTGCTGCATGCCTGAGCTGAAGTGTTGAGAGACAGTTACAGCACAAAGCTCAAGGTGAATAACTGTCAAATAAAACTCCCTAATTAAAAAAATGAAAGGAATACAAAACTGAAAACATGTCCATCTTTAACTGAGGAAGTCAGCTCTGGGCTGCTTTGAAAGTGGAGACAAAGGTCTTCAGCAGATAATGGGGATGAACGGCAGAGCTTTGCTCAGCTCGTGAAAAAAATGCAGGCAGAAGACAGCAGCATTAACGCGGCTCTGGTTTCTCCATGGTGGACTAACCACCCTTTATCAAAGGGATTTGTAAGGATTAAATGTGACGAAAGGAAATCCTTTACGATCATCGAGGGAACAGATGTGTAATTGAGTTTAACTCTCCCTAAAAACTCATCACTGTGTTTTTGTGAATCTGTTAAAGCCTGTCAATCTGTCATAGTCATTCTTTAGTTTTTAGGGGACTGTCTCCTCTATCTGTTCTGATCATCCAGAACTGGGACACTGTCTCTGGAAAGATGTGGTGGTGGATTTTTTCGAGCATTTCCAATGAAATGTCATTCACCACCAGCGTTAGGGCATACAGAATAAACTTTTATATTTATAAAAATTTATATATTCATTTTATAAATATAGCTCACCTGGATCTTGATGTACCATCTGATCGCTAATTACAAGTTAATAAGATTCATTCTAGTGTCTCTGGGTACTTTAGGCCATGGAGGGCAATGTCGAAGACTGTTTTACATAAATATTGAATTTTAATATGATTTTTTTTTTTCACAGATGTGAAGAAGAATCTTGATTTCTTACTGATTTATCCAAAAAGAGATATTCCCTTAGTGTGAGAGCCATTTATCAACTTGTTTGCCTCAATACACTGGGTGGCAGTAACCTGTACTGGGACTGCATTTACACAGGATGGCTAATTGCAGTTAGGTGTGTTGCATGTGGCGGAACGGTGGTGTGGTGGTTAGCACTGTCGCCTCGCATCAGGAGGCTTTTTGGTTCGATCCCGGGTGTGGGAGCCCTTCTGTGTGGAGTTTGCATGTTCTCCCCGTGTCAGCGTGGGTTTTCTCCGGGTACTCCTGCTTCCTCCCACAGTCCAAAGACATGCAGGTTGGGGAGAGGTTAATTGGTGACTCCAGATTGACCGTAGGTGTGAATGGGAGTGTGAATGGTTGTCTGTCTCTGCGATAGGGTGTACCCTGCCTCTCGCCAAATGTCAGCAGGGATAGGCTCCCCCCGCGACCCTCAAGAGGATAAGTGGAAAATGGATGGACTGATGGATGTGTTGTTTTTTTGGTTTGGGATGGAGATTACTGGTAGTCCAGCTCACCATTCACACCTGCAAGCAATTTATAGTTAACGATTATTCTTGCCTGCATGTCTTCAGACTGTAGAAGGAAGCCAAAAAAACAAACAGAGAAACTCCACACAGGAGGGCCCAAGCCTACTAGCAGGTTCAAACCCAGGGCCCTCTTGCTGTGAGGTAATATTGCTAAACGCTGATCCACCACACTACTCTTCATTCTCTCAAACTGTATTCTTTGTATCTGTGATTGCCCACACATCCAAAAGGATGCCATAGATCATTCTGTTGGCCATTTATGCTTTTATTAGATAGCTAAACAAGCGTCAGGAAAATAGATAAAGCTTATCAAAAGGGTATGTGATAAGCCCAGTAAAACTTTACATAACGTCCTCAACTCTCTCCTTCGCAGTCTTCATCATCATGACCCCCAGTCTCCCACAGCAGGAGATGAAAATAAAAGAAACCTCTCAGACCACTTTGTATCCAGGACAGAAAGCCTCGGGGCTTCACATCGTTTGGCCAGTATTACCACAGACCTGGGTCTATACATCAGCACAGCCACCATGAAATTGAAAATGCAATCAGCATGAGGAGCCGGTTCCACTTCAGGCTGCCCACCCTTAAAATTCATCTGGGAGACTTCACTGTCTTTGATCCAGCCTGCCTTGTCTACTTTAAGTCCATAGAGCATACAGTGAGCACAGTCTGGCTCCAGTGATTGCCTCAATAGAAACTTGAAATGGTAATTTACTTACCTGAGTGCAATGTGCATTTGAAACCAAGCATGTGAAACACAAGCTAACAGCAGTGACTACAAAGTACAGACAATGCTAATATAAAATAAAAGTATCCCTACAGCCATAAACCAAAGACTACTAATGCTATTACATCCACTTAGATGCACTTACAGTTTGAGAAAAGCAATCGCAGTAACCACACTACACATGAGCTGATGGTAATCAGCCAGCACAGGTTCATGTAACAGGAAGGATAGTGGCTAACAACTCTATCAGCATGTTGAACCAGAGCGCTGATGCTCTGCTGGCTCGGTTAGTTTGTTAAAGAGAAGGCATAGCAACAGTCACAGTGTGATATGTTGGTCCAAAATGTCTTAAATTGTCACATTTTAATAAGATTTTCATCACGTTTCTCTCACAAAGGGGTACTTAATGCTGCATTTAAATGCTCCTCAGATGGTCCTGTAGTCGCATTCCCTCTGAATATCAAAAAAGCCACTAATGAGCTGTGGGCACAGTTACTTCAGTCTGACACGAATGACAGGAGATCCAGTTTAAAACGTTTACTGAAACACTTACACTGAGTCACACAGTAGAAAAACTATATACCCCAGTGCCTAATGCAGCTCCCTGCTCAACTAACCTGTACGTGTGGTTAACCACAACATTAAAGGGAGCATCATGCATGTCTGGAAATAAATTGTGCATGATATTTAAATGAACTTATTTTTTTTTACACACTGTGGCTCTTACAGGTCCCATTATCCGAGATGAGAAGTTATCTTTTCAACTTTGGTGTGTTCAAGTTTTTAGTTATTTGTGGAAACAATGGGTGCTGTTGTATTTTATTGCTGAGAGTGTTTAAACAATACGTTTTATAGCTGTTTCCAGTGTTTGCATGACAACAAACAGCAAAGGAAACAGGAAAAAAAGTGATTTAAATCCAGACTTGTATCTGCACCGGTGCATTCCCTAAAGCAATGAAAAATGGCTTTCCCTGACTTGTTATCATGATTAATACTAACTAGTAACTTTTAGAAATATTCTAGGTCACTCTACGTGGACACCAGGGGCGATTGCTCTGAGACAACAAGGGAGGCTGAACTTCCCTTAAAATTTCATAGAAGAAATGGTCAAATATGCACTATTGAATTTACATTAATATAAGAATTTACATTGCATTAAACATGCGTTACGATGCGTTTACCATCATGACTATGATGTTCAAATGTCAGCTGTTTATCACCAGTTTTTAAACGTGACCTCCCTGTCATACATTCTCGTGTCAGCACGGTGGACGCAGAGCCTCCAAGCATTCCTATGAGACAGTGCTGAGCAGGTTTTTTTCATGCAGCAAAGCGAGACGGTCATTGGATAAATGCGACAAAATCGTCACCTCCAGGGAGGCTCAGCTTCCCAGGGACCTAATGGAGCGGTGGGCGGGAGAGGACATTCAGTGTCTGCATGATGATTGGAGGAATTGTCTAAAAGGCTGAACCTCTTTGTGATTGACAGTGCTTTGGAAATACACACCTGCATCATTGCATTTTGAGCTCAGTCTCATGCGGACATTTGCCAGTGGAGTCTTCTGACAGAGTGCCATCCGGTGTTCCTTATTTCCACAAGCCATATATAGCTCATTTTCACCGTTTTAAACCCATCTGAAAATCTTTGAGGTGTGTTTTGCTGTGGTCCTATGGCATGAGTGTGGTTGGAAAATGGCTTCAATTAAATGTTCCTACAATATGACAAATTTTATAATGTAAACTTAAAGTGAGCTTCCCCTGTTTGAAAGACCAGCAGCCGCCACTGGTGGACAGCAACTAATGGTTACAACCTAATACCATATTAAAGATTACATGCTAAATGGACTGCACTTGTATAGCGCTCTTCTAGTCTTCCGACCACTCAAAGCGCTTTTACACCACATTCCACATTCACCCATTCACACACACATTCACACACTGGTGGCCGAGGCTACCATACATGGTGCCACCTTCTACACAGTAACCATTCGCACGTTCTCACACACCGATAGAACAGCCATCGAGAGCAAATTAGGGTTCAGTATCTTGCTCAAGCACACTTCGACACGTGCACTGGAGGAGCCGGGGATTGACCACCAATCTTCTGATTAGTAGACAGCCTGCTTCACCCCTGAGCCACAGCCGCCAGTGTGAGCAAAAGTTGCCGACTGAGTTAATGATGCTGAGTTAATCCTGAGTGAGTTAATCAAAAGAGTTTTTTAGTGTTCTGTAATAAACTATCACACAGTATTTCACAGCTTGACAGTTTTCATTAATGCATTTTGTCAACGCATTTTTCTTGGTGCAACTAAATTCAACAGTTAAGTAATCCATCATAAATCCTGAATGCATTTATTCATGTGAAATATTCCAATGAAATGTTTCATGTTCAAAAAGCCTTATAGTTATCCGTAAAAAGAAAGTGACTGAAAGGGTTATGACATTCCAAAAAAGGTAAATATAAGAATTGCTGGGCTGTTTTGTGGCGCTTAATGTCAGGATTTCCTGAGACTCATGACTGACTCAGAGTTTGACAAGCTGATGCTGAACTTGTGACTTGAATCACGCTGCTGTGACAGCGGCACTCAGTGTGCCTGAAGCACTCTGTATTCACCTTCTTATCTCAACCTCCTCCTCCTCCTTACTCCACATTTATCATCAGTGTCAGCAGGGTAACTCTTCCGCTGACATTAACTGTATGTCCAGGCTGAAAATCAATTAGCCTGCATAATAATGAGGGGTTTTTTTAATGACTAGAAAGAGAAATGCAGTCAGTCAGATGTTGCCAACACACTGCAGGCATTAGATATGACTAGATTGGAGCTTAATCAGACTTAATGGTGACATTTCTCAAAAGGATTTGGATATTGTTAACAAACTGCAGAGACTGTAGAGCACAAATTTATGCTAAATATTGCATAGACTGTGTGTCTCGGGGTTAGTTGGGTGCAGAGTTAAACTGCGGAAATCCCTCGCCTTTTAAAGTGACTGCTGCAGGCTTGAAAAATAGCTTGTTTGTAAATGTGGTCGAGTGTCCGCAAAAACACACTTACTGTGCGTGTGTGTTTAAGTGGCCGTGTGAAAGGTATGTATGTGTGTGTGTGTACGTCTGCAGAAAGGGGACAGGCTGATTCATCGTTGGTTATGCAGACGGGCTTAGAAAGCATCTCTCTGGACATGGCACTGTTCCCCTCCAGCATCAAATATTCAGCACACATCTTTTCCATTCCTTTCCCCGATGCTAAATGTCTACACCTAGCAGCCCTGTTTTGAATGCTGATACTGTTTACCTGCAAGCGGTGGGTCTCCTAAGGACCTTACAACTCCTTTGTAACAAAATAAAAGTGATTGCTGAGTATCAGAAAGAAACAAAAGACAGGCTGCAGAATGTAATGTGAAAAACAGCTTGCTCCTCCAGCAATAACAGCGGATCTCCCACAATGTGCAAAATTTAGAAACTTACACTGCATTTCTTATTGAAACCTGGTTACAGTTAAAGTTCCTCAACACATTTTGAATGGTACACAACAAATATTCCACATGATATGCCAACTTTCTGCCAAGCATTTCAACTGACAGCTAACTCTTATTTCGTTAATGATTTATTTGATTATTCTCTCAATCAAAACAATACTTGTAAAAATGTGAATTAATGAACTACAATTATACTTTCCCAGAGCTCAAGGTGATAAATTCATATGTCTGTTTTTTGTCCGACCGACAGCCCCAAACCACAGACACAAAACTGAGAGAAGCAGCAAATCTTCACACTGGAGATATTTGACATTCGTAGCTTGAAAATGTAAAGCAGTTGGCAGTTTAATTGTCAGCCTGACAATTCTGAATATTTTCTCCACATTACAGCCCAAGAATAGGCTACAGCCCCAACATTTTATGTCAATATTTTATTTAGTCAAGTAGTGCCTCCAAACCAAGCCCTGATTTTCAGCTCCTGCACACTACATATAGCCTACTTCTTCTTCTCATACCAATCCACTCTAGGGTTCAATGTTCAAACATTGCATTTACCGAAACCAGTTGCCTCTCAGATATCAGCACATTTTAATGCCAACACCCATACTTCTGTTTTATCCAACATTTAAGGTGCAACAGAAAACATTCACACTCTCACCTAAAACGTCACAAGCAAACATGGACGTGGTGAAGCTGAAATGGCGGTAACGCACAAATAACGGCAACAGTGCTAACAGCGCTAACAGTTGGGGGTGGAGGGATCAATGGTGGGCGTTGTGCCTTCATAATGCTGCCGTCCCAAATAAGTGGCACTCTACAGGACTGAAAAATGAAGCCAATGCAGCCAAATTGCAGTTCCTCAAATGGCCAACTGAGGCTGGTTCCAAAAGCAAGTCAATCCCCATAGACAGCCATGTTAAAATGCCTGACTTAACAGCAGTAATGAACATGTTTACAGCCTGGTATGAAATCAGTTTTGGTCTCTAAAGCTAATTTCCTTATTCATGACAACTGTATGGGGGTGGATTTTTATAGAACTGACCTGTTTACATTTTACTAAGGCTTAGAGTTACACATATTCAAGGGCGTGGCTGCTTTGAGTGACAGGCTGTCTGCGAGGTGTCACTAAAATCTATAAGTAAGATCCAGCCCTCGCTCCTCCACAGCTCCAGCCTTTTGTCCACATATGGTCACTTTTGTCTCTAACAGACAAGATGGCGATGGCTGAAATGCTGAATTTTAGGCTTTAAAATGGGAGTCCACAAACCAATGGGTGACGTCACACTAACTACAGTGGCGGTGACATTGTTGTTGCAGACGCATTATTGCTATTCACCACCATATGAACATAATACAGGGCAGCGGCAATAAGCTAACCAGTGGAACATGAGGGGAGGGACTCACATGCACTAACTACCAAAACAAAGAACGAAACAAAGAGAAGCTTGGGTTACAACAAAAGGAGCTTCAGTTCATTTTCTGCTCAGGATGCCACTACATGTCCACATAACAAATAGTTGTTTGCTGCTATAAGAAACCAGCAATGCATGTAAAAGACCATGCCCCAATGGATACTCATAAATTAGTGTTTTATTTTAACTAATTTAGGTGATTAAAATGCATGAATGTGACAAGTTTTGGCAACAAACTCTACCAAATTAGTCTAATAATGTTTGCTGTTTCAGTTCATCCTCTTGCAATTATCTTAAATAAAATTAATTACTTTGCCAAACAAACAAACAAACAAAGGGATATGGATATTTCATCTTCCTGATTTTGTCTCCGCATTTCAGCCTCCTGCCATCTGTTTCTCCAACCCCAGCTCCAACATTCAGAACTTACATGTTCCAGTTTTTCCTTCCTGCGAAGCCAGACGCTGGCTGAGTAGTCCTGCTGCTGCACTGCCGTTATTATGGAGCTGGCTGGAATCCCGATGGCTGGCATACCCAACCCTAACCCCTGACCCCTGATATCCAGGCCACCTCGTAGCTCCATGAGGCCAGATGGTTGGACGGGTGGATGGTCTCTCAGTCTTGGGTACAGAATCAATTAACTTGTTGATTTCCTGTTAATAACTGAAGGAAACTCTTCATTTTTGGGATGCATAGTGCACATTTGGCTTGACTGCACCTTTTAGCTCCTTTGTACATGGTGAACAAATGAATATACTCATTTAACTGTCCAGCAAAAGGTGGTGATTGTCTTCCAGAGCAATGTGCTGCAAGCATTCAGCTCCACTGGGCTGTCATCTGACAGGGTGTTGAGAAAAAATATAACAAAGCTTTCATTATTATACTTGTCCTCACCTCTTTTTCCCCCAGAATTGGCTTACACACACAAGAGCTGAGTTTGAAGCTTTAGATTCCTCAAATGCATCGCCACACAGCTCTCACTGTCATCATACCCTCATGCTTATAAAGTAGGAGCATCCCTGTCTTCACCACTACAGGCATAGGTCGACAAGCTGTAGGAAAATCCTCCTCCAGCGTGCTTCCAGAAAGCTGAGCTTCATCTTGATCTTTGCTGAGCAAGGCTGGGCTGGGTTGAGCTGGGGACAGACCTGTTAGGCTCAGGTCTCAGCAGCCCGGGGACTCCGTCGACTCTGATCAGGACTTCCACTGATTCAGGCATCCCTGGTGTGGGAGCGTATGTGTGAGGACGAGGAGAGAGGAGAAGGGAGGGGTATAGAAACATAGAGGAAGAGGTATAAAGAGAGAGGGAGACGGAGGGAGTTGTGGTGATGCTGTTGCAGCGTCACAGAGGAAAGAAAGATCCCCCTGTTAAACAGAACCCAGTGTAACCAGCAGCCCTGGTGACAGAGTTAACGGACACACCCATACCTAGATATCTCCCAGAATCTTCTTTTCTCACTCTCGCTCTGTCTCTCACTCCCATCCCTTCCTGCAGCCCTGCAGCGCTTCTTTCTTTCAGATACTTTCATATTGTCACACTCTTTTCTCCCCCCTATATGTCCCCAACTCTCTTCCTCTGTCACAGACTTTTCCTGCCTGTACACGTACAGACATGCTCTCTCTTTCTTTCCACCACTCATATCTGAAAATTGAGGTTTTCGCCCTTATTCGGGTTTGTTGCTCTCTCCTTAGGGTGCTATCCCTGGTTACACACATGCACCCCTGACTACACGCACACAGATACACACACCTTGGCACATCACAGCAGAGTGGTGCAGTGAGGCTGCAGTGCCTCTCTTCCCTTACCTTAGCTTGTCAGAGAAGCAACAGAGCTTAAAAACTTTAATTGGCTTATAACTGGCATCTGGGCAAAGCCATACATGCTGTAAATACACACGCACACGCACACACACACACACACACACACACACACACACACAGCATCTAAATGTTGAAATCATTAGTGGCCAACAGCCAGCGCACCTTAACCCTTTGAAATGGAAACAATCTATTATAATTGCAAGTCTGGACTCTCAGCGACTGCCGTTGAGATACTTACAGTCAGCGATAGAATACAAAGATGCTCTGCTTATTATATTAAAAAAATAATTAATGTGCCAATTATATTAAAATATAAATGAGAAGAGAATATAACGCCATCTGGGTGTCTAGTTTCCGTTTGGATATGCAGTATAATTAATTCAATTCAGGGTGCTGTCAAAATGAATGTTTATTTGGGTGCCATCTGTGCTGACCTGAATGGAGTTCAGTCTATCTAATATAATTCACTTTCGTTATCAATATCTGCTGCCGTGGTGGAAAAAGTACATTCATGCTTTTTCCTGATAAAGAATAAAGTGACAACATTGCATCATTTGCCACCCAGAAACACTTGAAGAAACAGTGCATGAGATTTAGTGGCATCTAGTGGCGAGGATTGCAGATTGCAACCAGCTGAAACTTCCCCCAGTCTGAATTCCTTTAGTATGGTCAGGAGGTTTTCACCAGGAGTCACATCATCTGCAGAGGTCCCTTCTATTCCAAAACAAACAGTCCAGGTGATGAAAACTAGTAGAAGTGCTGATTAAAGCAGTTTCATGTTACAAATCAGTGATTCTCCAGTGCTGTTTTGCATGTTGGAGACAGGCCAATGGCCCAGCACCTGCAAATGTGTGCTCACCTTTTTTCTCTGATGACTGAGGATCCAGATGTTCAAGGGGAGTTTTGAATTATGTATTATAAAATTATGAAAATGAGATGAATAATCCGATGAGGTCTCCTCCCCTCCAAAACAAACGGACACAGAGTCTCATTTCAAAAACAGTTCTTAGGATCTAAGATGGCACGGTGATGCAGTGGTTAGCGATGTCGCCTCACAGCAAGAGGGTTCCTGGAGCCCCTCTGTGCAGAGTCTGCATGTTCTCCCTGTGCCAGTGTGGGTTTTCTCCAGGTACTCCAGCTTCCTCCCACAGTCCAAAGACATGCAGGTTAATTGGTGACTCTAAATTGTCCGTAGCTGTGAATGTGAGTGTGAATGGTTGTCTGTCTCTATGTGTCAGCCCTGTGATAGTCTGGTGACCTGTCCAGGGTGTACCCCACCTCTCACCCAGTGTCAGCTGGGATAGACTCCAGCCCCCTGCAACCCCTAGGATAAGCGCTTGGATGGATGGATAGATGTTTACTTGATAGAAACATATTGCAGTCATTTTAGATGATCATTCTTCAGTGAAAGGACTGTGATACAAAGGTTAACATGTCATCAAAGAGGATGTAGGAGCCTGAACAATGTATAATAAATCAATTTTCCTCAGTCAATAAGATTTGGTGTTCTGTTATGAGAAAGGTCTGGAAAAATCATTTCATCATGAGGGAGGTAAACTTTGTCTACTCATTCGTCTGTTCAATGAGACAAATAATCCATATTTTAATTAATGTAGTGCTCCCTCTCGTTCTTTCAAGTGGCAGATCATTTTTTGGTTTCCCCGTGTTCCATCTCCACAATGCTGAGTCATGAGGAAAGTCTCATCTCCAATGATCAGTCTTTCTATAGAGTACCCCCTTATTCAGCCTAATCATATGCTTTCCTGCCAGCAGAGCGCACACTGTATCAGTATCCATCAGAGGAAACGTGAGCTGAATACTGAACACTGAGGTTAATGAGAGAACTTAACTGAACACAAGCCAACTCGACCCACATAAACATTGAGCCACGCTAAAAGGCTTTCAGGTTTAAGTCATGGAGAAGTGCATCACATCATCTGGCAGGCTTTAAATGTATCCGATTGATGGAAAGCTTTCATCACACTACACTGGATCAGACTTCCACAGATTACCATTAACAGGTTGAACCAGCGATAAGTCGATACAGCAAAACAATGAAAAGACCTCACAACACTTTGAACAGTCAAAAAAGTATGCACAACGCAACAAGCACCAGAATTTCTACACAGGAGTCAACTTATCTGACTCAACACACGCAACACCCAGCACTACACAATGAAGTACATTGTATTGAAGCTGCAATACTCCCGAGGCAGGGTGCAGCTTATGAAACTATAACTCAGTGCTTTTGACAGAAAGGGCAGCAGAGGGCAATTTGGTGGAACACTCAGTGATAAGAAGTAAACAAGTGAGCTTCAGGGTCGCAAACTATTTTGTCAGAGGCTGACAGTTATAACAGAATACAGTGTCAAGCCCAGGAAGTGTACGGTACATATATATAAACAAAATCTTATCACAAAGGGGACTTTTAAAACAGCTTGTGACCTCCAATATGAGGAACAGCCGGAAATGATCATTCAATATACCTCCAGTACAGGTTTTGTACAGTGTTGCATGATTATTCATGTAGTTTTGCCATTTTTGTGTGGTTAACTGCTGAAACTAAACAATTGTGGGGCATAAATGAGCTGACAGACTGAAAGATATGTTAGTGACGGCAAGTTTACTTGTATTTATATGACTGTGACATTTTACAGATGTTTCTTTATGTATTTATCAAACTGAAAGAGGTCAGAGAGCTCTTAGAACGTAGCAAACTTGCCGCTCACACACAGCGGCTGAATGAAACGACACTGATGCTATGCACTACGCTATTAGGTAGCGTTTTTGTGACTTAATATTTATATAGGCTACTTCTGTCTGTGTCATTACTGTGATGTTGCCCAAGTTGTTACTGTGTGCTTTGCTGTTATCTGATTCGCACAGTGGTGCAGTGGTTCGCATTGTCGCCTCACAGCAAGAGGGTTCCTGGTTCGAACCCAGGGTGGGGGAGCCCTTCTGTGTGGAGTTTGCATGTTCTCCCCATGTAAGCGTGGGTTTCCTCCAGGTGCTCCAGCTTCCTCCAAAGACATGCAGGTTAATTGGTGACTCTAAATTGTCGGTAGGTGTGAATGTGAGTGTGAATGGTTGTCTGTCTCTATGTGTCAGCCCTGTGATAGTCTGGGGACCTGTCCAGGGTGAACCCCTCCTCATGCCCAATGTCAGCTGGGATAGTGGTTACAGGAAATGAATGAATGAATGATACTGTACAGTGCTGGGGAAAAGAATCTCCCCTTGGGAACAAGACCTTATTGAACAGACTTTTAGGCCAACCCAAAAATCCTGGACCCAGAAAAGGTGAAAAACAGACTAACCATCTAACCTCGCAATGTTTTCAACACATATTTTCTAACATTTATAATGTGTTTAGAGAGAAATCACTGATTTCACTTTATCTGGACTTTAATTTCTATGTTACCATTGTTTCTTTTGTGTAATTGAACCCCAGTTCACCACAATTAGTCATAAGTATTGATTATTGCTATTAACAAGCAGAGAAGTTGTTGTTGCATGCTTTTTTAGAAGTTACCTGGCTAAAAGTGACAAATCCTGCTTGGTGCAATCCCGCCAACTTGGACTTGAGTTTGTAGAAGGCATTTGTCTGACTGATGGACAAACAAAAGTTGACATTCCTGTGCTTTCCCATAAGTTGTTGTGTATTTTATTTCTTGGTTGACCTGTGACAAGTGGGCACTTTTTGCGTGGCATTTTTTTGCTGACGTGACTTTTTTGTTAAATATTTAGTCATAACTTTGTAGCATAAACATTGTGACTTTTTTTTGCAAAGTAGTTTGAAGAACTTTTCTACGTAGCTTCAGTTTTTTCAAATAAACACAAGAAGTTTGTGCTCTAGAGAAAGGATCAGCACTCAGTGAATAACCTCCTAAGCCCTATGATAAGCTATTATGGCAAAGCTTAACTCTACAGACCAGTGAGCAGTGATAACTAACACATCTTTGGGGTCATCAGGTGGGAACCTCCTTTCACCAGTGTTTCGTCTAGTTGGTCCCACGACACCTCCAGGAGGCTAGACAGTGATCTCTGGCGTCCCAGAGTTAGACAAACTAGATTTTTCCCTGAGGTAGCATTGCTGTAGTTCAACTTCTTCTACTGTGAGGTAATTAGTAGCTTTCAAAGTATCTTCCCCAACACTGTTTGTAAGTATTTACAGTGCATCTAACTGCTATAGCTGATAAAGCTGAAATAATATAATGTGTGTGCTAATACCTGAAACTCATAAAACTCATTTTGAATTATTCCCCAAAACATAATGCTAAACAGACAGATTTATGCCTTAATGTCCTGCAGCTGATGTGCACGGGGCTTTTATTTCCCAGCCTTTGAATTATAACAGCTATTTCTGCACAAACAAGCCTCACAATTACTGTTTGGAGAATTAATGTGAATCCCTTTTATTATATAACAGTAAAAATTCAGCCGGGCTTGTTTAATAATAGATGAAGCTCTAGTCACAGAGCAATAAAAGTCAAAAATTATTTATTGTTTTGCTGTTCACTGGATAGAAACAATTTCATGTTTATTTCGAACAGCTTGTGTCTCCTGACACATACGACAGATTGTTATCCTTCCTCTCAGCTCGAGCTGACAGCTCTAATGTAAATGTCTGGGCACTGATGTTTGTGGTATATGAATATACATTTCCTTAAAGCACATCACTGTGATGATTGCACCACAAGCTTCAATGACCTTTCCTTTACAGTGGCATCCAAAGATTAGTCAGCCAAATATGCCTCAGCCAGAATCAATATTTCCCCCTAAACCATCAACAGCTTTGAAGATCAGAGACGCCTTACCTCCATCGCTCCCTCCAGCTCTTCAACGCCTGCTGTGTGCGAGCGGCGTTTCATCTCAAGCAAAAGAAAATGTAAAAGTGTTTTATTCCAGCTTGAACAGACCATGTGGTTCATATCAGCTTGGTCCTGTGATAATCCTGTGTAAAGAAAGGTTAATGGACTATTTGTCCTGCCGAATGTAAGGATTAAATACTTTCAGGCCCTCTAGAGTCACAAAGTGCTGCACAAGAAACCAGCAAGTGTCTGAGAAGTAATCATTTGTGTTCCTGTGAGATCAATCGTTTAAAATGAGTCTGAATGATGGTTTTCTCTTGCCGATTCTGTCTCATCCTATCTCCCTATCAGATAGCAATCACTCTCTGTTCAATACTTCCTCTCTCCATCTTTCTCTGTCTCTTTCTTGCCTCCTGTGACTCCAAGCTCTGCCATTTGCTCTCACGTTCACAGTACTCTCTGCGAATCACACTTGTGGCCTGTCATCCAGACTCTCTGCAATCTTAACTCGAAAGGAATGCAATGTCTTAAATGCAATGCAAAATTAAATTTGTGTAAACTTATTTCTGGGGGGAAATGCTTGTTTTATTACTCTTTCCTTTTTCTTCCGTCTCAAGGCTGTGAGTTGTTGCCATGATGGTGACAAAACAGTGCAAATTTAACAGCCCTGATTAATGAGTATCGCTTCCATGACACTTTATCCCTCCATCTCTCTAATTATTTACTCTGTCACTCTTTTTTCTCCTCTCTCAGTGTCTCATCAGCTGTGCTCTCACTCCTGCAGACTCTCTAGCACCAGTAGGTAAAAAGGTCAGACAGCACAGCCTGCCCAAGTTAATTGGATTGATTCGTCTCAGTCAGCCAGGAGTAAGAATATAGAGGTTTGTCTGAGCTATAGGCTACTGCAGATTTAATGTCTGAAAATAAATGCTCCTGGGCATACACTGATATTTTGATGCAGCATATGGTCTCTTCAATGATACCAGGATAAAGTGCTTGATCTGAGACATTTTGCAATATGGTGGGAATAATGACATGTGGGAGTGGGCGGCAGTCACGCCAGTGTTGCAGAATCTGCTTTGAAAAACATATTTCATGTACGGCCACTATGTTAATATATTACCATACTCTATCACTGAATCAGGACTTGGAGCCCAGCATTGGTGGGGACGTAAGGATCTTTAGTCTTAAAGCAAAACAGTGCCTAATGTTATAGCTAGAAGATCACTAAACACAAGGTATAATGAACGTTACAGTTAAAAAAGTGGAAGGAAAAGCACAAAACAAAAAGAAATTATCAGCAGAACATATTATCAAGTGTCAGCATTAAAGGAAGGAGTAGAAGAGAGGAGGTATTTCTGTCAAGGATAAAGGAGAACTACGCCCATTTTCGAAATTCATACGTTATTTCTTTGATCTAAGACAATCCAAAAATATTACAAAACATGATCAACTGTCTCCCAAATCCAAAATCTGGATTGCTAAAACTCGTTGTCATAGGGTATGAAGTCTGGAGCTGCTCCACAGACAATAAATTGGGAATGATGTTCTAGATCAGTGGTTCCCAACTAGTCCAGTCACGGGGTCCAGATTTCTCCTGAGCTAGTTATACATTTAATATCATACTTGCGCTCGGCAATGGTGTTGTGCTAGTTTGCTGTCTCTGTTAAAGGATAACTTCGGTATTTTTCAACCTGGGCTCTATTTCCCCATGTGTATGTGTGCGTATGATTCATGGGTAGCACTTGTTCTAAAATTGGTTCAGTATTGAGGCGCGAAACGAGCTAAAACGGTAACGGGGTCCCGTATAAAAGTGCTTTTTTTCGCCACTGACTGGTTCAGATCGCCAGTGCTATCTCTGTAAATTGCATATTGTAGCGGCCCTGGGGCAGTGGTGAGTGTGAATGAGTGGAGTCAGCTGTCAGTCAGTGTTGGAGCAGAGAGGGGGAGGGTGGCCCCACTGGGTACTGTAAGTGAGTATGTGTGTATGAAGTGTGTGTGTTACGCTAGAAGAGTCAGAGGACGGAGTCTTTTACGTGCTACCCCCTGGAGTGTTACCAGAGTTTTTGGAGTGCTCAAATAAACGGGCCTTTTTCCCGAACGCAAGAACAGGATGTCGCGCAACACCCCGTACAGCTTTCACAGGCTG
>NC_065524.1:33989193-34035525 GCF_006386435.1 Epinephelus moara
TACACACATACTCACTTACAGTACCCAGCGGGGCAGCCCTCCCCCTCTCTGCTCCAACACTGACTGACAGCTGACTCCACTCATAGCACTGCCGATCTGAACCGGTCAGTGGCGAAAAAAAGCACTTTTAATGCGCAAACTTATACGGGACGCATTTGCCCCTGTTACCGTTTTAGCTCGTTTCGCAGCTCCCGGTTGCATCCACCTCCCTCAATACTGAACCGATTTTAGTACGAGTTGTACCCATGAATCATACGCACACATACACATGGGGAAATAGGGCCCAGGTTGAAAAATACAGAAGTTGTCCTTTAAGTAGCTGTTGGTTAGTCGCTCACTCTACAACAGAAAATGGCACCTCAAAATAAAAGCTCTGTGCTGGAAATTCACTGTACTTCAAAAATTAAGTATATTTTTATACAAACTTGACAAGTTTGAGAGTCACTTGTGGTCCATTCAGAATTGATGCGCAACCCACTTTTGGACCGAGACCCACCACTTCGGAACCAATGTTAGAGATGACACTAACTCCTTATGTATTTTCCTTGATTCATAATCCAAGCTAGGAATGTCTGTTTTGTCTGTAGGAACGGTCTGTCACTCCTAACTGGCCTGTGTGAAATGCTGCAATAATATAGTCCCAGTGTCCACAGACGTGATGCTAATAAGGTCTCAATGTCCTCAAATACTTCCTGATTAACAGTGTCTTAGCTTGTTACTGTTGTTAAATTGGTCAAATTTGTATGTGATATTGAACTACAAACATTATTAAGCATAAGTAGGCTAAATTAGTTTCACCCATAAAAGTTGTTCAGGTTTTGTACATTGTCCACATTTGTGTCAGGATCAGCTGCAGAGTGACTTGGCAGAGATGGCTGCCATTTTGTATTTTCATATATTAGTGTATTTGTATGTGCTTTGCTGACACTCGATGGCACAAAAGCAGAATGGAGTCTAGGGTGCAGCAGCAAACCCAAAACAGAATGTCTCAGGAGGATAATGTAAAGTGGATCCTGTTTAACATACGCACTCCGGTCGGTAGGTGGCGGTATGACCCTGAAAGCTGGTGTTGAAATCCGCCAAAACCGCTTTTGAAGAGAAGAAGAAGAAGAAGAAGAAGAAGAAGAAGGATCGTAACGAGCGAGCTCACGCCAGTCTAACAACACAGATTTATCAGAGCCTCTGTATCTCTGGTTAAACCTTTCTGAATTAACTTTTGCTGCCCACCATTTTTTATCTTAAATGACCTCCATTATCTCCCGACAGCCGACAAAGCTACGGAAGTTAGCTTAGCATGCTAGCCGGAAACTGACGCGGACGGCAGTTAGCGACACAGCGCTAGCCAGAGCTTTGTTTTTAATGTAGCTAGCGTGGAAAAAAGTTTCTGTTTCTGTGTGTGAAAATGACTAAAGCCCAAATGCTGAGGGCGGTGGTGCAGCAGCGACTTATTGCAGCTGCTGAGGAGATATTTGGGCTGTTTGAAAGAACAATAGCAGAGTACGAGGAGGAACTTTGTCGATCACAGATGGAGAGCATGCGACAACGGAAACTACTGGACGCTGTTTACAACCCTCAGCTTCGGTTACACAGAGAAGGTTTGTCCTTTTTTAACGGTGTTTCAACGTTCAAAAGCCACGCTGTGCCATTAGCATCGTGCTTAGTCAGTAGGAGTCTATATTCCTCCCTTAGATGTAAAGTTAAGGCAAGGTTCCATTCATAGTTCCACTTCCCCTCATTCACTAACCCTCAGCCCCTTCTGCTTTTTACAAATCACTAGAAATACCTGCAGACTCCTCTCAGTGAGGTGAAGACATCTGCAGATAATGATACTGGTCTATAAATCACTGCACATACTATATGCATCGCATGTACTACCATATTTGACTTACTGTGTGGAAGTACTGTGGGGCAATACTTTCAAAAGCAACTTACAATCATTGTACAAACTTCAAAAGAGAGAGATCAGGACAGTACACAATGTGGGGTACAGGGAACACACGAGCACAGTCACGTGCATTTAAATTTTTCGGTTGAAACAAAGTAGAAATATAAATCACTTAAAAATCTGTACAAATATGATATTTCTGGCAGATATATAGATGAGGAAAAGTTGTGTAAGGGGAGTGCATATTTATTTTGTAACACTAGGTGGTACTCTACGTTCTGTATTTGCCTGCATCAAATGCATAGCTGCAATGCATCGTGGGTGATATATACCTCTGGAGTGACCATCGTGAGGGTAGATCTCACCCAGCTCACTTCAGTTTTTCAGACAATGAAACAGCACCTATTATGGCGGCAGGGTTTCCCCAAAGGCAACTGCAAGAGGGGAATTAAAAAGGGCACATTGAACAACTAATGAAGCGCAGTCTTCTTCTTCTTTGGTTTTACTGGTGGGCTCACACCCCTCCCTGACCTCAGCAGTTGTCCAGGGCTTGCTCTTTTCACTCAACTCATTCTCATTTTTGTTGAGTCCATCTACTCACTGTCAATGGCTGAGGTCAGGGAGGGGGGTCAGTTCCCATTATCTTAAACTAGCATCATCAGAGGGGGTGACAGAACAGTTTGGGCCATCTTATCGAGTCATGTCCTCGGACATCAAGTAAAGCACTCACAACTTGTTACACACTGACAAAGAATAAACGTCATGTTAGGCATGTTTGTGACATCCTGACAAGACACAAAATGCAAGGTTACTTCACATTCTTTCTGCTTCGTGGCACATAATACAGAGGCCTAAAAGTTTACATAGTGTTAAATGTTGCATAGATTTTACTGAATTAGATCATTTCCACTATATTACACAGTACAACACATCCTTAAGCTGTGCTGCCAATAAAGCTATAAAAAACCCCTAAAAATAATCTTTAAATGACAAACAGTACAACTAACAACATGACTGCCACTAATACTGATATACTGAATATCTTGTGAACAATTTAATTCTGCTGGCAAAATATTCACACAAATGTAAATCACCTTTTGAGGCATTTAAAAATGAATTGGCTGTCTTTTGAAAATCCTTGAGACATATTAAAAGCAATAATTCTTAAAATCTGTATGACCCCCAAGAATTATGAACATTATGAGGCACATTATGTTATTTTAAATTATTTATTTAGATTATTTCATTTCCAAATTTAAATTATTTTCATTTTTTCAGTATTAGTAACAGATGTGAACAATTTGAATTCAATAAAGTGAGGAAAAAAGTTGATGAAAAATGTAAAAAAGCCAACCTTTTTTGCTTCCTGCCTTTCCCTGGCGGACACAGATGCACACTTGGGTTGTAGTCACCGTACAAGATGGTGTTCAGGCACACATGCAGGTGCATAGAGCGGCTTTCACAGCCAGTGTTTGCAACAGCTTTTATAAACATCAGTTTGTGATATAAAACTATACTGAAACACTGAACAACAGGGAAAGGGGATGTTTAATGACCTTGTCGGCTTTCCACACACCACTGTTTTGCTCCTTAAAACCAGCCTCAGCTTTCCCTGTTGGCTACAAGTAGTGTTAATTCAGCTTGCCACTAGCTGTTTCATTTGACTTGCACTAAATATCTGTGGAATTAGAAAGCATGTAATGCAGATACTGTACATCTAATATGAGAATAACCATAGATGTCACACTCACATCACACCACAGTCCAGGCCTGTCTAACAGCATATTGCAGTCACACAAACATGCTGTACAGAGACCTGACACGGCTGAGTGAACCGTGTGAAGTGATCTGTAGAATTTCAATAAGAAGTTTTTGAGCTGTGATGTGAATGGACAACATCATCTCTGAAACATCTCTGTGTGTGTTTACTGTTTCCTGCAGACATCCAGGTGCTGTTGGTGGGTAAAGAAGAGGTTCCCTCTGAGCAACAGGAGTGGAGCTCCAGTCTCGACCAGGAAGCCCCACATGTTAAAGAGGAACAGGAGGAACTCTGGATCAATCAGGAGGGGGAGTGGCTTCAAGGGCTGGAGGAGGCTGATGTCACTAGGTTCCCATTCATTTCTGTCCCTGTGGAGAGCGAAGATGTGGAAGAGAACCCTCATTACTCACAGCTTCATCAAAGACAAATTGAACAGATGGCAACAGAAGCTGATGGAGAGGACTATGGAGGACCTGATGCAGCCAACGACTCAAATCCAGATAGATATTTACAGTCAGATACTGATGACGACTCAAGTTCTCAAGCCTCTGAAAGTGATACTAAATCTAAGAATTGCAAGAAACCACTGAGCTGCCCTGAGTGTGAGAAAACCTTTAGATTGAAGGCACACCTGGTGAGTCACATGAGAGCTCATACAGGGGAAAAAAAAACGTGGAGCTGCTCAGTCTGTAAGAAATCTTTTCCGGGACGTGCTCACTTAGATAGACACATGAGAGTCCACACTGTAGAGAAATCTTACACATGCAGTGTTTGTGAGGAATCTTTTAGAGGGACTGCAAGTCTAGTGAGACACATGAAAATCCACGTAGGAGAGAAACTTTTCAGCTGTTCAATCTGTACGAAAAAATTTTCAGTGAATGCAAAGTTACAGAAACACATGAGAATCCACTCGGGAATTAAACCATTCGGCTGCTCATACTGTCCGAAAACTTTTGCTCGAAGTCTTTCTTTAATAGAACACGTGAGAAACCACACAGAGAAACCTTTCACATGCCCAGTGTGTAAGATGTCTTTTACAGTGAGTAAAACACACTTGAAAATCCACACCAAAGAGAAACCATTCAGCTGCCCAGCTTGTGAGAAAATTGTTACAGTGGTTGGAAATTTATATGAACACATGAGAATCCAAACCGAAGAGAACGCTTCCAGACAAGACAAGGCTGGGGACTCCCCTGAACCTGAAACTGAAGACATTGATGATGAGTGCGCTGGGCGTCTGTCCTCACAGATTCATGGAACTCAAGCTGAAAAGAACAGTGAGGTAGAGCCTCCAGTCAACAGCTCAGCTGAAGAGACGGAAACATGCACTGAAGAAGAGTACCATGAAGAATTTGTACCTGACAGGAACTCAAAGCCAGATAAACATCCAGAATCAGATTCTGATTTCAAGCCTGAAGACTGTTCCGAACCGGAGACTGATGACAGTGAGGATTATTGGAGGGAGACCAGAAACTCTCGCACAGGCTTAAACCCTTCGAAAAATGATAAAGTCCCTGTCAGTGATACGGATGAGAAACCATTTATCTGCTGTGAGTGTGGAAAAAGTTATATCACCCTAGGGAATCTGACCAGACACATGAATATCCACAAAGGAGAAAAAAGATTCATCTGCAATTATTGTGACCAAAGATTCTCTCGGTTACTCGACCTCAGGAGACATCGATGTGTTAATCCGCCCGCACGGCGTCATCAGACTGAAACTGGGGAAAAACAGATGGAAATAAAAATAATGGAAATAAAAACTGAGAGAAGGGACTGGGTAGGACCAGAACCAGTCAGGACTTTAGACACAGATAGACATCCAGAACCAATTACTACTAATGACAAGTTAGGAGACTCTTGTGACCCTGAGACTCACAAGAGTGAAGACGGGGATGATGGTGATCAGAAGGAGACAAGTAAAGCTCAGTCAGATTTAAATTCTCTGGAAAAATCCCCGTAAGTGATTCGAGATGTAACACCTGCTGCTCTGAGGTTGGTTAAAAAAAGGTTAGAATGGGCTCAAGAACACTCACTAAGGCGGGGATGTCCAATGTCTGGCCCAGGGGCCAATCATGGCCTGCAAGGCTGCTTTATTTGTATTACAATATTTGGGTGCTCAGCCACAGAAGGAACTTTGCAGGTGGGACCAATGTGTTTTCATAAAAAAATGGTAAAGGAGCAAACAAACGGTTACCTGGCAACAGACATTTCACTCTAGGTAGAAGTATAAAGGTGACAGCGATGGTTTTAGGTGCCTTGTAAAGTTGAATCTTTTTCACTGAAGGACGAAACGGTGGCATTTCTCATTAGTAGGCTATTTGAATTTTTTTCCCAGTAACACATTGGAAGCGACAAGCAGCTGGCCCCCAGGTGTTTGCACATTATCTGATCTGGCCCCCGTTCCAAAGAGTTTGGACACCCCTGCACCAAGGAGAGAAACCATACAGTTAATCGATTAGTGAGAAAGGTCATATAACTGTCCAGGGCTGGGCAATTAATTGAAAATGAATCGGAACAGACTTTATGAACCTCTAACAGACCTTCAGAATCTTGCCCATGTCTGTAATTTAGTTGTTTTTTTATTTATTTATTTTTTATATTCTTGTGATAGTTTTCCCACTGTGTGTGTTCATGTCCTGTCCCATTAAAAATGTACGACTAAATGTGTAGTCATGTGACTCTGCCCCGTCCAGTCAGTGACCTGGAAACTCAAACACAGAGCCAACCGAGCAAGTTGAGCAGCTTGTACCGAAGAGAAATACAGTGTCCGTCGTTTGGACACATTTTCACCAAACACAAAGAAAAAGACGTAATGACAGGCACCTAGCAACAAGCGCCTCAACAAAGCAGCTCTCAGTAACACAAGCATTTACACAGACTACACAATATGAAAAAGATTCATGAGAATAATCTGTTTCCTTCAATTATTTTTAAATCACAAAGATAGGACATGCTCTCTTTCCTGAGAGAAAATATCCCAGCTCTAATAGTTGGCATATAAATCCTTGTCAGTGAACTTTGGGGGCAAAGAACAAAATAATCATTCATTAATCGTAACTGAGGTAAAATGATCAATTAATCATGGTATTTGAGGCTGAATGAAAGTAATGATTGGAAAGAGACCAGAGACCTTCACTGCAAAATAATAAGTGATGTAAGATGCAGTACTGGTGAGCAGCAGTTTCAGTGCTTTGAGTGTGGGAAAAGATATTTCCTGAAATAAATAATGAGGAGACACGGTCATTCATACAGGAGAGGAACCATGTTGCTCAGTTAAAGATTAAACTCTCAATGAAACACTAGTCAGAGCGTCTTTAGCTTCTGTACTGTGACACATTTCCCAATGAAAGTGAATATTTGAGCGATGTACAGATGTAAGAGGGATTTAATAGAATCTTCACATTTGATTGGACCGCTAAAGAGTGGGAGGGCTTCGAGTGTTGGCTCCACACACACCTCTCCTCACTTGGGGCACGTTTAATCTGAGTGTGTGTAAAAGTGTGTGTACTGTTTTGCTTTGGTTTCGAGTCGACTTGTTTCTTCAAAATGATGTGACACTGTGCAAATGTGCTTTGAGGTATGTTTTCTCTATTTGGTGGTTGTCATTAGAAATACTATGTGTTGTATACCTCACCCATTTTTTTTTTACCAGCTTCCTTCAAATACAAGAAGTTGTTTTCTAATTCTTGATTTTTTTTCCCATTCTATAGATTTGATAAACAAGATATTTACATTTAGAGTTAATAAAGTTGTCATATTTAAAACAGTTACTTGTAGTTTGTTCTCTCATAGAATTTTCCCTGAAGCTACTTACAGATTTAACAGAATATTAAACCTTCAAAATTTGAGTTGAAAAGCATCGATTTGAGGCAGACGAGCAAAAAGTGGTGACAGTGTTGGGATTGTGAGACACTTAGGCTCACATGAAGTGCAAAATTAAGTAAGAGAGGGTAGGAATACGTGGAACCAACACAAAAGCACAAGTGTTTATGAGGAGGTTAAGAGTTGGCAACTTGAATAGTATAAATTTTGTCATAGAGAAATAACTGGTCATTGGAAAAGAAGAGTGCACTGTGTCAGGATTTCATGCAGGAAGTATGAGGGGGAAAGAGGCGCTATGGTTACAGGGCTACAGAGACTAGGAGACACGGTAGAGAGGAGAAAATGGATATTAAGTTTTTTTACACTGGGTAATATGAGACAATTAAAGCCAGAATGAGACCGTAAGCAGGCAAGTTCATTTATACAGTCATATTTCAGCAACCAGGCAGTTCAAAGTGCGCTACATTAAACATCAAAAGTAGCAAGATAAAGTGCAAAAGAAACACATTATAAAGGGACATTTAAATGCAATTAAAAACTTAAATAGCTGGAGAATAAAAAATAAAAATGAGCAAAAAAATGACAAAGACAGAGAACTAAGAAGAGAGAACTAAGAGTTGCAGTTTCCTGCGAGTTGGTTCCACATTTGAGGTGCATAAAACGTAACGCTGCCTTCCTGTGTTTAGTCTCGACTCTGGGGACACAAAGCAGAGCTGTCCCAGAGGACCTGAGAGGCCTGGATGGTTCATAGTGTAGCAGAAGATCAGAAATGTATTTGGGCCCTAAACCATGCAGTGCTTTATAAACCAACAGTATTCTGAAACAGGTTCTCTGACAGACAGGAAGCCAGTGTAAAGACCTCAGCACTGGAGTGATGTGATCCACTTGGTCTTAGTGAGGACTCAAGCAGCAGAGTTTTGAAAGACACTGTTACAGTAGTCAAGTCAACTGAAGATAAATGCATGGACGAGTAAAGGATGTCAACTGCTGTAAACCCCCCAAAACGAAGCACAAGTAAAACGAGAAAAGAAGAAATTGAGGGGAAAATGGCATGAATGGAATCACTTTGTGTTGACACTGCAAAACTGATAAAATCCTGTAGGTGGCGGTAATGTCACGCTTATAGATGCCAACTGCCATAAAACGCCACAGAAGAAGTAGAGGAAAACGAGCGTAGAAGAAGAAGAGACACATCAACAGAGAAACTATGGCAGATGACAAGGTCGGAGTTTTCAACCTTCTCCGCTAACTTTACTCTGTAGATATTTGGCGTTACAGTATTGTCATAACGACCCGCCTAACGTACAGTCATTCAACAGTCATCATTTAGCGCTAGCCACAGGTTGTAGGCTATCGTAACGTAACGTAGTAAACTGGTGGTGGTTAGGTTAGCTTAGCTTAGTTAGCGTTAACCTAAGTGTCAAGTAGCTAGTGGCTAACGCTAGCTATCTTAACTGGCCAACTATAAAATTAAGCTTTTGTAGTGGGGGTGTTTAAGACATATGTTCAGTGCTACAATACGATGTTAATTATAACTAAGAACGAATGAACTGGTCGTAATTTAGCTTATTTAACTACTAGTTAGCTAGCTAACGTTTGCTAACTTAGTGACAACTTTGAAAAGTTAGTCTCCAACTGAGAAAAACTAACGCGTGTTTACTTTAATGCTTAAGACAACCGGTTTGCAGACGAGGAAAGCATGACCTATAGTGCCTAATCTAATTTGACTGTTTTAGAGTGTAGAATAACAGTACTAATCGCAACAAAAATCCAGAGAGGTAAAGTAAGGCTGTAACGTTTGCCTAGCTGGCTGTTTTAAAATACTCTAACGTATCATGCTAAAATAAAAAAGTACACTTGCTGGTGTAAGTGGATTTATTATCTCTTAGCTAACACAACAGATAAGAATCGTGATTTAATGATCAGCCATCTTTATCAGTCCGTAGAAACATCATGCTTTCTAATGTCATAACATGTTTATTATCACTAACACCAACATTAATAATTAATTCCTTAATGGAAAATAAGGCATGGCTGAATATGAAGTTGCTCTAAAAGTGAGTTTCGTTATTGTTGAAAGGGTCCGGTAATATAAATTGTTTGTTACTTGGTTTACAGTTTTCTGAGAAATGAGAATTACCAGCAAAGACAGTTTACATTTATATTTTAAGGTTTTGTCTGTCGTTATTTTCATAGTACATAATACAAAATATTTTACAACTTTGAGATGTGTTCTGTGTAGACATCCCTTGTCAGCTACAGCAACCTGTTTTTTGTTTGCCTCCATGTGTATATAGGGACCCCTGGGGCAGCTCAAGGACCTGGTGGAGCTGAAGGACCAGTTGGAAGACATTCAGAAACGGATGGAGGATGAGATACAGGCTGGGGTTCCTCCAGTAAGGCTCACACACGCACAAATATATACATGTTCAGGTTACTCTGCGTTGAATTTTTGCTCACAGGCCAGACAGTTATGAAAATATAAACTGCTAGGATGCAGATGTGAACATAAAGAGAGAGTCAGACTACTGTTACCAGGTTTAATATCTCATCTCCTTTCCTCCTCAGGGAGGCAGTCTGCTGGCTTCTCCTTTCCTGAAAGGTTTTCTGGCCGGGTACATTGTTGCGAGGCTACGCTCCTCAGCGTTGATGGGTGTTGCAGTAGGAACGTGTACGGGAATCTATGCGGCACAAAATTACGCCGTTCCCAACATTGAGAACACCATCAAAGACTACATGCGGAACCTGAGAGGAGGACGCAAATGAGAAGAAAGGAAGAAACGCAAAAAGAGGAGAGAGGAGGGAGAGAGACTACAGGCAGAAGGTGCCAGTACAGCTACATACGGGAACAGATGCGTATTTCAAAAGTCAAAAATGCTTCATAGTTATTTTCACCTTCAACATAGATGAGTAAATAGGAAAATTCTAAAGTAGCAAGTCAGCTCATGGAGTAAGGTGATTCTTTTCATATTTCTTTTGATTCAGTTGATCACCTGAGCTCTTGCCACAAGAGTATGGGGAATGGGTGATTGACATATACGTTCTGTAATAAATAAAGCATATTAGCAACATGTGGAAAGAATACAATTCACTTAATTTAAAGACAGGAGACCCTGTATTTCTTTTCAATATAGTAACTCAATAACTATATTTACATAGCACAGAACAAGAAATTAATAGATAGATTAATAAATGAAGTAGAACAGATACAATGAAAATGATAACATTATATTTTTATATATTATGTAGTTGCTATAATTGATTTCCAACTTCAACCCTATCCTGCCTGAAACCACAACATGCTCGTGTTTGTTGATATATAATGAAACTGGCCAATATTCACATGTGCAGGTCAGCTGTGTTGGAAAAACAGTTCACAACAGAGACACACATCTCATCTATTTTGCTGCTCAGATAGAGTGTTGAGATTCTCCAAGAGGAGAATGAATGCCCCTTTATTGGTGGTGGTTTACAAGGGTGGCCCTTGATCCCTGGGACTGTAGGCACGTGAGTTTTAGAAATGTGTTGTTCTCTCTGTTGTCTTCTGCCCTCTAATGGTCAGAAGTCAATTTTAGCAGCCTTCAGTCATTTTGCTTTTTTGCTCAGGGGGCGATAGAGCATGTAAAAATGGTCTCACCTCACATCTCATGGTGCTCTTCAATGTAAAACCTGTTGGTTGTCAGAGCAAAGTCTGTGGTGTGGGGTTGTATGATGCCTCTTTACAAGCATAACACATCTCTACATGTGGATAAAGGTCAATTTTTCATCTGGTACAACATTATTTTGAAATAATAGTTCATATTTCTGTGGAGGTGTATGAAAAGTAATTGTGACTCCAGCAATTATGCACTCCATTCAAAAATAAGAAGTGTTCCCAGAAAAATACGTAATATTTCTAAATATATTCACACAGCTTAAAATAGTAATTTAGACTACCAAAACAAACAAAACGCACACCAAAGTGACATTCTTTTGTAAAGATATAGTTTAAGTTGGGGTTTTAACAAAACTGGAAAATGTGTGTTAAAGTATTGTTTGTAAAATATATATTAAGAGTGCCTACTCTGCTCTGGAGTTGATATTATCATCTCATGCCATGTGTGCAATAGCCTTTCCTGGTGAGGTTTGGCTGCCTATTTCATATGCTGGAAACTAGGAGATCTTTTGCACTTGTGTGACTTTTAGGGGTTTGAAGCTGTTACTTTATCTCTCAGCAATCAATGTAGTTTTTTTTGTGTGTCCAAGAAATATCAAAGCCTGTAAAAGAAAATCAGTGATATGTTTACTTGTTGGAATTTGGTGTTTGCGTCATGTGTGGATGAGTCGTACGTACTGAACGGTGATTTTTTTTCCTTTTGGGGAATTGAGATTTGAACTGTAAGATGAATAAATGTCTATTATTTCAAGAAACAATGCTGTTGCTGCAGGACAGTAATCTGAAAACCTAATTTAGAGATAAACACTTCAACAGTAGCTCACTTGATTATAAAAAGATGGCTTTCACATGACCCCAGGTACTGTGTTGCTGCTGTTGAAATGAACGCACAATGCATATATACATAGTCAAGCCTGAGACAGGTATTTTTTTTTTTAAAAAAAGCCATATTTTAAGTCAGATTGAGGTTGTGCCCTTTGTTTTCTCATTTTAACTCTGACTGGAAAGTGTGTTAGAAAACTATGTTAAGTGTATGTTTGGTAACTGGAACCCACAAACAACTCGTGCCTATTGACAGTCATTGTGTTGCTGTATTTGTATTGCATGCTGTCAGTTTCTTTACGTCCTGTCTATTATGATTTTGCATGTTTACTCGTCCTTATTAAGTAGAACTTTTCTTTAAATACTTGACATGCCGTGGAATACAGAAAACAACGGGTCATCTGATGGTGCTTTATTTCACTGGCTCGTCTGTCTTGTCGTCGTGAGTTTTCACTCAGTTTCAAATCCAGTTGTGATTTTGTGAAAGAAAACTACAGACACTTGTCTTTTGAGAATTTTATTTGGGTCGTTCGAATAAATGTGGAAAATACAGTTTGCAGTTGTCTCAAACGTGGATTATTCCTGGTTCCTGATTGTGCCAAAATGTGTGTCAGTATTTTTAATTACAGTTTAATCCAATCAACTTTAGCCAAACATTCCAGATTCAAGTGACCACACCTAAAATAAATTAAAGAGGTAGTGGAGAGGTCATTTACATTTCACCAAATACTCTTTACAAAAATATATTAATTAGTAATCGCCATCTGGCCTCTTAGTTCATGCTGTTACATTTCCAATTTACAGCGCTTTACAAACTTCCCCACAAAGTATATATGTTATTTTTTATCAAACCGACATGGGACAAAATCTGAATAAAACAAGCATTTAAAATCCTTAACTTTTACCAGCCATTTAAAAACTAAAAAACGATGTCATGTAATCAATAGCAAAAGTCACCTCTGTGCATAAGATATTAGCTGCAGATGATAGTAAGCAGGTAAATGGTTATAATTGGTAAATTATCAGCAGTATGTAAAACCCCATTAGCTTATCAAGTACTACAAATGCGATGGTGATTAGAAGTCGATGAGAGATGTAACTTGTCAGGATTTGGAGATGAACTGTCGCTGGCGTCTGGAGATTTCATCAGCTTTAATTACAGAAGAAAGAGAAAACAGGATGAAGAAATACAGTTGATTCAAAGTGTTTGCATCAAAGCAGTTTCCCTTTAAATAGATCCCCTTTTAAAAATACCAAAATATTGAAAATTTGAAAAAATGCACTTTTTAATTGGACTGTATTAAACTGCTGCTCAAAGTATAGTGGGCATAATCACATCCTAAATACAGTAGATCACAGATATTGACTACATACACACGTAAGGAATCGGACAGGTGTACTCACCACAGGATCAGGCATCAAGACCAGGCAGAGGCAACAGTTTGCTCATGCCACCTACAAAGACAATAACATTAATACACAGCATTAAATCTATAATGTGCAATATGAGAAGCAAAACTGTAACAAAGTGTGTGTTTCGTGAAAAAAGTTTGTGCAGCAGTGAAATTCATCTTATTTTCCATCAAGTCAAGCTCCTATAATGATTTACTGATGGGAGACAATAACTGCTTTTTGATTAATCTACTACATACATTACCTAAAAGCATGAAAACAGTGGATTAAACTGCACATAATCTCTCAATTTGACGACTACTGACCTTGTCTCACGAGCACGCGACCGCAGTTGGCCTGTCCTTCTGTCAAGGATCCAGGGACCTCCAGCCCGTTCTCTGGGTTCACACACCAGCAGTGCTGGTTCAAGCACTGCTGGGCCTTGTAGTTGCCGCGCCTGTCACAGGTGGGTTTGAAACCTGGGACAGGCACAGGCTTCACGCCAGCTGCCTCCAGCTCGCAGTCAGTGGCCTGCCGAGGGACTGGGAGAAGAGAGGAGTCACGTGTAATTATAATCACAAATTGAAATGCCTTGATTATTAATTCACACATTGTGCACACACAGTGTAAACATATATGGATACAGTAAGTGTATACATAACGTACCAGGGCCTGGGGCTCGGGTGGAATCATCCTGCAATACAATCAGGGAAATAAGAACAGAGAGAAAGATGGAAACCACATCTTAAAATTCAGTGTTACTGTGTTTTTTTAATCATATCATTAAGTTCTGAATATACCTGTACCTTTACTGTAACTACACCATGGCTTTTGTATGGGATATTATCTTATCCAGTATCAGCATGTTCGCAACAAGAAATGCAATAGATAAAGAGTGTTTTATATATAATTATGCCAGAAAGTCAATATATCATTAGAGGATTTCTGAAACTCTAATACTGATATTACTATCAGCTTCAAAAGTCTGGTATTGAACTATTGTTTTTACCCCGTCCAGAGAGACATCCATCAGCTCAGGCAAGGCGTTCATGGGCATGTGCATCCTTGCGGGCACAGCAACTGTAGATAGAAAGAGAAAACGTGTGTGTGAGAGGGAGAAAAAACAGACTGAGAAAATGAAAGCTTCACTCCAGCAGAGACAGAAACATGGATCATGTCTAGTTTGAATTTTAAGCATATGACCAGTTGCCCACAATGCAGCTTGACCAGTTCCGTCAGATCACTGTCATAGCCTCATAAGGTTTAATTAGCTTTTAATTTTAGAAAATAAAAGGCAGAAATTCATTAATTCATCATCAATCTAATGAGCAATATTACAGCTCACTTTTTATCATTTCATTATATTATTTAGCTGCTCTCAAGATGGACATTGTGCTAAATTCCGACAGTGTACAATAAATCCCTCCAGCCTCCTCACCAGATCTTCCCTTGGTCAGCTGGGACTTCAGGTTGTTGTTCTGCTCCTTCAGAGATTTGATGTCGCCCCTCTGACTGAGGAGGAAGTAGGCGATGGTCGCCTGGCCGACAATCAGGATACAGGCCAGCAGGGTTATACCTGCCACCTTATAGGCCCGGGTGGAGCGGCCGCTGGGAGGCAAGAAGAGGAAGAAGGAAGGAGGAGGTGAGGGGAGTGGAGGTAGAGAAGAGGAGGAGAAACTTAATTTGGAGGAAATGCACATATAAAAATGGAACCAGATGGACAGTTAAACACTTAGAGACATGAAGTATAAGTTTTAAATATGATATATAATCATATTGTGATACTCGTGATATTTCGACTTGTTGACATGTGACATCATACTGTTACCCATGGCAACAACAAGCAAGGCTGAAAGCGAAATTATTACAGACTCCGCAGTGGCTCCAAAAAGAGGAGCAGCTTCAGTAGTGTGGAATAAACTGTGGCGTCCTGAATGTTTTATGAACAGCCCCGGACTTCTCAGACTCTTTTAGTGACTTACAGCTCAGAGGGAACTCAGTCAGCGGCTCCTCTGGCAGCAGCACAGCTTCTCTCCCTCTCCTCTCTCGCTGTGCGCACGCAGGAGTCAGTATCATTAAGTGATTTTGTCATAAACCTTTGGTAATGTAAACCTATGTGACGCTCGTAGCTCAACAAAAAAACTCCATTTATGTGAATGTGTGATAGTTGTGGTGTCATAACAGCCTGTCACAGGTTACAGCGTGATGATTAGAGGAGAAATGGCAGAGCATAAAGGTCCAGGTGGAAAAAAATGAACTCTGCTACTTGGGAATTTACTAAAAGAAGGAAATCATCTGTTGATTTATATATATAGATCCCAGGGGACATATTTTGTATTTGGGAGCTGTTTAAATGTGTAATTTGTGGTAGACTAAAGAAATGAGAGTTCATGTTTGTGTAGTTTTTACTGAATATTTAAAGGCAAACTGTAAGGCTGACGTGAAACTATATCACTTATTTTTCAGCAGTCCTACATTCTTGAATTACAATTTTTTTTCACTAACTTGTCATATCGTTAAGAATAAATACTCTGAAATATCATGATATTATTTTAAAGCCATATCGCCCACCCCCTACAGACAATAGTTCACTGCCACTGACAAGTAGGTCACATCTAAATCCTTGAGTGAGAGAAGAAGAGATAGACAGTGATGGAGCAGCAGAGAACAATGCAAAGTATGAGGAACATGACAGTGACTGAGAATCCCAGCAGTTCGATGAAACAGGAACCTCAGCCACGGTATTTATTTACCGTATGTCACCACCAACCAAGTAATAAAATCAGCTGTTGCCATGCAGACACTTTAGTGAGAGTTTGCGATTTTTTCTTAACTGCCTTTTCCCTTTTTTAGCTTTTACCAAGGTCTTTTTTGGAAGTTCCCACTGCTGTAAATATCAGGTTTAAATCTCAGCTAAATGACGTGTCCATTCAGGCATGAACTGACACTACAATCGTCTTGTTTTTTAATGCGTTGATGTGGATTTCTTCCTAATAAAGGGGCATTTATTCATCAAAACAAAATCAAGTACATGAAATAAATAATAAAATAATGAAGAAGAAGAATGAAGACATACAATCACAACTCCATGTATACTTTATGTTTTTGGATGTATTTCTTGCTTTTCACACAACAATTGGTTTCCATAAATTTCTGTAGGATATGAAAATAAAAAAAGACATGATACAGATTGATACTTGTTCAATCGTTGTTGTCTGGTAATGTTTGGTAAGTGCCGAGTCAACAGATTAGAAAAGTCTGTCTACATATTCCGTGTGATGAATTTCACAAACCAACCAAATTTCGTGTGTCTGCTGACTGATTTTAGTGGAGATGAATGGATGCAAATGGCTGATTAGAGCATAGAAAATATACATTAAATGATCTGAAGACGAGCACTGTGATTTACAAAATGGTTACCTGAAAATTCAAGTATACATAGTTAGTAATACATGGGTTAAAACATGAATTATCACTGTTTGTTTGGTCCCAATAAAACAACGCAAGACAAAGCAACATTACATCCCACAGGAAATGATTTTCTCTCTCTCTCTCTCTCTCTCACACACACACACACACACACACACAGACACAGAAAAACATGCACATAATACCCAACACCCACATCAAGTAAGTTTCAAAAACTAATTTACAGTTGATGGTTAATGCTGAAGGGGGTACATTTTTGGTCCTAGTGCTGAGACCCCATAAAGACAGAAAATCAAGTACACTGATATTTCCTTACCCCTGAGCATTGATGTCGGGCTGCGGGTTGGGGGGTGCCAGGAGAGGCTGGTTTTGGACCTCAGGATCGGACATCTTCACACAAACCTGTGAACACACACAATCACATCCGCAAAAGTGTTTCAACACAAAACAGGATGCAGCTGACACAAACCACACCCACACACACACACACACACACACACACACACACACAGAAAGTATACCTTATCTCAGGTCCAGTTGCGAGCTGTTTCACAAATATAAATGACAGATCTCTGTGATTGTTTCACCTTTAAGGCTGAGCAGAGACACAAGGAACTGAAAGTAACAGGCGGGGGAAAACCCACTCTCACATCTCCCAACCCTGAACAACCAAACTGTAGTCTGACTGGATTCTTTTAAAACCGAATTTCTGATTGGTTACTCTTGGTGATGCGTCATCTGTTACCAGAGGCAGAGTATAAAGACATGGAGCAATCATTAAACAGTTGGTTTAGAGTTTTATAATCTAAATGTATATCTTTATATGGTTTAAATTTCCATTCATATATGATAATGTTATATTAATAATATGGACACTGATTTGTACCATGGGTTGTACTTTTTTTGGTTGGCTACCAATTCCTGTATTCATATTGTTAGTAGTAATCTTTTGATATTAGTTTATTTATTTATTTATTTATTTATTGCCCCCAAGCATAACCTCTACCTCAATTAGTAGGCCCCACAATCCAATCAAGGTGTTATGGTATGTCATCATCACTGACATAATGATAAACTTTACACCTATCAAATGACATCAACATATTCTGCTTCATGTCTTCTTACCACTACTCATATCTATACTAAAAACATATATAAATGTCCAATCCACCTAATAAATCCTTTGCTGTAGCTGTTCCACATTTATAACATTTCCAGTTTCTTAAGTATTTGAGAATCTGACCCACATTGTTTGAAGACATCTAACAGATCCTGCACTGCTTCTCTCAATACGGACAAACAAAACAAAGTATCACATAAATAATGAGCCAACACAAATAGTTTTTGTGTGTTTTGTTGGGCTAAGCTTTCTCTTTTGAAAGGTTGCATCAAACTGAGATACAGTGGAAGTCTGATGTTTGAGTAGTGGTTAATTAAAGGAAGTGAAAGCGCAGTGGGGGGCACGGGGGGGATATGGTGAGACAGTTGAACCTTTTACGGGAACTCAAAAACAGTCACGGTCAGACACAAAAATAAATTGTCTCAGTCGTTCATAGAGATTGAATTTATAACACAGTTTCCTCGTCCTCTTGTATGAGTTAGATCATTGAGAGACAGAACAGATTGAGATAGGCAGCGGATGCTGATTTTAAAATCATTATTAATAACTTGATTTTCAAAGTCCAGCTTGACACTTAATCTCAGGTCAAGTCAGATTTTGCTTCTTGGTTTAGTCAGTCCTGGTATCAAAAGCTGGCGTCCAAGAGGGTTTACGTTTGCTGCCTGAACAAATAGATTGCTCAGATGAACAGATGATACACCTCCTTATATTTGACCTACTACCAATGGGATATCTAACATACATATTTGAATATAAGCTAAAGTAAGGACTTTTTTTAAAGACTTGGATGCCCATCCATCCATCCATCCATCCATCCATCCATTTTCATCTGCTTATCTGGGGCCGGGTTGCAGGGTAGCAGGTCGAGCAAAGTGCCCCAGATGTCCCTCTCCCCAGCAATACTTTCCAGCTCCCACTAGGGGACCCCGAGGCATTCCCAGGCTAGATGAGATATGTAATCCCTCCAGCGTGTCCTGGGTCTACTCTGGGGCCTCCTACCAGTGGGACGTGCCTAGAGCACCTCTAACAGGAGGTGCCCACCTCAACTGACCCCTTTCAACACAATAGAACAGCAGATGTTCAAGCTCCTTACCCTATCTCTAAGGCTGAGCCCAGCCACCCCACGGAGGAAACTCATTTTGCCTTTGTATCCACGATCGCATTCTATCGGTCACTACCCAGAGCTCATGATCATAGGTGAGGGTTGGGATGTAGATGGACCTGGAAAATCAAACCCTCTTCAACGGTCCGGCACAGCACCAAATCGCAATCCATCTCACACTCCATTCTACCCTCACTCGGGAACAAGACCCTGAGATACTTGAACTCCCTCGCTTGAGGCAGTAACTCACTCCCAATCCAGAGGGGGCAATCTACCAGTTTCTGGCTGAGAACTATGGCCTCAGATTTGGAGATGCTGACTCTCATCCTGACTGCTTCACACTCAGGTGCAAACTGGCCCAGGGCATGACGGACGTCATGGTGTGATGAAGCCAGCAGAACCACATCGTCCTCCTTTAGATATACTGGTAAATTACTTAAACCTATTGTTTTAAAAGGAACAATAGATGGCAATAATCAAAACTGGCTGACTCACATTTTGGGGTTATAAATGGGATAAGGATTTTTTTCCTTAAATGTTCTTTTTCTTTATTTTTCTTATTTTCTTTCCAGATATTTATTTGTTGCATCACTGTTGACTGTAATGGGACCAAGCGTTTCCTTATGTATATGCATGTGTACATAGATAAGATTTATACTAATGCAAAATATTTATATTAGTGTATTTTTCTGTGTGTCATGTGCTCTGTAAATCATATATCATGGATCTAAGGCAGATGCTTAGTTATTGTAGCCATTGTGTTGTAGCTATTGTTGAATATGTTTATTTTATGTGTTAAGAAGTATAATAAAAAAATGTTTAAAAACAGCCTGAACGTTTCTTGAATCATCATAGTGAAGCCAAAATGATTTTATATTTTCTAGTAGTCAATTTATTGCAGTACACTCCAGCCCAGCAGGGGGCGGTGAAGGTCTGTACGCTAATGTGCTAACCGATGAGGAAGAAGACATGGGCACGTGCTCGACATTTGGATGTCGTCATTGGTTGAACCGTTACTGTTGCAGGAAGCAGAAATTTCTGCTTCACCGGCTACATTTCAGACGGAATACCCAAAAACAATTGGAGCGTTTTCAACGGTTTAAAGGTACAACTTGTCTTTTACTCTTTCTGACGCACGGGAACGCAATGTCATACATTTATGTGCCGAGCTGTCGTTGTATTTAGCCGGCTAACGTTGCTAGCGTCGACGTGGAGCGCCAAATTTGAAATAACGGCTAACCTAACTTTGGTTGGGAAAGCTAGCAAACCTCGGCAAGTTTATGTCTGCTTTAGTAAATACACTACTGCTGTTAAAGTAAGCACATACAACATATTCCAGCTTTCTGTTTAACTGTCATTGCTGTGAGACGTTATATAGCGTTAGCTTTAGCTAGCTAACCTGTAGAAACCTTAGCGCTGACCATAATTTCATGTCAGTTAGCTTATGAATTTAACGGTAACGTTAACGTCACAGTTTTAATGTGACGCTAGCTGACTAATAACCTTTTCTAACAGATGATGCGAAGACCCAGAACGACAACTGCCAAAGTCACAGACTACAGAGATATGGACTCCGACTTGTAAGTGATTTCCATTCATTCATTTTCTGCAACAATAGTATATTACTGCTTAGTGTCTCGGGTGCACACTGGGGTCTATCTTCACCGTTATTTTTAGGAATGACGTTAACAGATATGCACACACCCACAAAAAAGAATATATGATGCATTAAAGACACTAGCCTGTGTTATTACGTTGGAGGAGGGCAGGTAAACCTGGGGAAAACATTCAGCAGAGAGATAAATCCTATTCTAGTATTAGAATTAGATGATTTTTCATTTTGTTTCTACTCTACCACCAGGTCCTTTTCCCAGACAGTGAGCAGTGATGAGGACTGTGAGGAATGGAAGCCACAAGAGCCAAAGCCAAAAGCCCCCAGCAAGACTGCCAGAGCCCCCGCAGCCGGGGAGAAGAAAGCAGCTGCCAAGAGAACTGCTAAACCAAAAGAGCCAAAAGCACCCAAACAACCGAAAGCTCCTAAAGTGCCTAAAGTTCCTAAACCAAGGGTGCCTCGCAAACCTGCAGCAGAGCGAAAAACACAGGCCCCGAAAGTTGCGAAGGATTCTGCTGCATCTGGGTTGGCTGGAACAAAGAGGAAAAATATTGATGAAGGCAAAAAAGATGATACGGCAGGAGAAGACGAAGGAGAAAAACAGAGAGATGGTCCAGGGGCTGAAAAGAGTGGGCCAAGTGTCAGAATGAAGCAGGAGGTAAGACGAATGGCTTTTTTAGAGTACATCTGCATACATGCACACAGAAGAAGATGAAATAGAAAATATTTGAATATTTATATATACTAAGCTGTGCACACCAAAATATCTGCATGACGAGCACCCAATTGAGTGAATACAGTTAATTATGCTAAAGTTGTCATTCTGTCTGCAACACTTTATAAAGTCAGCAGCGCTCTCTTTGAGCTATCACTGATGTTACCTTTAACAAAGTATGTATCCTCTCAGTCTTTTTAAATTGTTCGTCTATCTCTTTATGTCTTTCTTTCGCTTGTTTTTTCTTGTAGAGGGTGTCATTTATAGTGTCAGATGCCCATCAGGCAGACACATGGGCAGGCGAGGGGTCATCACTACCTGGATTTCATGCAAAGAAAGAGGAAGTGGAGGAGGAGGATTTCACATTTGATGAGCCTTGCCTAAAGAAACAGAAGACCAGTGGTGCCTGCTTTGGACAACCGACGAGTTTACAGTCATCAGAAGCACAAGCTCTGAGGAATGACCTCAACATGAACTGGGACTTGATAGAGGTATTGTAGGGTTTGTCAGTGTGTTTTATGTGTGAGAAAGTGTTTGTCTATATCATTGTCAAATGGTGGAGGAAATTACAACCACCTTGGGATGTTGTGTATGTGTGCACTAAGATGCGAAAGAATGGGAGAGTATAGATGTACAGTTTGACCTGTAAGTGTCCTTCCCCTCAGCTTCTGTCCACCCTCACATGTGTGGAGCGATGGGTGTGTGCAAATATCATCGGGCTGCTTCGTGAGGAGAACACGGTGCCGTTTATGGTGCGGTACCGCAAAGAGATGATTAACCACATGGACGCTGATGCTGTTCGAGACGTCCAGCTGGTATATGAGGAGATATGGTAAGCAAACGAAACGGTTGAATTAAAAAAAACAACACACTGATTTTCCACTTATATTCTTGCCAGCAGGAATTAAATGTTTAAATTGAATATTTTCCCAGATGAGCTGAGCAGGATTTGGTTCATTTCCAGACAGTATGTCTAATATTGGCCACTAGATGGTGATATTGATCAAGCTTTAAGACCCAAAGTAGTAGAAGAAACACTGTGTGATTGTTTTATATGAGTGTCACTTTTTTGTGTCTGTCTGTGTGTGTTATAATGTATGCACTCTATATATAATCTGTTTTTGTTTTGTTTTTATATTTCTGTTTATGTGTTCCTTCAGCTCTCTTGCCAAGAAGACCCAGTCCGTGATTCAGACCCTGAAGAAAGACGGTGTTCTGACAGCTGAGCTGGAGCAAGACCTGAGGAGCTGCCGATCAGCTGATGAACTGGATCATGTGGTCAGAATCACATTTATGTTCTTAAGTATTATCTGTCATTTGAATTGGATTTGGAGGGCTAATTCTTGGTTGCAGCATTATTCATCCAAACCTGTATATGGCTCTTGGGCCTCTCCTTACCAGTCTTCTCAGTCCAGTGCTTCTGTCTTTGTCTGCAGTATTCTCCCTATAAGAAAGGCAGTAAGCTGACGAAAGCTCGCAGGGCCAAAGCACTCGGCCTTGAGGAGGCCGCCTCTGCGCTCATGGAAACACCGCACACTCTGGATTTAAGGGCATGGGTAAAACCTGGCACTGAGGGTAAGACATAAACACATACACACATAGTTTTTTAGTCATTAAATTAAACATAGCACTGGTGGTTAGCAGTATGCTTGGACAAGAAGCCCTTGGAGCTGTTGGCTTTTTCTTGTGTCAAACTCCCGTTTTTTTTTTGTTTTTTTGTTGTTTTTTTTTTTTACTGAAAACATCTCGTCTGGAGAAAGGATTTTTTTTTTATAAATTAGGGCACATAACTTTGTGTCACTGATTGGGTTAGACAATTTCAGTTTTGGTTCAAATGGTTAAAAATGTCAAATGTAATAACATGTTATTGAAATTATATTTGCTCCAACAGATTTATAGAGCTCATTAAAGGTCCAGTGGAGAACTGATTTTGAGCACACTTTGCATGTGTTTTTTTGTCTGTGTGTCAGGTCTGTCATCGGTGGAAGAAGTGGCGACAGGTGTGGAGCATATCTTGGCTGATATGATAGCCAAAGACCCTGAGACACTGACCTACGTGAAAACATTGTGAGAACAAAGTCACATGCACACAACGTTTATTGCAATGTTTGATTTTATTTTCCACAGTGGTCTGTGTGACATTGATATTGGTACCAGATTATATTTTACCTCAGACATCGCTAATAATACAGTGCCCTCCTCTTTCTCTACTCTTGTGTTTCTCTCTTGCTGTGTCAGATGTGAGAACAGCTTTGTGACCATCCAGTCCTCTGTGTCAAAGTCGGCACTAAAGGAAAAAGAGCAGGAGAAGTCTGCCCAAGGCCACAAAAAACCAGGGGCCCAACAAAACAAGAACAAGGACATTGACAAGTTCCACATCTACGTTGACTTCACCTGCAACATCAACCGCATCCAGCCTCATCAGGTAGCAAGACATCAAGTTTATCACTTTCATAGCATATCCCACCTATTATGATTAGCATTCCTATCTCGCCTGCTCCTGCTGAGTTTTTTTTCTGTTCTGTCTCATGGGAATCTCACAGGAATTCGGTGACCCATGGGAATTCCTGTAAAAATTGCAATCTGCAGGATAGGTTGAAGTTTTTGGTACTCATCTGTTGGAATTTCATGATACCGAACAGTTTTGTATTAGCAGTGGAGCAGCTGGGATTTTGTTGTCTAGCTGATGGGTTAGCCCTGGTGTTGTCATAATATTTCTCCAAATCCTTCGGTTATTGCCAACTATTGCTAACTACTAAAATTAGATCCAGACAACAGCAACTGGCTTTACTCCCTCAAAATAAAAGCAACAACCATTATGGTTTAACCAAGGAGACAAATAATACAAAATAAATGTTGAATAATTAAACCTGAAAAACAAATTATTCAAGAATGTTGGGCCATACTAAAGGTCATTTACACCTGTATCGTGTGTTCTGCCTTGACTGAGCCTCACACACAAACAAATGCACACCATCTGTTTATGTGTGTGTGTGTCATTTCTGTCTGCTTCATGTGTGCTGTTTCTGAATGCTAGCCATGTCAGTCGCAGTTAGCCTTGTCTGTGCTTCCATATTTACCCCTCCTGTGCCCTGCTCTGCCTCCTCTGCTCCCCCTCTGTCCCTTTAGTGACTAGTGGGTTACTCAGAGTTGGTCCCGGGCCTCATGTGTCACCACAGCTTCCATCACCCGCTGCCTCTCTGCCACACCACACTCTCTGGCAACCGCGTTCTGCCCTACAGTCATACAATCACGTAAACATACATGCATGCGCACACACTTGCTCACACACAAGCACACCCTGCAAGTCCCCTCGTTCTCTCCTCTTAACATATGTGACATGTCCCCTGCCGACATGCCATTGGATTAGGAGGCTTTGATTGACAGGCGCTCTCCTGTAGTGACAGCTACTGCTGCTGGGCCCACAGGCGGGCGGAAGGATGGGGAGAGGGAAAGGGGGTGGTATAGGGAGGGAGAGAACAAACAGATGAGCGACACTGAGGTGCGTCCGTCACTTATCTTTCTTGCTTTGCTCTGATTTGCCGCCCTCCCTCTTTTTCTGACTAAACCTCAGCCCTCCAATCCACTCCACACATCTCCCCTTCTCCCCTCTCCTCTTCTGTGTATGAGAGGCCTTTAATTCGATGACTCGCCTTTGTCATGGAGCGTTAATCCACAGGCTGCTGTGACCCTGCTAGCTGTCGGATTCCGGCTAAAATGAACCTTTTCTAGCCGTCAAGTTGTCGGGAAGGGGGAGCAGGTGGGAGATGTGTTTTGACAGGAGGCATGTGTGTGAGCACACACTTGCCCGTTTGCTTTAGCACATTTTATTAAGCCCCTGCTCTGGTGGTTTGTTAAAGGAAAAGGCCGGGGCATTTTCTGAAGGCAGTGATAGAAGGGTTTTACAGTTGGTCCACTGAACATGCAAGTTCATCCTACGATTACAATTAAATTACATCCTTAATATTCTAGCATAAAAAGTAATACATTGTGGAATGATACAGGAAATAAAATCTGATTTGGGGTATTGGCAAGTGGGCATGACATGAAAATTCAATGTCTTGAATATCCTGATAACCATCAAAATATACCTGAAACTTTTAAAATGGCACTTAAACATACTGGAATCACTTTACCTTACATTTAGTTAAGAAACAAATGTTTTAATTGCATCACAGATAGGACACACATCTTTTTTAGAGAACATCCTTTTTAGTAAAACAAAAAGTTCAACAATCTTAAAGAGCAAAGGCGTTTTAACAATTTGAAATGCTTGTTTAATATATTTTGCGTTATTTGAGGCTAGTGCGTATGCAGCCTGTTTTTGCAGAGTCTTTCATTGTTGGTTGCCTCCTTGAGTGCCGCAGATGCTGCTGGACACAATATTCAAGATTATCTCAATAATGGAAATTAGCCACGATCAACTTATTGCAAATGTTTTTTATCCCAATGCACCGTAAAATCATATCGTCCTGTCCCTATTGGCAAGGTTTAATTAAGTACACAAAGACATACAAAGACAAATTGATAAATGAAGCCAGTAGAAAACTAAAGAAAGGTGAAACATGGTCATTTAGTGCTCGTTGTCTGCTTCACAATGAACTTTTAGACTGAAAAGTATCAGACTGTGAATAATGCTAATACTCGTTTTTATTTAATATGACAATCTTTTTCTCTGTTATTGATTAATTATTTGGATTATTAAATGCTGAAGTTGATGTTTTAATATTGCTTTTTTTGTCCGACCAACTATACAAATCCCAAAGACATTAATTTGACAATCAGTAAAGAAAAGGAAACTTCAAATTCTCACAAATTACAAGCTGAAACCTCAAAAAGTGTGGGCTTTTTGCTTGGATAAAGACTGAAACGATTAATCGATTTAATCAATAATTTCAGCCCTACTAAACATTTTCCATCATGGAGATTTACGGAATATAATCAGCCCTATAATAAGAATAGAATTATGTAACTGTTTTATAAATCCATCTAAAGCTAGTGTACACAAAGCCCTGGTATGCAGTATGTCTTAAAGCCATGTGACCTATCTAGTTGAGATCCTTAGCTCAGATTTAATTCCGTCAGATTTGATTTGAGGTCTTCTTCGAAGGGTACGCATTTACCTTATAGCTATTAGAAGCGGGTGCACTCTTCAGCATGCCAGGGCGGATTTGTTGAATGTGCAGTGGGCTATTTTTAATGTGATTTGCGTTGTAATCAAATGGTAGTTTAGCGCTCCAGCGTGGGGCTCGCCCGCAGAGGAGCTTGGGTACATGCAACTGTTTGATCAATTAAAGACTCTTTTTTGATGGACAGGTGGAGAAAAACAACATTATTTGCACTGACACCCACACACACAAACACTGAGTTTTTGTGTTTGTGTGTGTCTTAATGCTTTGAAACAAGATGATAATTCCGTATCACTTCTTGTAGTATGCTGGTGCAGTATATATTTCATAAATCAATGATGTCTGGTCTGTTTAACCCTCCTCTGCCTCCTTTTCCCTGTCAGTAATATTACATTTTTACAATTTAGATAATTAGATAACAAAACATGATAAAGCCACGTAAAACTAAACCAAAATATGACGTACATGAAGTGCTAATTGAGATGCTTTTCCTCTTTCTCCTTCTTTACTCTGATCTAAAGTTTGTTGTTCCATGAATGTCCGTCAGACTCCATGCCGTGTTGTGTTTGTTTTTGGATAGAATAAGAGAGTGTAAACGGGACAGAAGGAGCACAGAGTTCTCCCTGAGCAGCCAGTATGTTTGTGTAAAAGACCAGTGTATCATGCTGGGCCATGATCCCTTGTGGTGACTTATCCTCATTGATATTTAGAGAGTCAATATTTGTCTGAAATCGTACTGTCTAAAGAATAATATTCACTAAATGTAGCTTACATTCCATATGCTTCACCCGTTATAATGTCATTGTTTATGAAGAACATTATATGCTCAGTTTTTTTTTTTTAAAGACCGTCTTGCACTACTACAGCTGAGTATTAACTCTTGACTAACTCTCTTTTCTGAATTTAAGGCGATCTCCTGACAGGTGTTGATTTATTATACAGTGCGTCCTGTCCCGTGTGTGTCAGCCAGGTCAAAAAGTGTGCAAATCTGCCGGGAATGTGTGTGTGTCAGTATGTGTATCTGTTTGTTTATCCATGATATGTCGGGTGGATGGATGTGTTGATGATAGTATTCCTCTAAAGAAAGGCTGAGAGAGAGAAGGAGACAGACAGAGAGAGGACGGTTGTTGACTGGCTGCCCTCCCTCGGGGGCTGGCGGAAGGATGAGGGGGCATCCAGGAAAGACATTCTGTCTGGTCTTGTCAGGGCTTGGCCAGTACTTGGCCACATGTCACTCGTGGACCAGCTAACACACAAACACACGCTTCTCACTCTGTCTCACATCACCCTTCCTCTCAGATCACCCTCTGTCTCCCACCAGTGACCCAACCCAGGCCGAAACTGAGAGACGTACAGACAGACACAAGGTTATTTTATCATCAGCGAGGACAGTGGGCAGCTACCAAGGAAAGCAGAGGAAGGACACAGATTGTAGAGCTGATGGAGACACATGAAATTTTAAATTTTGGTGGGGCATAGTTGACCATAGTTGGGGTTTGGCAACCAGACAAAAAGATTCATTTTTGAGTTTTTTGGTAGGTAAATTACAGGATTGTTTAGAAGCATGCGTTTGGATAAGTGGATTTGCAGCAGTGCTGTATCTGTATTGCATTAAAATGTATGTTTATCATGCAGGCAACATATAGAAGTATGTGCAATATCTGGTACACAGAACCTGCATAATTATAAGGACAAAGATAATTCAAATTGTCTTTTGTCTATGCATCTGAGCATTGGGAATCCAGTCACATTTTTCTTTGTGTCTTCTGTTGTCTATCAGCGTTTACATAAGGTGACCACCAGTAGATCATTTTTTGGTATGAGACTTAAAACTAGTGCCATTTTTCTTGTTTTTCTGATAACCCTCTTATTTTTGGAGTTTTTACATATTCGTTCATCCCCACATTCAACAAACAGACAGCACACTAGGCTTAGGAAGTGTAGGAATCGGCCTGTGATGCATTGCAGTCATGTAAAAGACAGCATGTCATTCTTCATTATACAAAATGATCTTTAAAACGATTGAATGCTGAACCCTGAGAACACAGATTTAGCTAGGCAGTTTCATATTTACTGTTTTAATTTCACTCTCGAGCTCCTCTAGATGGTCAAAGAATTCAGAAAGATGTATTTTGCTTCCTTCCTTCAGCAGCATGTTAAACTTCAGTGCTTTGATGAAGATTGTTTGAGAAATCTCATCACCGTCAGTGCGGCAGCCCAGGGCAGAAACATGCCAACAGAAGAGAAATCTAACTTTCATCATAATTCAAGCAAGCCTGCTGCATTAATTCTAGCCTCTGCCATGCCATTAGCTGTATTTTATATTTTTATTTTGTGTGTGTGTGTGTGTGTGTTGCGTACGGGTGCAGCACATCCGAGGGTGCTGCTGAGTGGTAATGGTTGTGGCACCACGTGTGCGGGTGTGGGTGGGGGTAGGCCTTGCGGTCTCAGCACTGATGGTGGCGTAGTGGTGGCATTTGTCAGCTCGCTTCTTCCGCTTGGTTTCCAGATTGATGTCTTGTTTCTTGGCCCTGTTCTGTGGCGGGCTAAAGGTTCCCTACTGAAAAGGTCAGACACTTACTACAGTTTGCTTAACAGCATGTAACAGTTCCTCTGAGGGGGGACCAGCACACAACACAACAGGCCTGGCCACAGGATATACTGCTAGGTTTGTCACTTTTACATGCGCGTGTGCGCGGAGAGTTCAAAGATTTTGTTTTTTGTGCTCATGTGTGGAGGTTTGGGTGCATGTGTCTTTTACACATATATTGTGTATACAGTAACTTTGTCTGAACCCAAATTAAGCCCTGTATGTACTAATGACGTCTTTGATTAAATATTTTCTTCCTTTTTACCCCCATAATTGCTTCCAATTTACCTTTCAATATTTATGCTTGTTGCTAAGTAAAAAATGTAAAATTTAGCATCATAACTGCAGGATTTTGCTGCAAAGAAATAAAATCTATCCATGTTTTAAAACTGTATAAGCAAATTTATTAGACTACAAATGTAAATGGACATATAAACAACTACAGAGTAATCTGCTGTGTAGGTTTGGACCATTGCTTTGCAAAATATTAATATGTTTAAAATGCGAGCTGTAGAAATTGTGGGTTTTTGGGAGGGAAGTGGGTCTTTCCTCTCTGTGTTCATATGCACCTGTCTGCACTGTTTATGCAGTTTATTGTTTTGCATTAAACAGGGGAAACGTCTGTGTGTATGTTTTGTATGTGTGTGTACAGACCCTGGCTATTAACCGAGGGGAGAGTCTGAAGATTTTGACAGTGAAGGTGAACATTCCTGACAGGGTGAAGAGTGACTTCACCAGGTGGTGCATCAACAACAGGTCAGAAACGCAATAAAACACAAGCACTGTAACAAGCAGGCACACAAAAACACAAACGCATATTAAGTATTTTGTGCAGAGTGCTACAGGTTTTTTGTAGGTCAACCCAGAAGTAAACATTCCCCTGGTTCTCTGGATTGTTGCAGAAAATAAGCTCTTTGGCAAACAAAGTTTATGATACTTACCGATTTGGTTTAGCAAGATAAGTTTTGCAGTTTGCTGACTAGAGGAAGTCACATTTACTTTTATAGATTATATTTATTAGTGGAAATGACCCATGGAAAAATAAAATCTTTGTCCCAATGTTTTAATGCAGGTGGAGGCCGAAGACATTGGCAAGAGACGAGCTTCGTGCAATGATCAATAATGCAGTAGAAGACTCTTATAAAAGGCTTATTCTGCCTTTGCTCACCAGAAGTTACAGGTATTTCAAATGTGACTGTTAATGTGTGCTTGCACACTCAGGGCTTTCCTACCTTTGATCACCACTTACTCATTCACACTGTTTGCCTGTTATCTCTTCCTTCTCATCCCTCAACTTNCTTATAAAAGGCTTATTCTGCCTTTGCTCACCAGAAGTTACAGGTATTTCAAATGTGACTGTTAATGTGTGCTTGCACACTCTCAGGGCTTTCCTACCTTTGATCACCACTTACTCATTCACACTGTTTGCCTGTTATCTCTTCCTCCTCATCCCTCAACTTTCTCCTTCCTTCCCTTTTTCTCTTTCTTTTTACCTTCACCATACAACTACCCTCTACATCTCTGTCTCTTCTCCCCTCTTTTTGTTCACATCTTCCCCCACTCCTCTACTGTTCTCACACCCATCTGTCTGTATTTCTTTTGCATTCCCTCACTTTAGGACTAAGCTGACCAGTACAGCAGAGAAGGAGTCTATCGCCATGTTTGTGCGGAACCTCCGGCAGCGCCTGTTGGTGTGTCCAGTCAGGGGCTGTGTCATCATGGGGGTGGACCCAGGCTTTAGACATGGCTGTAAGCTGGCAATTCTCTCGCCCACGAGTAAGTAACTATGTAGTGTACTTAACACATGTGTTAATGTTTATACCACCTTTGCATATGAGCTATAAGACCATACTTTTTTTTTTTTTTAAAGATATTTTTATCTGCATTTTTTGCCTTTAATTGATAGGATAGTGAAGTGTGACATGCAGCAAAGGGCCACAGGCTGGAGTCGAACCCGGGCTGCTGCGTCAAGAGCCTTGGGGCGCCTGCTCTACCACTAAGCCACCGACGCCCCAATATAAGACCATACTTATCAACAATGTCACATCATCTTTCTTGCACTATTTCTGAAAGCTCTAGATACCATAGTACACAAAATCCAAGGATGGCAGCCGTGTCTGAGAGGCTACGGCGTCACGTTGGATGTTGTGTGTTGATCCATTGAGGTTGACGGCAAACACAGATTTATCCTGTGCCACTATGTTAATCTAAAACAAGAAATATAAAGTACAGCTCATTGCACATTAAAGCTCTACATTTTCTTGAGTGGAACTCTCCACTATTTCGACATGTAATTGGTCATTGATGCATTCAGTAAGCATAAACACAAATTCCTACTTTTTTGTAAGAACAGAACATTTTTATTTTACTAACAGCATTTTTCTGTAATTGCAGTCGCATATTGAAGAGTTATCTACTCTTTTACACTATGCAGATTAAAGTGCCACTGCATATTCATGGCTAACGGCCTATATTTTGGTGTGCATGTACATGTCAGAGACTAGATGCCAGTTGGCATGACCCTAGTGGGTGAAATAAGTGTGAGCGTGCATATGTATGTGTGTTTCTGCTGTACTGTATGTCACAGCATGTGTCTCAGTGGGTGTGGCCTCACACTGTGCAAGAGTAGGTCCCACCCTCTGGGTGACTGATTGTGTGGCCACAAGTCACACTGACACACTTGTAACAGTCAGACACAGGTATACATCGGGTGTCAGGCCCAGCGTGGTGTGGTCACAGGTTTAGTGGTTCCCAGCTCACATGACTTCTGGTCAGAGCTGTCCATTCAGAGCTACACTCCTCCTCTGAAGAAGCAGCTAACTGGAAGATGCTGGACTTCCTGTGGAGGCTTAGACAGTAAAGATGTGCAGTTCATAAACTATTTGATTTATTTGGGGCAGTGCTGCTTCGTTAGACAGCATACAGTGGAAAGACATTAGCTGATGGTACATAGCTTTCTCTGTTGAGCCCCCTGTTGTCATCATAATACTTCATCATCAACACTGTATTTTCTCTCACCCTCTGTTTGTCTCCATCTCCCTGCTCTCAGGTCAGATTCTTCATACTGATGTTGTGTACCTGCATAATTCAGACCAGCGAAAAGAGGCAGACAAACTGCGCCACCTTATGATGAAATACAGGTACTGCTGCTTGTGTCTAAATGGTCACTTTGAGTTGTATTTATCAGTGTTTTTATTGCTGTTACTTTCCTCTCTGCATTTATGTAGCAGCAATGATAACTCAGTGCTTCAAAATCATCTCAGGGAAAGAGAATTGTGAACTGAATCTAGTTTACCTAATCTAGCTTCTTAATCTTCATTGTCCTTCTCCTCCTCCTCTTGTCCATACTAGCTGTTCCAAGGTTGTCATTGGCAATGGGACGGCATGTCGTGAGACTGAGTCCGTCTTCGCTGACCTCATCTCAAGGCGCTGTTTTAACCCCCTGGATGTGTCCTACTGGTAAGGTCTTTTCATCCAGTACATACTAAAACAGACCCCAGTTCATCCTGAATAGAAATAAGTGGATGTAGAAAATGGATGGATGTACCCTGCTGTCCAGGGTGCTGACTTCACACATTATGTATCATGTGTTGATGTTTTCAGTAATACAAACTGCATTCCATATTTCCTACAGTTTAAAAAAAACTCCTCAAGCATGTTTCAAGACCATGAAATTTTCCACCTCATTTAGAATAAATGTTCACAGAAATATTCCTGAGTGTCATTTGTAAAGATGAAATGCCAAAATTTAAAGTATATGTGATGTATGTAAGGATTGGGAAGACAGAGGGATGAAGAGGGGTGTCAATGAGGTCTTGTGGTACGTTCACTTTGCACTGGAAAGTCAGAATTTCTGAGTTCCCACTTGGAAATTTCAACTAGAACGCCCCCTGAAGTTGGATTTCCAACTTGGAAAGTCCTAGGAACCTCACCAACTCCATCCTCAAAATTCAAGATGGCTGCTCTATGCATCAGCAGTAGTGAAAGCCGAAGTAATATACTGTTTATTACCACTTCTGTCTTGTTTGTGTCTCATTAAAACAGTCGTACACATAGTGGACATGTTGCTACCGTGTGTGTGTATGTGCAAAATACAGCACACTGCATTGTTATCAACTGGTATGGCTAACAGTGGCTAACGTGGCTTGAGGTGGTATTGTTAAGAACATCCTGGTTTTCCGACTTGTACTGTACCGGTCAACTCAGTTGCAACGTCATTCCCACCTCTGACCTCTGTATTCAAGGTTAATGGAACACATAGCTGAAAGATGCTAATGATGATGAAGAAATAATGGTCGTGGAACAGAAATGGAGAAAGTGAAGTTTGTGGAATGGAAAGGGCGGCTGACTCAAAGGATGTGAAAGAGTAAAGGACAGCGGAGGAAAATGTGTGGGAGCGGGAGAGCTGGACACAGATGGAGAGAAAGACAAATTGGAATGTGTCCCCCAAGCGAATATTGTCTATTAAAGCCATCTGGACTTCGTTTCACTTCGTTCCAATTAAAGAGACGTTTTGCGGTCCACGTTGTGTCTGTAACCAGGCCCAGTCCACACTTCAGAATATAACAGCACAGAACCTCGGTCCAAGCATAATAACCACTGGCCTCTCCTTGCTCTGTCTCTTTCTCTCTCTGCTGAGTTCCATGTGTGTTTGTTGACTTGAGGTTAGCATTGGGACCACAGCCTAGAATGATTCTGAGCTGCGCGTGAATGTGTGTGTGTCTGCATATTGGAGTTTTGTCAGTATCTTTGAGTTCGTACACACATGCACACTTCAGTGGTCGTACCTTTCGTGTAATAGCCCACAGTTTTTCTCTAAAGTTCAATTTTCTGTCTATTTGCAAGAACAGAAACAGTCAAAGTGGGGCGTTTATTAAGTTAACTTCCCCTTGATTATTTTCATGACAGACATTTTTTTTCTTTTGAGCAGACTTGAGCACCTCCAGAGCAGCAAAATTTCACATCTTTATATAATGTCTCTCTTGTTCATTCTTTTACTGGAGCTAATGGCATTCTTGCTTCTCACAACACGTAAGAATGTCGGTCTTCTGTTTGATGTGGTGCTGGCTGAATGTCCCATATCACCTGATATGATTAACTATGTTTTTGCAGCACGTACACATGTGTAAATGGTCTGCCTTTGTCTCAGTAGGGTTTGTGGAATAAAGGCATTTGCAAGTGCATGAACTTTGGAAGAGCAGTTAGATGTTATTTTGACGTAAGCCATAAGTATGGTTGTTGTTATCCAGATGATATCGCCCCAGAGTCATCTGGTCTTATGCCTCACTTTGGTTTCTTTGGACTGTGGCTGATGTAGTCTCAGAAACATAGATGTTAAAGCATAATCTGTGTGTGTCTGTATTAAAATGTACACACAGGCTGCTGTCAATGCATGTTCATCTCCTCTCTCCATCTTCTGTCTCATTCTCCTATTTTCACTCGCCTTCTCGGTCCTTGCCCTCCGCCTTTGCCACTGTCATCGTTTCTATCATCTGTCCTCTTTAGACATTCCCTTTCCTAAAAGCTGGATCTATTAAATGTGCTTTTAATGGCCCTGCAAAGTCAAAATGCTGGTCTTTCAATAAATACTCCCAGTCTTACCTTTTGAGGAGGAGTTCTCCCCAACATATGTCTTTGAAATATAAGACTCTGGGGTATAGCCCTACTTTGCAGTATTCTGTATTACACACACTGTGGGATATATGTTACACCTGGGTGGGATTAAACCCAAATTTCTAAGCACAAATGAAATTTCAGCTTCATTGTAAGGCCATAGAACTCATCAAAATTGTGTGTACAAATCACATCCTATTCATATGATTTTAATTTACCCCTTAAATGATCTTCAGTGTCATGATGTGGCAGGGATACCTGGATATTTCAACAAGTTATCAAAGTAGCTTAAATACAAATATAACAAGTTTGCTTTTGTCAGTGAGTGGCAAAAAATAATTCTACATTCATGGGGTTGTCCATTTTAAGCAATTTCCTCAATCCAGCATGGTCTATCTCAGGGCATCAAAAGCATCTGTGTGGGTGCACCATGAACGTTGGCACCTTTCAGCATCTGTATGTGACGCACCAGGCTTTTACTCAACTTCAGTGTAAACCCATTCATGTCATCATTAGATGGTCAGAGCATCAGAGAGTGTGAAATCGCTTACCGTGGGTGGTAGGGGAGGTGTATGGGTACATGTGCAGGACTTTGACAAAGGAGACCGATGTACATGTCCCATGTGAAACTTGACGTTATTTTATAACGTCATATCGTCATATCACGTCAACCACAATCTTTCCTAACCTTAAAAGTAGTTTTGTTGCCTAAACCTAACTGCCAACCCCTTCTGCATCAAGACACAATGCAAAAACCTACCCCCATATTGCGCAAGCATTTGTTGCCAACATTAATAATAATCAGTAAATGATTAATTGTTTACAGATAATAAATATGAATTTCAGATTTCTCTTACAAGCGTGACATGGGTTTTTTTGAATTTGCAGCTCAGATCTATTATAAAATCACTTGAATCATTAATAGTAGTATGCAGTATAGAATCATTAATATAAAAACACAAGTACATAATTTTGAATCAATAATAAGATAAAACAAAATGTTATTGCCACTCTGCCTATTATTGTCCGAGAAAATGTCCCAACAAGATTAAAAAGATTAGACACTCTCTTGCAACATATTGGCTTTTCTGATGGACAGACACAAGATGAAACATGCGACAGCTGATTATTTCACTCTCTAACATGTCCGCTTTTTCTGTGCCTTTCCTGTCGTATGGAAAATCACTTCACTTAATGTATTGCTAATTGCTCAGATTTTTTAACAGTGATTAATCAATCATAGTTTAACCATAAACATCCCAAAAGACAGTTAATCCAGACATTCGCTTTGGCTCCAACACCAGCTTTGGATGTGCTCATGATTCTGTGCTGTTCTTAAAGATGTTTTAGCGTTGGCACATGTTTGCTCTGCTGATAAAATTAGTAATGTGTGTTTACTTTTTTTATTTAAGACTTGTTAAAGATATCTGGGTGAACGTTGTTCTGTCATGTTTCAATTTGACCAAAATATCCTCTGATAGATGGAATGGGCGTGGAAAGATGATGACTGGCTTCAAGGAGTAACGGTTGTTGCTAACTATGAGAGTCTTACTCCCCTGCTGACTGACCCACAGCTGACCCCGACCTGCCATTAGGGAAACCTCATTACCACGGCAACAAGGATGATGGCAATGACGGAGAATAGCCATGTAGCATCAGAAACAGCAAGGGGTCTTATTGCTTGCTGTGAATTTCCCCAGTACAATTAATTGACCCAGTTTCTGCTATACATTGCGATTTTGTGTGTTTCTATATGTATTAGCATTTGTCAGCTGACCTTATACCCAGGGGGGTTTAATTGACAGGTGTAGAAAGTCTTTCAGGCAGCCCATGCGTAGGAGGCTGGCTCAGTTCATGTTGGTGGAAACCACCCGCACATACTGCAAAACTTTTCCTGAGCTGAATACTGTCCTGTCTGTTTCAGAATATTTACAGGCACTGAATCTTTCCATCTCCACCTTAACATCCACATTTCTTTGGCCTCCCTTGTTTTTTTCGGCTCTGTCTTTGTCGTCCTCGGCTCCTGAAAGCAGCTGTGCACTTGGAAAGATGTACTCTGGCTCAAATGCAAAAATGTGTGTGAAATAGAGAGTGATTATATTTTGTCTTCATTGTGTTATTTGGCCAGACTGGAGAACAGTTCGGATTTTATAAGGATTTTTAACATCATTACCTTGTTAGGTGGGATCAGCCATTAAAATGTGACATTGGCAGTGTTCAACTCAACGTGTTGAAAGTTTTTTTCAGAGAGAGGTATTATATGTCTTTGGTTTATATAGGTAATAGAGCTCTCCTCTCCTCTCCTCTCCTCTCCTCTCCTCTCCTCTCCTCTCCTCTCCTCTCCTCAGTAGTTCATTAAAGACCTCAGCCTCATTTGCACCATCTGCTTCCTGTCTCCCTGTGAGCCTTCATTGTGTCACCACCCCCACCCTTCTCCACCCTTTCTTCTCCACCCGCCTGTCTCTCTCTCGCTCTCTGTCCTTCTGCCTCAGTGCTCAGCTGGAATGACAGCCAGAAATGGTAGCCTGCGGGACATCCTTACTTGTATGTTTTTTTCTGCGTGTGTGTTTGTGTGTATGCAGTTTCAGTGCCTTAGTCCTGTTTGAGTAGACTCATCGTACTCACTGAGTCACCTCTTCCATACATTGTAAGGACTGTGGCCTTTTCAAAAGACAGCCAAACAAGGGCACACTGTTGTGTGTCTTTGTGTGTGTATATGTTTAAGTAATGTCATTTAGGTGGAGGGATAGGCGTTTATGTGTATGAAAGGCCAGCCAGTGTGTGTCCATTTATCCAGATCTCTGTCCATGCTCGCATAAATAAGATTTATGTTGCAGACGGGGAAAAAATTACTGGAATCTTTAGCTTTTTTGATAAAGGAAACAGAGACATTGTTAAATATTAAGTATGTACTTAAAGTAGGGCTGCAACTGACAAGTTTTTCCATCATCAATCAATAGAGATGTCACAATACCATTTTCTCCGTCCCAATAGCAGCCAATACTAGGTAATGATCAGATACCAGTGTGTTTTCTGGCGTTGAAATTGGCAACACTTGTGCTACCCTGCAAAACTAAAGCCTTGTATACCATACATGTTGCCTTTTTACTGGTGGGACTTTTCAGTGTAGATTGCTGCCAAATTCCTGACATGTTGCAAACAGGTAACGTCACACTATTTACCAGAATCAATTCTTTTTTGCTGCTAAAACAGTAGCTACCAGTGGCTGCACAGTGCAGGTTGTCATGTAGGCTACAGTTTTAGAGCAGCAACAAAGAATCAACTTCTGGGGAAACTGCCATTTCATCCAGTTGTGAAAGTACATTTAAGTTTCGTAGTAAATCGCATGTAATTGGACCTGTGCGTAGACTCGATACCTGATTCAGCATTTCAGGCAGTAGTGGAGGTATTTCTGATTGTGGTATTGGTATCAGGACAACTCTGTCAACCAGTCTGTCATATTTTGTTCTGTTGGATTTTTTCTTCTTTTTTTTTTTGGACAAATTGCTAACTCTACAAAATGTTAGACAATAGGATAATTGGATCCATCACCAGACATTGGAGGTTGGATATAGAGCATATTAGCATGGTTGGTATGATAGCAGAATTAAAAATCAGCTTTAAAGTAGTAGACCAATTTTTGCTTTAAGTTATTATAACGTAATTGTTGTTTGCACAGTGTAATGTTTGCACATCTGGAGGGAGCTCGGAGTAGAGCCGCTGCTGCTTCGCATCAAAAGAGGTCAGTTGAGGTGGTTTGGGCATCTGATCAGGATGCCTCCTGGGCACCTCCCGTTAGAGATGTTCCTGGCACACCCCACTGGTAGGAGGCCCCGGGGCAGACCCAGAACAAGCTGGAGGGATTACATATCTCATCTGGCCTGGGAACACCTTGGGATCCCCCAAGAGGAGCTGGAAAGCGTTGCTGGGGAGAGGGACGTCTGGGTTGCTTTGCTTGGCCTGCTGCCCCAGCGACCCAGCCCCTCATAAGCGGATAGAGTGGAAAATGGACAATGTAATGGCTGTAGAATAATGACACAATCTACGTTTAGATTGGTTCCATATCATCTCTTTCACTATACAATTCTGTCTGCCACTGGGGACGATCTCCCAGGAAAATGAAGGCTCGATTTATAGCACAAGGAAATAGCATCAACTGTTTCACAAATAAAACAGGAAGAGGATAATACTTTTGTTTTTCCCCAGTGCCTATCCATAGCGGAAATGGCGGGCGGTGGAAAAACCGAAGTAACTGGAAACTCTACTTGGAACAGAGACTCGTTGCTAAGCTCTGAGAAGAAAATGTGATCAATCTGGGTGTCTTTGCAACAGCAGCGCCAACAATAATACCACATGGAAATGCTAGGGGGGAGAAAAAGTTAAAGTTAAAGTTAAAAAGTTGTCTGGTTCCAATAAGATAGCCGAGAATATCTCAGGGGTCAGAATGCCTATCGGTTCACTGTAAGTGTTATCTGACACTGAAATGATAGCTCACTTTACAGTATTGGTTTTGAAAATAACAAGCATATGAGCTCATGAATATTCTGGCAGGTTACCACCATCACTCACTGTGGACATACAGAACCTTTTAATGAACACGTTAAATGATCCACCATGAAAATTGCCCAGGATGTGGATGATTGTCTTGGAGTTTAATATATTGATCACTACATCACGGGCTCAGGTTTAGAACCAGCTTTATTGGTCAAGTATGTGTGCACAAAGAGAAATCTGATAACCGGTAACAAAGATATTCAGTGAAAGTCTATGAAAGTATGAGTGAAAGTATAATCACTGTAACCACAGCATAAAGTGTGATAGCTTTTCGACTGGTTCAGATGTAGTGGCCCGTATCTCCTTGACTGTTGTCTTTGCTAAGTGAGGAATAAATAAATGACCAGATTCGACTCTTTGTGCTCCTATTAGATGCACAACAAAGTAACCTTACATGATTAAGCTTGAACAATGCCCCTGTGAATGACCGGCCTCCTGCAGGACATTATACAGCATGAGGTATTATTTAGCTGACAAGGTTTGTCTGTGCCTGTGACGGCCCCCACCGAATACACATCAGGTTATTTGCCATACAGCTGTGTCCCGATAATTTTAAGACCTCCTGCTGGATGTCAGTTTGTGACATATTAGTTTAGAAAACAAACATTTCTAACATGAGTAAATTAATCTCAGGTTGTAGGTGGCTTAATCTTATATGTACATTTTGTGTCTGTTCTCATTATTGTCCACCTGGTTATTGTTGTTAACGCCTGCTCATGTCTAGCACACTGCCCACCTTTTTGTGTGTGTGTGTGTGTTACTTTCTAGCTCCTTGACAGGCCAGTACAGCACGACCTTGTCTGTCATTGTGCTTTAGCACTGACTGGTAGAGCATGCAGGCTTTGTCAGTGCTCATAAGATTGTTCAACACCGGCCAGACAGATGTCTGTGTGGGTGTGTGTGGTTTGTTGTGTTGTGTGTGGTGACACGCAGTGGTCTCTGTCCCCCTCGTCAGCTGGTGTGTCTGGATTTTTGTCACAGGAGCCAATTGGTAGGGATGGCATACACACAAACACACACATACTGCTGTGAGTCCTGATCTATCGACACTCAAGTTGTAACTCCTGTACTTTAGAGAAGATCTTACATATTGTTAGAGCAGCACAAAGAGATCAACATGTCCTCAGCTCCTATTTCTTTACTGTTATCTTCATGAATCCAGTCAACATCCCTAAAACTGGTTGGCTGACAAACCCTTTTTAAAGTAATACAAACTGTATTTTAAGCTGATGACTGCTTTGTCATTGTTGTTTGGTCGCTGTATTTGTCACTATATTTCATATATGCTGTGCCTTACAATACAATGAACATTTGATCACAAAATATATACATACTTTTACAGTTTTCTCAGGTAAAACTAATGGTTGATGTTTGTGGTTTTATGATTGAAGCTGGTTCTTGTGCTGAATATTGGACTAAGTTTACAAGATGAGGAAAAAAGGGCATTAACTTTTTTTCAGAGGCATGTGGTGGCTACTTTAGCTTGTTCAACTATATTTAAACTCTACTTGCTTTCACAACTTGTGATTAAACTATACAGCATTTGAATATTTTAATATGTGTGTTTGGGGCTGTGTGCATGAAGAATGACATGTTGACAGTGTTTGGCTGCAGCAAGCAGATGTTAATGATATCAGAGGGCAAGAATATGTGGGGTAAGGTTAGGGAGATCTTTGGGCAATGGTGATGATACACACACACACACAAACACACACACACACGAAACACATGAAACACGCACACACACAGGAAACATGGCTACAGGCAAACAAATGACATCCAATTTCTTGACCACTTGCTCTGTCACTCCTGAAGGCAGTGAGATGACCGACCCTGTTACTTTATTTCATAAACAAACACATCCTTGAGGGTCTTCACGACAGTGTCCCTTTTTGCCTTGAATTAATTACTTGATTCATTACAATGTAAATTGTAATAAGAAATTAATTTGAAACAAACTACATGAAATCGCCAGATCTGTCATGATTTGCCATAATGCTGCAGTGTAACATGCTGTACTGCCAGTTTATTTAGGCTTGTTTTCCACACATAGCCTTAATCAGTGAATCACCAGAGGCTCCCCGATATGATATTATCACAATACTTAAGTCACAATTGAATATTTTTTGCAATATGCTGAGTATTGCAATAACCTATATAGATATGGATACTAGATATATATGGATACTACACTGTATCAGTTTTTCCCCCACCCCCAGTAGTGTCTTTGCCTGATGTTGTACTCTGTAGCTCGTGAGAGTAGCAGGCCGTCTCTCTTTCTAGTAGTAGTCATCGTTCTCTCCTTGACTGGTTCATACTTAGACTTGTCCAAGAGCAACACAAGCAGTCACAGCAGGAAACATACTCAAATAGCCAACAGTGTGCGCCTGCATTGACACACAGACATGCCTAATGATCCAGAGGGCAAGACCTTGACCGTCTTGCCCTCCAGTTCACTCCTGGTGGGATGAGATCATTATTACTGGCTAGCTGATGGACCTGGAGGACAGTGGTGTAGACTGTATTTATGACTGTGTGTGTGTATCCCCTGTCATGTCCTGTGCCCAGGCATGCTCCCAGGGCTGGGCTGAGTGAGTGATGAACATACAGTGGCAGGACCAGTGATGACTGGGTGAGATCCAGGCACTCAGGCCTTATCGAAGGTTTGACGGTTGGATAGGAGGTGGAACAGGGGGACAGATGGATTTAGAGGCATGGAAAGGCCTCAGTGTGGCTGTGGGGTGTGTCTTCATTTCAGGGGAGGAAAATGAACCCATGGGTACGTGAAAATGTCTAAATACAGAATGGATAGAGGATTGCAAAAACATGGTGGAAATGTTTAACACGTTGAAACATTTATAAAGGAAAATTGTAATGGTCAATTGCAATACAAATATGGATCCTTCAAAAACATGGACTTTTATGCATTGTGTCTTTAATTTGAGAAAGACACATGCAAATATGCCATGTATGGAAAATAAAGAGCGCCAAAAATAGATGAATTGATGGATAAATGTCTGCACCTTGAACCGTGACCCTCTTGCTCATATGTCTGTTGAGTCAGTCATGCGAAATGTGAAGTAAAATGAAAATAGCTTGCGATTTGGATCACAGCAGATTGTGACGTTAATATTTAATGTTACCTAGGAGATATAACAAACACCATTCACGGAGGTCAGTGTTATAGTCATATTTATGTCCTTTTGTTGTTTGTTGTCTTTATGATTATGTTTGCGGCTTCGGTCAGCTGTCATCTGTCTACAGCTCAGTCTGTGAGATATCTACCACTACTACTACAAGAGGACTTTTGGTCAGAATAGCCAGAAAAGCACGTTGGCCTGTACACTGCAAAATACCGGATGCAGTAGGACATTCTGGTATTTTTGACATACTGCATTTGGCATACTATATAGTGGGACACACTAAACCTTTCTGTCATACTGAAACATATGGTAGCATGGGTATTGGAACGTGCTTCAAATTACTTTTTGGGTGGAAACTAAAAATGGAGAATAAGATGTGAAGATCGAGAGCAAAATGAGTTAGAATTAAAGTTAAATAGAATTTGTTTTAGATTATAGACTGAATGTCACATGGGATTGTGGGAGAGGGAAGAAGGAAGAATAGGTAGAGAGCGGGGGAATGTGCTTCTTATTTGAGTAGTTGCTCCCAGGAAGCTGTGAATTGTTTTCCTTTGCCCATCGCTAGTATGTTGTTCTCCTTCCTCACTGCTACCCACCCAACTGGCAATGTTCAATCTTAAGGGCGTTTTTTCTTTTTCATATTTGCTCTTCTTTTTTCCATCTTTACTTCCTGTCGTCCTCCTCTCATCCACCTTCCTTCCTTCCAGCCTTCCAAGACCTATAGAAGATAATTTGGTTTATTAAGAGCATAGCCAGCTTTGAGACAGATAATTGAATCTAAAATTTCAAGTCAATTATTGTATAGACCAGTAGCACAAATCACAATTTTGCCTCGAGGGGCTTTAAAGTCTGTACAGCATACGGCACTTTGTTTCAGCCAATGGTAGCACAGCTGAGCAGTGTTTCTTGAAAAAGATGCTTGTGTGTGTAGCTCGTCATGGTAAGGGAGGTGGCGTCAGGCCAAGGACCTTTGGCATTCGCAGGTGGTGGACAGTGAATATCTGCCAGCCTCATCCATATCACCCACAGCCCCCTCTCTCCTCCCACCACGCCTCACTGGTGGTCAGCCTCTGTCCTACTCTTCTTCCTCTCCTTCCACCCGCCCTCCGTGCCATCCTCCCCTGGGGTTCCACTGTTCCCTGCGATGGTCCTGTGTGTGACAAACATGTGTGATGAGTCTCTGTGACATGCCATGTGTGTTTGAGATTTAGGGTCTGTTTGTGTGTGTGTGTGCATTGTGCGTGACACAAGTGCAGGCCTTTCCTGCTACCAGATTGACATGAGTGTCTGTGAGGCTTTGCTCTTTTCAGACGTGCCTCACACTGGCAGTTGGAGTTTATTTGTGTGTGCGTGTGCCTGCCTGCCTTCTAGCGCCTAGCTAGAGACTGACGGCCCCTGACACCTGCCATTTGAACGCTTTTCTCTGTGAAAAATGTCATCGTCTTCAGACCCGACGTGTGTGTGTGTGTGTGTGTGTGTGTGTGTGTCTGAGTGAGAGAGAGAGATGGTGCGTCCCTCAATTTGTCTCCCTGAGGTCAAGCTTTGCAGCTGACTGAACAATGGACCCAAGCTGTTTGAGCAGCCGGGACAGAGAAACTTATGTGTGTCTGTGTGTGTGTTTTATATGAATATATTTTGGGCTGGTAATATGTGACATCACAGCTCCTTCCAAGGCAGTCAAGTGAGGCCACTCCAAGTATCTTGATCACAGACTGATTTGTGGACAAAGAAAGTGACAGATGGAGCCATTATAGGACGACACCATACAGGTGTGTGTATGTAATCCTTAGTTCTGTAAAGTGTCCATCTTGAGAGCTGAAACTAGTAGATTGCTGTAAATCAATTCCCACTGAGCCCCTCGATGCTTTCATGGTGCTGCAGGTTACTTATAAGTAACATTTTTCACCTAATGGCATACTTATTTTGATTTGATTGCTTAGATAACTGCACTTGCAACTTTGCTTTGAGTGTGGCTCACTTAGAGTTCTCAGACTTTTATTTTTTAAAGAACCCCACCCCATACATGATTAATAGCAATACTGAAGGTCTGTTGTGAAGGATTTAGTTGTATCTAGCGGTAGGTTTGCAGATTGCAACCAGCTAAAACTTCTCCGATGTGCCATGCGTGTAGAAGAACTACAGTGGCTGAAGTGAACATGCGAATGGCCCTATCTGAAGCCAGTGTTTGGTTTGTCTGTTCTGGGTTACTGTAGAAACAACACAGCAGAGTCTGTGGAAGAGGACCAGGCCCCCAGTGGCCACTTTCAGTATTGTAAAAGATCCCTTGCAACCCAAAAAACATTTTTACCACCATCATTCTGAAAGAGACGCCTGTAAAACTGTTGACAGGACTTTTTGAACTGTAAACAAGGTCAACTCGAGCTGGAGCTGAGAAAAAACTATTTCAAAATCTGTCATCACAATCTGAAGTCTAAGAGCTGGGAGGAGTGAGTAACACTACTGCACATATTCTGCATACCCAAGAATAAAACCTGGACGCTTGACACTGAGCAATTCTCATTGCACTGAATTTGCGCCATCCCAGGGTCTGATTTCCAGATCTAATTATACATCCATGAAGAGGACCCGCTTCATATATAGATATAAGTGGCTCATTCTAAGGTAACAAAAACACAATGATACTTAGTTTCAGGTGATTGAATACAGTATTCAATGTCAATATATCCCCCTAAATCCTACACACTGGACCTTTTAAAAGCAACTGTGTTCTGTTTCCCTCAGATATCAGAGGTAATACCAGATAAATGAGGAAAGGCTACATAATGTCCTATTGTACAGATGTATAGAAATAGTACGTAGCTTTTTCAGTGTAATCTAAAACTTATCACAATATGTTACTTGCACTTCATTTGTGAATATCAGCAACTTTCATTCAAAACCCCGACCTGGAGCTTTATAAAAAAACTACCATTAACAGTTAAATAAACTGTGACTTTATGGACTCCTGACACATTGTTAGATCTTGTACCAAACCTTGAGGTTTTAACAAATTGCACCTGAGTCAACCCAAGTTTTAATATCTTCAAAGTCAGCTTCAGACTCACTTGACAAGTCTTGAGGTTTTGGACCCTTTGATTAATCTTCGCGTTCAAATATTGTCTTTGTCCATATGCCTAGAGTACTTCAAAATACAGCAGTTTCTTCAAACCAAACATCAATCTTACATTATTTTTTGTCCCACAGTGATGTTACCCTTCCCCCCTTACTTTGACTTTTTTTCTTGTGTATCAGATTAGTTGATGATATTATTGCCCCTCTTTTTTCTGACTGATCTGATGAGCTGTTTTTAATTTAGATTAGGGCTGTGCGAGCCAGAAGGCTGTAATGAGGTATCAAAGCGTGTATCCATCTCTTTCAATGTTAGGTTTCTTGAGGGGCAGCAGGGGGCCAGTCATGGTGTGTGTGTCTGTGTGTGTGATTGTGTGTCAGGCCCCAGGGTGTGTCTCAAAGACAACCAGTAGGGGAACAGATAGGGGAGCCAGTTGGTGACTTTGCCCCAGGATGGGACAGGACTAAAGCCAGGCCTGTGTTTATGTGTGTGTGTGTGTGTGTGTGTGTGTGTATACAATTGAGAAAGCAAAAGTGAGCGAAAATTAAAGATGACCCTAGAGGGCCACCAAGTCATCGCTTTACACCAAGAGGCGATCTTTGACTTTGTGTCTCCCAAATTGTGTGTGTCTGAGTACGTGTGTATGGGTGTCCATGCTTCAAACATCCATCCACTTAGGCCAGAGAGCTGGGGAGCAGACAACCTTCTGCTGGCTGCCAGGATGATGCCCTCACTATGGCGACAGCCATGGACGCTATGGCGATGAGGGCTCAGAGCTGTATCCATGACAGTGCTGTTACCCAGCTGCCCCAGCGGCAGCCTTAATTAAGTTGGACATGATAGGGGCTGGTGGCCTCCCTCTCGTTTCTCTCCATGTCCTCTTTTGTTTTATTTTCTGTGCACTTTTTTTTTTTTTT
>NC_065524.1:34035541-34264943 GCF_006386435.1 Epinephelus moara
GTGGTGGTGAGTGTGGGGGTGGGGGGGGGGTGTGTTTTGCCTTTAATGGACAGGACAGGGGAGAGAGATCGGGGACGATCGGGGACAGAGCCTTTGTACATGGGGCACCTGCTTTACCACTAAGCCTTTTTGAATAAACGGTTGCCTCTCTTTTACTTGACCTCCATTTTCCCACTGTCTCTGAAATGGGGACATACGTTAATTGTGTGTCCTGTGTATTTTTTTTCCATTTGACATAATTGAAAGCCTTATTAATCTTCATTCTCTGTTTAAAGATATACTATGCCAGATTTTTTTTTTAAAAAAATGCGGAGACTCATACAGAAGTAATCCCTCTCAATCATCACTTCCATGTCTACATACTGTTTTATTCTGATGGTGGATTTTTCTAGAGACCCTGCTCTCTTCCTCTGTTTTCTTATTTTCTTATCACTTTTTATGTTCAGGATGTTTATTTTCGTGTGCTCCCACAGCACTCAGTTCAAGTTGGGGCTTTATGCAAAGGTGGGAGCCAGGAGCCAGACGGTAGGCAGCAGGCATCCACGAGACACAGTGCCAAAAAAATGCAAAGATAGCAAGGTGAAACGCCAAACTGAGTGAATCTGGGTTTGGCTTTTACTTTTACTTTCGCTAATGAGCCTGCGTACAAACAGTAACTGACAATTTTTCATAGTATACCTTTAAAGGGAGAGAGCCGCATGAGTTTTGGATAGATATTTAAATGATATTCATATTATTTTTTGTGTCTTACTCAGAATAAATTATTGTGTGTGTGTGTCTTTGTGTCTCTATGTGCGTGAGATAGAGTGTTTCCGGGTTAATGACCAGTTCTGCTCTGACCTCCTTGAAGGTCATGTGCCAGTGCTCGTTAGCAGTGTCACCATGGCGATATGTCAGCTGTCAGCACGATGGATAAGGAGCTGACAAAAAGAACAGTGAGGCGGAGGAAGGGACGCAGAGAGAGGATGGGAGCGAGAGGGAGGGAGGACAAGTTCATTTAAATGTGATTCCCATCAGAAGGCCTCTGCCACTCCTCATTAACAAGATACTTATAATTGGCAAGGTTGTTGTGGCAAGGTCCAGGCCTCTGGGATAGCATTGGTGTGTGTGTGTGTGAGAGAGTGTGTGTGTGTGTGTGTGTGTGTGTGTGTGTGTGTGTGTGTGTGTGTGTGTAGGCTACTACAGAAGGCCTCATTCTGAGATGTGGACATTGGGGAGCTGCTGACCCCTTCGTCATATTGGTCAGCCCTCAGGGAAAAACCCCCCTCTCTTTCTCCGGTCATCCCCCTCTCTCCATCCAGCCGAGAGAATAGAAGGACTAAACAACATGACAGCCTCAGTTGTTTGTCCGTAGCATTAACACGGGTATCAGTGGCTTTGTTGTCTGTGTGGTGATGGATGATAAGCGGCCTACTTTGGACTGAATACATTAACATGGGAAATGAATTTGTTGCCATATAAGCCAAACGCTGCCATGTAGAATAATTTTCATTTCATTTCATTGATGTTTAAAGTTGATTTATTGATTTATCGATAGTTTTCACAGGAATGTCTTGTTCTAGCATTAATATCAATTTTGTTTCTACAAAAATACCTCAATAGACAAATTTTATGGCCGTGAAATGTACCTGAAATTGAGCAATGTCACACGTCCTGTCACACGATAATTATGTTTGAGACTTATCAAGGTCAGAAAACATGATTTAGGTCATTACCACACATATTGTATGATACTGCCTGTTAGTTTTTACATGAGATTGCCTCTAAAATTTTAGCCAATGTGATGCCAGAATTGACAGCGGGGTTTTCCTGGCTATTATAAGTCTTGGACACAATATACAAAACTATGCTGAGACAAGTTCTGCTGTCATATCTGATTGAATTTACAGTTCATTGCTCTTTTAAAGGGTGTACTTTCATTATACTGCTATTATATTATCGTTATGTATGTGGCATAAAATGGTTTTAAAATAACAATATCATCTTTGCCATTATTTCCACGACAATATATTGTCTCACAAAAGTAGTTATTATGATAGCCTAAATGTCAATCTTGCAAACCATAATTCACCATTTTACTGTGTCAAAATGAGAGCTGGCAGGGACAACCAATGACTGAAATTAATTAAGGCTGTCCCTGTTTTTGTTGTTTTTGTACCTTAGACAAAAGTGTCTCTTTTCACCTAAAATGTTCCACTAAAATCTGTCTCTGTCTCTGAAAACCTTTCAGGTTTAAGTTGGGAATGCAGTGCCTGAATTTTTTAAATTTTTTACATACCATATTTTAAATCAGACTTCAGTGACAGCAGTTTTCATTGACAAAAAAAACACACACAATGTGGAGGTTTGTGCAAAAGCACATTGTCTTTATTTCTGAGCAAGAATTGAACATCTAAACCTGAAGAAATCTAGGTTTTGGCTGGCCTTACATTCATACAGTCATATTTTCTTGTAGAAGTTCTCAATCTCACTCAAGACAGTGATTTTCTATTGATACTGACAAACAGCAGTACACCCAAATGACCTCTGGATGGCAGTAGTGTCACATAAATTGTGAGTGCACTGCAGAGGACTGCTTACTCAGTGCCATCTGCTATGCCAAATACCTCATACTGTCTGTTATTTAAGTGTCGAGTCACTGTGCAAAGATGGTCTTACTTGAAGAAGTGTTCACGGAAAAATAGGAGACTAAGAATCAAAATGATCTCACTCAGTCACCGGACTCACTAATTAACCTCTTCTTAATATGTTCAGTTTTAATAGGTGCAGACCAATGACTTACACATACAATAGGGATCCATGTGGGTCTTCACACCTGCTGTCAGTTGAATTCCTAAAGGAAGTGCATTTGAAAGACTAATAGCACAGTTAATGTTAATGCAGGATGATATTTTGGCCATAATGTCACTAATGATGGTCAAGCTTTGACTACAAAGGGTTAAATGAAGAATCAATTTGAGAAGATGTCAGCTGCATTATTTAAGGTGCAAGGCAGTAGTGATTTGCTTAATAGCCATGCCATTATGTCTTTCAAGCAGTAATAACTCCGCACTATGTCTTTTTTTGTCTCCCCTCGCCTCTTCCTCTTACACCCCTCTCTTTCTTGCTTTCTCCCCCACTGGCCAACCTGCCTCCTATTCCCTGTCCTCTCTCTCTCACTCTGTCCCTTCCCTTTCTCTCCCCAGTATAACTAACGAGGCAGGAGCATCCATCTACAGTGTGAGTCCTGAGGCGGTCAAAGAGATGCCAGACATGGACCCCAACCTTAGGAGTGCAGGTACGCTGGCCAGGCAGCCAGGCTGGTTTGTCTTCATCTGATGATGATTCAGAATTTTGCCAAACAGCTGTGTGATATTCTTGGCTGTGCTTTTATGGGCCCTTGTCTATGTCAAAATTACTGGTGTTGTGAAAGACACCATGTACAGGGCTGCATCCAATGAGTATTTTAATTATCGATTAAAGGGACAGTTCACCCCAAGATCCAACACATATTTCACCTCTTAGCTGTAGTGCTCTTTATCATCAATTTTTTTTTTAGTGTGAGTTGCCAAGTGTTGCAGATATCAGCTGTAAAGATGTCTCCATTCTTTTCAATATAATGGAACTAGATGGCACTCGGCACGTGGTGCACAAGGCTCCAAAAAAATCAGCAGCAATGTCTCTTTCCAGAAATTATGACCCAGTCACTTGAGATAATCCACAGACCTTGTTGTGAATATGTTCATGTAAGAACTATTTTCTTTCTACTGAAATACACCCACCAACTGTATCATCATGCAGGAGGAAGCGTGCATCTCCTCATGGACAAGGGGTTTATGCCTGTGTAATCGAGAGATGAAAGCGTTAATGCAGGCCATCCTCCTCAACTGTGCTGTAATGTTAGCTTGGCAGTGGTGGGTGAGCTAGCAATAGATGCACACTTCCTGGCTGATATCTTCAATACTCAGCAACTCGCACCAAAACAATCTAGATTTATAAATAGCACCACAGGTTGGTAGAAATATATGTTTTTATTAATTTGGGAGGTAAACTGCCCCCCTCACCAAATATTCCCAGAGCCCAAAGTGACTTTTTTAAACTGTCTGGTTTTTACAACCAGCAGTTAAAAAACCCAAAGGTGCATGCATCATCGTCCCATTATCAGTGACTTTCTGGCATTGCTGTTAGGCTCTCCTCTGTCTTCCCTTTGTCTGTCTCTTTCTCTCTCTCACTTGCCACCTCGCCCTCACTCACTCCACATACTACATCATTGAACAGCAGAATAAAAAAGGGTTGCACAGAGTTTTGCAGAACAAATGTTTCCAGCAGACTTCCTCTATAAAAGCCATAAATCAAGCGAGGCTGGATTATTCCTCACTAGTTTCCTGTGGTCAGCAGCACTGAGAGCCACGGAGAGCCATATTTATACCCCTAATGAAAGCCATGAGAAATCCACAGCGTTTGACTTTGGATGGGTATAGAAAGAGGGAGTGCTGAGCCAGGATGCTATGGTTAAAGAGTCGGATGTGGCCACAGAGTGTTTGTGTCTGGCTGGTTTACCTTTGGGGGTATGTGTGTTTCTGCTTCTGTCCATATGATTAACCATGTGACGTATGTTGGAAACTGAGAGTTATAGACACCTTCCATCTGTCCTCTCTATTGTTGGCAGATCTAGGGACACCTGGTGGTGATAGTCAACATTTCAGCTCTTCTCAAGGACTACTGTTTTTGTGTTCAGTTTATTTCTGTGTCCTCTCTGTGAGACAGATCAAAAAATGAGCCACAGGTGACCACAGTGTAAAATTAGTCTGAAAGTCGAGATCAGTTCCCCTGGACCACTGTCAGTCATTCATTGCCTGTTGCAGTATGACAGACAGTTTATGCTGCGTCTCCCCAAAACTTGATCTGATTTTTTTGCCCCTCATGCTCTACAACAAAAACAGTGCAGCCACATCCCAACTTTTGCCCTGCCGCACGTCACATTCTTCCAGTTCTCCTGAGCGATGTGTCTGTGTCTAATCCAAGCCGTCCTCTCTCTTTTCTTTCTTCATTGCTTCCCATTTTTTGTATTTGGCTCATAAACTTTCAATAAGTACTGGAGAGTTATGCTGGACTCCATTTACAAATCGGTTCGTCTCAGAGAGAGAGAGTGAGGGAGAGAGTCAGAGGCAGAATAGATGGAAAGGCTATTGGAGAGTTTTGGTGGTGCACTGAGCAAGGCCAGGGTTGAAACTCCATCCCTGTCTAAATATTATCTCAGGCAGCAGCCTCATACCGCAGCCAGAGGAGAGAGAGGAGAGGAGAGCCATTGATTCCAGACATACTCCCTCTTTTACATCCCATCTCTTTCTTTTTTCTTTGTCTGTCCGTTCCGCCTCAAAGATCTAAGTCTGACGTGCCTCATGCAGCACACTACATTGCCGACCACTGAAATTCAAGCATACACATAATGCACACATACAAGACACTGACGAGCAGCAGCACAGGGAGGACAGGGAAGGAGACACACTGTTTCCTGTTACTTTTGATTCATCATCCAGTGTTTTAGTCAAGCTGAAACCCCCGTGGCTGGAATATGAAGCCAACAAAGAAGTGCCAAAAACTGAAGTTACTTGAATGGCCACTTGAGGCTGGCTCCGAAAGCAAGTCAGTCCCCATACACCCCCATGTAAAAATGGCCAAGTTTACAGCAGTGTTTCCGGTGTCCTTTTAACCACTAAATGTTGGTAGTTTTTAGCTACCAGCTGCTGTTTTCCAGCAGGGATAGTGCCATTAAAAGCACTTGTTTTTTACCAAGACATCGACACATCGCTGCGTTTTCTGCCAAGATTGTGCCACAAAAAGTGGTTGTTTTTTAGGAGACACATTGGCAACTACTCCAGCTGTGATTGCATCACAGAAACTTTTTTTTAAGCCAGAATGTGATCTTCTCCTAACCATAACCAAATGCTTTTTTGTGCTTAAACCTAACCACACATCCCTCTTCCAGGACGGACAGACGTGCAATAGATGTTGTTGTACATAATAGCGTACAAATGTAAGGTATCCATGGTTTGCGGAAATGTACAATGGCATCATTTTTTCTGACGACTGTGTTGGTTTAAGTCATGCATAATTAAGGGCACAGCTGCTTTGAGTGACAGGCTGTCTGCGAGGTGTCACCACAGTCTGTGAGTCAGATCCTCCACAGCTCCACCCTTTCATCAAATACAGTCACCTAGGATACTTGTGGCTCCAAAAATCCAAGATGGCAACTGCCAGAATGCCAATCTTGAAGCTTCAAAACAGGATTCCACATACCAAGGGGTGATGTCACTGTAGCTTTGTTCATTATTTATATACACTCTGTGGTTTAAGTCTGAAGTCGTTGAGTTATGTATATAACATTTTGTTGAATCTCTATTCCTTGATAGAGCTCAAACCATTAAGGAAATTAGATAAATTGTGCTAGATAACTATTTATGAGTTTTGGAAGTGCGTTCATTGTTTTCTTAAATAAAAAATTACAACAAAAATGACAAAGAAACACCCAGAGCTGGCACGTCCCTTGTGTTTTACAGGGACATAAATGTGTGAACAGTTATTTGGTTGTGTTATTCTGGCCCTCTCTCTGTGCCTGTGTGTGTTGGGGCTGATGTCATGTATTATGGTGTGTATGTGAGTAAGGTTGTTTGTAATTTTTCTCCTTGTCACTGGCTGGACCCTGCCAGCATATTCATGGAAAAGACATTTGGCCCTCATGTGCAGGAGCGGGCTGAGGCCTTACAGACTCCGTCGTTAAAAGCTACCCCACTTTGGTCGATGTGGACTGCGCGTGTTTATTTGTGTGCTACGTTTGGCTGCGTGAGTCAGTGTGCACGGGTCTGGTTAAATTAGAGGTTTTAAAGGTTCATGGCTCCAGCATCTATCAGGAAGCTAAATGACAGGTGCAAAGACTCCATTTGAACGCCAGCTTTAATTATTATTATGGGGCGGGGGGCAGAGGAATGACAATTAGGTTTTGGCCTGCCCTCAGGCCAGCATTGTAATATGGAGACAATTTGCATATTCAGTAATTATGAATAATATGGATTTGCATATTCAATAAATGTGATTCCAGATAGCAGGTTCATGAAAAACACAAGCCATAGACTCTCATGAGACACAGAATCTCATGTTTGTTTCCTCTCTGTGTGTATGTGTATGTGCTTGTGTGTGTGTTGACAGTGTCCATTGGAAGACGCGTCCAAGATCCCCTGGCTGAGCTTGTGAAGATTGATCCTAAACACATAGGCATTGGAACATACCAGGTAAGTGTGTTTTTGTTATGTTGAGACGCTCCTCGTGGGGAGAGCCTCTTGTCCTCGGGCAGCGGAACATCTGCTGTGAGTTAGACTGACGCAAAGGGCCGAGTAGAAAGCATATTAACAATAAACCATGATCGTACACACATGCCTGTTGTTATAGCACCGCCTGCTGTCATTACTTATTTGTGGTCAAACAGCAAAGGCGCAAAGATGGTCCAGGATGTGTATTTTTTTCTTTTCTTTTTATTGTCTCATTTATTTAACCAGTGTGGCGTCTTTAAGAGAGTCCTGACCAAAGTGGCAGCATTATTATGTTACATGAACCAGCACACAACCAACAGTCACAAAAGGAATAAGAGAAAGAAAAGAGGGAAAACATAAAAGCCAATCAAACACATTATAACCACATCTCCCAACAGAGAGTGAAACTAAACATCAAATTAAATTATCAGTTGCACTTTCATATTTTATTTTATGAAATATCTTTGTGTTTAAAAACATTTAAAGGAGCAGAGTGTGGGATTTAGTGGCATCTCGTGGTGAGGGTTGCAGATTGCAGCCAGTGGTAAATTCTCCCATGTGCCAAGTGTGAACTTCCGTTTATGATTTGCTTCAGTGTTTTTACCATGAGTTTTTTATCCACAGAGGTCACCCTCTCTCCAAAACAAACAGATAAGGTGTCTAAAATTAGTAAAACCACTACATAAAACAATTTAATGTTAAACAAATCAATGTTGTACCAACGTTGTTTGGCTTGTCATGAAGGGACAGTTAACTATGGTGGCCTATGCAAAGTCGTGAATGGCCCTATCTAGAGCCAGTGTTTGGTTTGTCTGTTCTGGGCTTCTGTAGAAACTAACAGATTGCGTGGATGAGGACCTGCTGCCTATGTAGATATAAATGGCTCATTCCAAGGTAATGAAAATAACGATTCTTTTTTTCAAGTGATTATACACTAAAGAAAACATACTAATATTATATTCCATTTCGGGTAATATATCATCCTAAACCATACACAGTCAATCTTTGTTCTAAGCAGTATGTTCAGCACAGTATGCTCTGGTCTGTTAATTTGACTGTTTTCACTCCGACTTCTTGTAGAGTTTAGGTGTGACCTAAACCAGACAAACCAAAGACAGTGGAAATTTGGAGGCTTTGAGGGAATGTGAATGAGGGATTGAAGATGTGACAGAACAAAGGAGTAAAACTTGAAACTGGTTGAGAGAAAACAGGCAAGCAGGGAAGTAGATAAACTTGGCTGAGGCCTGTGTCAACAGATGATGCTGAGGGTGACAGCTAATTCAATTAATGGAGATCAGGCATGACGTATGTTTGGACATTTGTTTTTGCTTGTGAGATTGCTGCTCCTTGTCCATATGCGTTCAAGTGTGTGTGTGTGCAGATGAAACAACAGTTCGCTCAATGTTGATTTTGTTCATTACAAGTGTGTGTGTGTATTTGTGTGAGAAGGGGAAGACAAGCATTAGGTCAGTGTGCCTACTATTTACCCTTCCTATTAATGCAGTATTGTTCTCCATATATGGTAGGTAGGTTGTAGGGGAAAAATCATATGAGTGGGTGGAAATAGGAACAAAACAAAAAGGACAGAGGAAGACGGAAGACAAAGGCAAATAGAGTAAGGTCAAATTATCAGACTGGCAACTCTACCTTGGTCCAGCCAATGGGACATGTTTGGTACGTAAATCCTTATTGTCATTGCATAAAACATCGAAACAGCGGAGCATCTCCCTGAGCATGTAGTACAGTAAGAGGAAAAAACAAACAAAAAAACTTGAGTTGATCATTTCCAACATGGTGGCCATGTTGCTAACCTTCCTTTTTACAGCTAAACTTGAGAAATCTTGAGTCATATTTAATTAGCGCTGCCTAGTTTGAAAATGTGACCACACATGAACAGTGATTGACATGATAAACAGCTGTGTTAAAGAGTCTTCGGTTCTGGTTGGTTGTTTTTGGTGCACTGCAGTAGATTCTAGCAAAAGCCATTAGAAGGGATATGATTTTTCCCACAGACTACCTATCTCATGTATCCCCCCCCCCCCCCCCCAGAATATAGTGACAGTTTCAACAAATGTGACACAAAGTGACTAACAGTAGCTTTAAAGGAATATTTCAACCCCCAGATGACCATTTGTATATCAATTACTCGCCCCATGTTATGACGAATACGTCAGTAAAGAGCTTTTCTCGCATGTATCCATGGTGAATGAAGGATCCAAAACAAAGGAAATTCTTGATGAACTGAAGTCATAGGCAACAGCAGCAAAACTATATACAAACATGTGTTTACAAACTCTCACACAACTCATGCAGTATAATCCAAGTCTTATTTATCCACTCTATACTTCCCAGACAGACAGCACTTTCCAATGGGGAACTGAACTAAAAGTGGAATTTATCTATACTCTCTTTAATGCCAGACTCCATTGGTAAAAGCAGGAATTTAACCTTGCTGAACATGGGAGCTGCTGATTTTCCACTGTCTTGATTAGTTTGTGTTATTGTTTTATTTAATTAATCTAAACTTACCCTTTAAAACACCAAAGTCACTCAAAAAACAACAAACTAACTCATCAAGGAAGCAGTAGACCAGCAGCTCCTGTGTTCAGCGAGGTAAAATGACCTTTTTTGTCAGTGGAGTCTGGCTTTGAAGAGATTAGTTTAGTTTCCCATCAGAAAGGGCTATCTTCTTGGGACGTTCTGAGCACACAACTGGCTAAATGAAACTTGGATAAATCTGCATGAATTCTACAAAGAGATGTTTTGATATAGTTTTGCTGTTGTTAAACACGAACCGCTATGACTTCATTTCATCAAGAATTTACTTTGTTTTGGATTTGTCGTTCACTGTGGATGCATCTGAGAAAAACAACGCTCTCTTGAGAGATTCAACACAACACAGGGTGAGTAATCGACATACTATGCTTTGTATGGGGTGTGAAGTATTTCTTTAATTGACCAATTTTAGTGAAGTGTTCATTCAGTCTAGTGAGGGATTGATGGTCAGCCCTTCACAGAAGGGTTACTGAAAGGAAGCTCTCTTACCCTAAGCCAAGTATGTACAGCATATACTGTAGCTAAGAGATACACCAGTTGAGATTTATTTATACTTTCCTGTTAACATTTAGCAGCTGACACTCAGGGCCTGTAAAAGTATTGTCATTTGTTAGTGTTGGCCGACAGAGCATCTCTCTCAGTGTTAACAAGAAAAAGATCCCAACAGCGTAGAGAAAGAATCCCAAATGACAACTGCGGCTCTAAACGAGAGAGAGACGAAGAAAGGGGGGGGGGTTACAAAAGGACAGCAGAGGGTGACAAAAGTCAAAGGAAAAGGAAAGATGTGGAAATTTAAGGGTGAGGTAAATTGAGATTTGAAAGAGAAAGGAGGAGGTCATATTGTGCAAGTTGTTGTGCTTATGTATTGTGGCTGAGTGTGTTAGGTCACAGGCCCGTGTCTCTCATCACGTCCTGACTGGGCTCTCTGGGGTTCCTGGGGTTCTGCACCTCCCGCTCTCAGATCATGTGACTAGGTCAACAAATGATAATATAACCGGGTAAATAAACTCCGGGTGCTGACAGATATGAGATGGGACATCACTTTGACCTGTGTGTCAGCTCACACAAACACACACACACGTACACACTATATCCTCCCCATCTTATTTCAGAGTTGAAGGGTTAAGTGTGTGTATGTGCTTGCATGTATGTATGTATTGTCGTAGTGTGTGTGGTTGTGAATGTGGGAGAGCGAGTGTGAGAAAAGTGCACTCATGCATATGTGAGTTTTTAGCAAGTTCTTTTGTGTGATTCGTGGCATTTTGAGCTTTCTGAAAGTTTATTGCCATTAGACCCAGAAAGCGTAAGGGCAGATGTAACTCTAGACAGCTGGCACAGCATGCTCCCTCTTTCTCTCTCCCTCTGCTGACCCAGTGAGTGACAGCTCTGAGAGAAAGGAGGAAATGAGCTGAGGGCTAAAAAAGTGAGGCCCATTAAAATCAGATTGGACCTAACTATTGGTGTGGGAACGCTGTTTTCACTACAGCACCTCTGGCAGACAGGTTTTTCTGGATACTGAGTTTGCCAGATAGACGTCTACTTAAATGAAGTATTATTAGCATTTTTTTTATTTATATATCGTATTTGTGGCTACCTACAGAACAATACATTTAAATGACTTCTGATATATTAGAGATAAATTGTATTTATAGTTCAGAACACTTACACAGGCAAACATTTCAGGAGTTTTGTGTTCTGTATAATTAGGCACTTAGTGGGTGTGGTCTTTGGACAGCTCCTCCATCTGTCAATCAGCTCTTTATGTTGCTATGGTCTGTTGACAGCTGGGTAATCCCCAGGGCTGTGAAACTAACTGCTACTGGAAAATACACACACAGACACACACTGCTGTGTAAGAAAACATTGCCCGCCAGCCGGATATTAAAGAAACTGCCACTCTTCCTCTCACCTCTTTTAACCGTTCTCCTTCCTTCACTCCATTTTCAGACTTTCTGCGAGAATTTTTATGCTTTTGTTTCTATGACTCCCCCTCCTCTGTCTTCCTTTCATGCCACACTTTCCTCTGTCTCTCAAGTTCCCAAAGGGACCCTGAAGTTTGGGTTTGTAACTTGTCACAGTTACAGCGAGTAGGTGCATTTGGAAAAAGCTGGTCCCATCTGGCCTGATCGTAATCAATTTTTAGTCGGGCTGAGGGATGGTGTAACCTGTGATAATCTGTTCAATGGAAAAATATTAATGGCTAATAACGTATGCTTAATCCAATTGTTTCTCCCTGGTTGGAATACAAATATTCTTTCTGTGCATGTTTACCGCATGTGGGGGTGACATTAGGTGACGTAGATAGTGCATGTGCTGCACATGACATGCAGCAACAGCTGTTTCTCCCTCTACTGATTTTGGCAGAGAAACGTTCATATATTAAAAAAATATTTAGTGCTCTGATAGTGCTATGTTCTTATGTGAGTGCTCAGGTATATACTTTTTTTTTTTTTTTTTTTTTTTTTAAATTTTGTAACGGGTGGAATTTACATTGTTGTCACAGGCTGCAATGTGGAGCCATGGACACAACAATCATCTCTTGCAGCCAGTAGCAGTCCCTCATTGTTTCGTACCTGCTGTCAGATCCCTTTTTTTCCAGTTCATTTTGGCTGGTTGTTACAGTTCCTCGGAGTTGATTGGAAGGTAATTCAGCTCACCTCTTATGCAGGGTGGGCATTGACTCCTAATTAAGAATGGAGAGCAGCTTGGTGCATTTCCCTTCTGGGACAATCAGTATGTGACAACACCCTTCCATAAGGCTTAAGAGAGCTGAAGAAATGCTCACCCAGGATACTCTGACCCTTCCTCAATCGACTGCAGACCTCATGTGAGCAAACCTTGTCAGCCAGAAACTCTGGTCTCTTGGCCCGTTCGAGAATTCAGTGCTGTCTTTTGCTGTGCTGATTGTGGGTGATTTGGGTGAGCATCAGATCACTTTGTTTAGCATCCATGTAAACAGTTAACTGAAAATCTCTAATCAGAATGATTTCAGTTTGGTTGAAGAAACATTATCCATGTAATCGCAGCTAGTGTTTGAACTATATCCCTCAAAAGTGGTCAAGAAATTGAGAGCATAGGGCTGAAGTTGGGCAAGGAAGCTGCAACCACCATGGCTTATTATAGCTGTGGATAAGTTTAGATGGATGACATCATTTGAGGGTTTAAAAAACCTGATACCTATCAAAAAAACATATCTTTGGCATTTCTTTGCTGCAATTGTGGAGTAAAACTTGAGTCAGTACCAACATGTTTGTGATAAACCATCCTCTAAAATAGGGGTCAGTGTCTAATTAATATAATAGACTTGTCAGTGTAGGAACACCTGTGATTAGAATAATTTAAATGAGGTATTTAGACCTTTGTAGAAAAATAATTTTTAGGTATTTAGTTATTAATTTTAGTGTTTGTATTACTGAAGTTAAATTTTCCATCAACAGTGTTGTGTTTCTTTAGAACAGGTCACGTTTGCATTGACCTAAAAATTCAGTTGACCTACAGCTGGTGCAAGTGATGTCACTTTTCACACCAAGGCTGCTGTATCTGTGTGCACCCGTGCAAATGTGTATGTGTGCGCTCGAGCATACCATTTTTCACTCTTGAATGGTGATGCCTACAGGGGAGACAGGAGCAGACAGAGCAGAGAGACGGAAGGAGAGCCAGAAATGAACGGCTGACAGTGATTGATAGTTCCTGTCTCTGTGTTTTGAGGCATGGGAAAAATAAAACTGGCTCTCCTTAAGACTTGATCAGTGGCAAGAGCTGCCAAACACTATTTTAATTATTTCCCCGAGTGTGTCACAGCATGCGTCTGTGTGTTTTTGCGTTGAGTGAGTCAAGCTTGTATCTTTGCTTGTATAATGGGTTTAAAAAGGCTCATGCCAATTCTCTACTTATTCAACAATTTATAAAACATTTACTAGTTGTTGTCACGTCAGGCTACTTATTTTAGCGCTGTGCAGTTTACATTGAGTGGGGATGTTTGTCTTTCAGTGGTAAACTTTCCATCTACTACCAAGGTTTTCACATGTGTTATAAAGAAGGAAATTAATCCAGTGGCTGAAGGGTAAAATAAAATCATTCAGATGATAAGCAGGGAAAAGGAAGTAAAAAGGTGTTTTTGGGTGTATCGAATGATGGCCTGAAATCAGCTGATCTGAGACTACTCGACTGGGAAAATTACTCCCTGTGCCTGTCTTGAAACGTATTCTGTTCGATTTTCTCATGCTCTGTTTTGCAGTCCCTCAGGTAATAAGTGTGTGTGTGTGTGTGTGTGTGTGTGTGTGTGTGTGTGTGTGACTGTTTTGCAGGAAGTTGAGAAATAGTCATTAGACATTCATGAAAGGTGTTGGAAAAACATAAAACCATCTCCTTGCTGTCATATCACTTTCAGCTGCTGATTTACAACTCGGCATTTAACCATTTATCTATGCACCAATTCACATGTGCATACACACATGCACACGCACATACACAGACTCTTAGCCAAGCCTACATGCCTGGAATAGTATACAGTACGTTCAGGAGGGAGTTCTCAGAGGCCTTATAGAAGCTGTCAGTCAAGAAGGACATGACCTTCAGGTAACCTCAGGCACCTTGTTAGTTTGTACAAAGTGATAGATGTGGAGTAGCATATTCATTGTGCATTGACATACACAGCGGAGCACACAGTTGAGATTACACACCAAATACTGGTTTCTTTTTGTTCCTTTTGGAAGTCCCAAACATTTTAAAAGTTTACAAACTTAAGCAAACTGGTTTCTCAGATGGACTGCAGCTTCTAGTCTTTTCCTCTCAGTAAAGCTGCTACATCTACAGCCAAAGAACTGGAGCTTCATTAAGGTTACAGGAGTTCTCTCTACCTGTCTCCACTTGTGAATAACCCCTCCTGCAGCCTTAATTGTCACTTGTATCAATATTTTGTAATGTTGTTTTTTCTTTAAGCCCCTTAAGGCCTTTACACACAGGGGATAATATTTTTTTTAATTAACTAGCATGTCAATATCTTTTTTCCCAAATGTTTTTTTCTGTCATGAGTCCTTTTACGCAACACAGATATTACATGGCGAAAAAGCAATGTCATTTTTTTCTGAGCTTTCATCCTGCAAATAAAATCACCAACCAGTCATGTTTTGCCTACACTTTTGAGGATTATAAAAAAACACAGAGGCTCTGTAGTTCAATATACGATAGCAAACTTAATTACTCGTTTCAACTCTAATGAAGGCCGTGCATACGAGATCCCCTGCTTCTGTTTTTACCTTTCACAATAAAAGCAGGACTGATATTTTAAGCCAACTTCTGAACATATAAACTCATATGTAATGCTAGTAAAGTGTTCTTTAGGTCACTGACAAGATTTACCGTGTATTTCTGAAATGTGTTCAGTGTTTAGCAAAGAAAATTACCATATTGAAATTCAACATGCCCTTGAATGAGTCTTAAAAATACACTATAATGGTAAAACTGTACATGTGCCCCCCACATGAAAAGAATAGAATTATGAAAATAGGCCTACTTTGAAAGACAGGAGAAGAAATTTCTCATGAATGCAGTGAAGGGAGGCCTAATGCCATTTGATCCCACAGTTTGTAATCATCTTACAGTTATCCTTCCATCATTCACTGCCCTCAGGCTCTTGGTATATGCAGCCACTCTGGCTCCAGCATGATTCCAGTTGCCAAGCTGTTAGTGGCATCATTCATAAACGGTATTTCAGTCTGCTGACAGTCCGAAGACCTCCGCCATCATTGTCAGTCAACACCCCAACTCACAGCAGTTGCTTCACCTCCCTTTTTCTTCTCTGGCTCTTTCGCTTTCTGGTTCTCTGAATTTATATTTGTGGATTTACATTATCTAGCTTTATGCCTCATGTTGCAACACATTTATGTTTCTATATCAGAGAAAAGGACGTTTATGTTTTGCAGTTTTTTTTCAGTGAGATAACTCACAAAGAAGTTTGTGTTGGTTTTCTGCCTTTCTCTCCTGCTCTGTGTTTCTCACCACTCTTTTTTTTCTGTATCTCTGTCTGACTGACATGTGGTAACTCAGCAGCATTTAAGTACTCAAGGTGCAGACAGAAGCACTTTGTTCTTGTATGTTGGTTGGCTGGCTCCAACTGGTTTCCGGCCAATCCAAACATGACCTTCACACATAGGGATCCAGTCCATTGGCTCTGGATGATTTTGAGGTTTGGGGGTGCGGGCATTGGGACCAAGGAATGGGGGAATGGAGGTGGTTTTAAAAATGGATGATTGCGTATCAATGGGGTGGATGAAATGAGAGTTTGGAAAGGTCTGCCCATAGGGTAGCAAGATGGGCCTGTGTCCTTGAGTAAAGATTGGGGTTACATTTTGTAATGGTTCTTGTCTGAAAATCAGTTTAAAGTCTCCCGGTATTGTGTCAAAAAAATGAACGTGCAACACTAAGATTGCACTTCATGGCTAAGGTGGTGATTCTGAATTTTTCAAATTATGATTTCCCATGCCCATTAGCCAGTTTACCTTAAGTGAGTTTAATGAAAACAAGAGTGAGGGAGAAAGAGACATATGTGGATTGTGAGATAGATAGAAAGATACAGGACAAAATGCTCCATTGGTGCTGTTAGTGTCACTGTAAACTGAGAAGAGCAACATGAGGGCCTCTGCTGTCTTTATGTGTTAGGACAGACACACACATACAGGATTGTGTGTATGTCTGTTTAATAGAGCAGAACGTTTTCTGTAACAGTTGCTCCCTTCCACTCCAACTCTGGCACATTAAATCACTGCTGCTGGTGCCAGAGACACACTCTCTAAATCTATGCCTGTTGCTTTGCCTTATTGTGCTGGTTTTCATCTTAATTTGAATTTTATGGTCGTATTTCTCTTTAAAAGTTGGCCTCTAAACTCACTTGTCTTTCTTTCTTTTTCTTTCTTGTGTGAATGTGCTTGCTGTGTCTGCTGATGATTGTCTTTTTTATATACTTGCATGCCTGACAACAAATTTTGGATAAGTTGTACCTCATTTGTTATACTATCTAGCTGTTGTAATTAAACAATATCACAGGACTTCTGGTTACTGTACAATGCACAGCTATGGAAATAAGTTGACTGTGGGTAATTTGAAGTCTATTCTTGTTAGGACTATCCTTGAAGTGAGGTATGAAAGGCCAGTTTTTTTTACCATGCTTGCCAATGTGACTTTATGATACATAGCTGAGGTTTGCATCGTTCATGTGAAAAATAAAGGATGCAGAAAGTTGAGTTATTGCTCTGCTCACTGAGATCAGCTTTCCCAACCAGTACAGTATTTCCCCCCCCTTTGGCAGTAGATTATACTTAAAACATGCCAATTTCAACGCTCAAGATTATATTACTGTAAATTGTGTTTTTGCAAAATGAACAAATGGGGAAATACTGAACTCTTTGTCTTTTAGCGACTCATTATAGAATCATTAGCAAGCAATGCAAACAAGCAAACTTTATTTATAGAGTAGCACATTTCATGGAAAAAAAACAGTGTGTAGTGTCACAAAAAAACAATAAATTAAATTTTGTATACACAAACTACATACAGACGTAAATACAGTTCCTGCTTACAGTTAATACGTACAGTATCTACACAATTGAGCAAACTAGCTGTTTAAACTCAAGTGTTGTCCCAGTCAACATTAAACACCAGTCAGTCAGAATAAAATATTTGTGTTGTGTGGTCTCTGCTCCGTAAACCCTGTTTCTAAATTAGTAGGATTGTAATTATAATTTTTCTTGTTAACTGGAATGAAATGAATACTTATCAAAGTTAAGTTACAGATCAGTTTTTCCCCATCTCTTATTGAACACAGTTATGTTCTATGGTTCACGTGCACCTCTGCGTTAGCAGTTACAATACCTTAAATTCTCGTGTGCTTCTCCCACCTCTATAAGGTTTCAATAAGAATGTGAGAACACATTCATTGGGCTTTTATTGCAGGTTAACACTCACACTGCCTCGCACACCTCCACCTTTCTCGTGTGAAAACATTCTTCTCAGGTGTGACATTACAGGTGATTTCCTTTCGCTCCTCTCTGACTCTCACTCCTCTTAATATATCTCTTCACAGGAAATCATAAAAGTTTCAGTGAGAACTTCTTATTGTTTGGAAAGTTATTTTTATTGTCTCCAAAATGCCTCTGGCTATAGTGAGTCAGTATTCTCACTAAGACTGCAGGTCACATGAGGAGTCACCAGGGGTGCTACTACCTTATCTCTTGCTGTCTTTATCTGTCTGCCCCTCTCAGCTGAGTGAAACAGTGTTCATTGTTCTGCTTATTGTTGGCAAGGTTTAAGCTAACTGTTTGTAGGTTCTTGCAAGAAAGACAAAAGTGAAACCTCAGCTTATTTAATACAACAAAAAAGATTAATTAAATACAGTAAGTAGTTACTGAGATATCTCAGTAACTACTTACAAAATGTCTATTATTTATCCATAATATTAAAAGCACCAAGTGCATGGATTAGCAATTCTTGGTGATGTATCACCAAAATGTCTTAAATGAAAATGTTGTAATGTTGATGTTGTAAATACAACTTGTTGACAGCTGTTATATTACAGGAAACCAGGTCTAAAAGAAGTGTGTTGCACAACATCAGAATGAAGGGGAAAATGTGTTTCATGATGTCATCCTAAAAAATGAAACATTAATCAAAGTCTTTTTTATACGACCAATGGCACAGTGTCAGTGTCATAAAGCCCAATTCAGACCAAAGATTTGCGAGAGGACGAGTTGAAACAGGTAACAACTTGCAATGCGCCGTCCTGGAGACGGTGTATCATCTATACACAAAAACTCTCTGTACCCCTGCTCTGTTTGCAGCTTTTCAGGCTTATTTTGTGGTTGAATATAAGTTGTAGCTTCTTAAAATATGAATGATAGTGATAGCGAGATGCTGACTACAGCTGTATTTGTAGTAGTGATGAAACGGCGAAAAACATAAAACAAGCATCAGATGAACTGTATTTGTAATAAATATGCCACAATAATATGTATAACCAGAGCCAATCAATCAGTCAATGAGAATGTGTGTGTGTGTGACCCACCGCCCAAAACTGGCACACAGTGAGGATGTAAACAGAGGGCTCGGTGGGAATGATTGGCTGTTGAGGTGATGTGCTTTACGTTTGAGAACCAGCCGCTGCCGATTTGACCCACTGAGTTGCAGGTGACACCATCAGCCGGCTTGAGTCACACCTCTGCAACTTCAATGTTCTAAAACAGTTGTGAATCTTTGGTCTGAACTGGGCTTTGCAGGAGTGTTCCCCTATAACGAGACGTTCAATGGCTATATGAAACAGAAACCTAGAGTACCTAATCATTGACCTGAAGTGCCACATCTAACATATGAATTGCATTCTTTCATAGATTAGATGTTGACACAGCGTCCTTCCGCTTTGTGCTCTCAACATCACATCCTGGCAATATGAGGGAAATATTTTCAAGTGTCAGTCATCCTTGTGTGTTCATCCCATAATTATGATTGTTGTTGACAGATGCTGAATGCAGTATAATTTGTTTGCTTTGGCAGTTCTCAAGAATACCTTAGTTTGACCTTGAACTACACAGTTTCAAGCTGATCACATGTTCCTGGGTAACCGTGGCCTCATGTATTGCCCCCCTGTGTATTGTAGTTCTATCTTTTTAAGTAAGATTTTAATAAAATCATCAGAAAATGCATGTGTAGTTTGGGATTTTGCAAAATTTAATTGAGTCTGAGTCAGTCAAAAATATTTAGCACTGGTCGGGGAGTACTTGGCTGAACAAAGGGGTATGTTAATGAAAAAAAGTTGTAAGCTATTATCTGAAATAATACATAGCATGCTAGTCTAATGTCTTTCAGGTAGTAATAAGAACATACCAGTAGTTAAAATTATGTTGTTCATAATAAGGAAATGTAATGTTCATTCTGAAGCTGTGCAGTGACTTAGGTGAAAACTTGCAAAACTCCCATGTGTTCTTGCACCCGAACATACTGCCGTCTGTCTCTCTCTCCCTCTGTCGTCATCTGTCCTGCTGTCGTGTTCCTGCTGAAAGAGAAGGGTGCGTTTGCTAGCTGGCGTTGTTGTTATCTGTTTACAAGCCTGTGTTTGTTCAGAGCTTGATCATGTTACAGGACAACCCATGCTAGTCTCAGTCGCCTTCACACACACACACACACACACACACACACACACACACACACACACACACACACACAGAACACACACACGTACACAGACATAGCCCAGCAGTAGTCTAGTTTAGACTGTCAGTTAATCCTCGAGCAGTTGCTGAGGCATCAGTCTCCAGCTGAACTCCGCCCAGGGCTTCTGTTTGTCTGGGGACGACTGTTAGGCCTTATAGAATTTCTTAAAACTTATTTTGGTGTTTTGTTTTGATTAAGTTTTTTTTTTTTTCACTCCATGCTGCACCACTCCTCTTTCATTTTCTTTATTTGAATTGTTGGCCGTCCTCCCTGCTCCTTATTAAGACAAAGATTCCAGTGCTTTTGGAAAATATGTCCTGATTAATGGTTGATTGGCTGGTGGTGAAGAAGTGTGAAGAGTTCATTTGGAGGATCTTTAGCGTCAACGAGCTACGCTAACGAGAACACTCTGTTAGCAGGAAAGAGATACTGTTCACAAGCCAAACTAAACATTCTCTCTCTTATTTTCCCCTCTGCACTCTCTCTCTCTGCCACTTACTTGCTGTGCTACGTGTCAATCAAACCTCTTTCGCTCTCAGTCAGTCAGTATTTCATTGCTAACACTCTCTGTTGCTGTTGATCTCTATGAATTCAGTGTTAATTATTGTGAAAGTGTGCAGAACCAAACAGTAGCACAAATGTGATATAACAGTGGAAACATCATGATTATGCAGAGTGTATTAAAACTTTTGCAACAAAACATGATCATGTTTGGGTGAAAATACGACAATATTCATACATGAAAATTTCATTTATTTTTACTGATTCCATCGAAAAACAGCATCATAAAAGTCCTAAATCAGTAAAATTCCTATAGAGCGCTTGCTCTTATGTCGTTTATCTATGTGTTACATGTCTATGCGACAGATGAGAGCAGTGTTGTTTTCTCTGCTAATCCAGTTTTCAGCCTGACATTTCTTCTGTTTCTGTGTTTGTGTGCGTGTGCATGTCTGTGCATGTGTGTGTGGGTTTGCTAAATATGTATTTCTAGCATGATGTGTCGGCCGGAGCTCTGAAGGCAGCATTGGACGGCGTGGTGCAGGAATGTGTGAGCTTTGTCGGTGTGGACATCAACATCTGCTCCGAGACGCTGATGAGGTAGACAACACACGATGACACACATAGACATGTGCTCACAAGCAAGTGCACCCTCTTCTCCTGCTCACACACATTCAGACACACACAGATGCAAATGGTGAAACGGAGATGAAGTGGGGCTTAGACCTCTGACATACTTTCCCTTAGCAGTCACAACATGGCAGAGCTTCATTCACACTTATGCACAGGCACATGCTCGATGCTTTCTCTCTCTCACACACACACATACACACGGCCTGCCAGCTTTCTGTTTAGACTCATGCATCACACCCTGGCCTCACTTACTGGGCCAACTGGAATCAACAGAGGGGATTAAGCAATGCACATACACACACATCACTCTCACACATAGAAATGCACATATATGCACAGTCACAAATATCTCTGATAGTACACCATGCACTCACACACTTGTTTACAACAACATGTACAGTACATATTTATGACTGAGAAGTACAGGAAGTGCACACATTTTATGTACACACACACTTGACGTAGATACAAACAGTATAAAAAGAGCTGGCATTAGCTGCAGGGCAGGCATCAGGTCATCTGTTTACCTGTCTGCTCTACAAGTGAGCTTTTTCCACTCCTGAAGTTATGCTACACACACACACACACATTAAACACACAGACGTGTTGATGACTGAGGTATTATGGGAGTGTTGACATTGCCGTGTGTTTTAGCGTGAGTGAGTCACTGTGGGCATTAACAGAGCAGACCTAATTGAGTTTCAAATCACCTCTCTTCGTTGCTCGGCCAAAACTGGACAAATATACTCACTAAATATTGGTTCATGTGCGTCTCTTGTGAGTGTTGCCACTGCTTGTTTAAATGCCACGTCACGGTCTGCAAAATCTGCTCTGTTTGTTTGTATATTATAGAAATCAGGGGCCAGATGTATAAACGATACATATGCAAAAAAATGTGCATACGCCGTTTCCCACACATAAACTGGTATTTATGGAAGAAGAATGTGCGGTGAGAATGTCTGTACCACACGCATACTTCAAACTAGGCGATACCGCAATGATGGTTTACTGGTACATGATGCATTAGTGGTATGATCGAGAAAAATATCCGCAACTGTGTGTAATGGTTAGGCATCTCATTTCGAAACTTTGGTTTACCTAAGTTTAATTTTCAACTGTACTGTTTCTCATATTATCATCCAGTGTAGAACAGAGACCTCAGATACAAACACACAGACCTCAACAACTTTTATAAATACACAATGTGTTGTGCGACATTTTCCTTTTCTATTTGTTGTTTTATATCCTAGGCATGTAGCAGGCCTAAATGCAGGCAGGGCGCGGAGTATTGCAGAGTGGAGAGAGCAGAATGGTCCCTTCGCCAACAGGGAGCAGCTCAAACTGGTCAAAGGCATGGGGCCCAAGACCTACCAGCAGTGTGCTGGCTTCATTAGAATCAACCCACAAACCCTACACAGGTACACACTCATATGCAAATTTTGTGTAGAGATACATGCACAGGCACATGGGGTTGACTCAGATTCTGTTTCACTTTGCTGTCTTACCTGTTTCTCATGAAATAGGTAAGATAAATTGCAAAAAAAAAAAAAAATCCTCACTTACTTTTAGGGGAGTATAGCCAAACAGGTGACTTTGGTTTACTTTGCAGAGGTTTTGAGAATTACATCTCTGAGATTTTCTCTGTTTAATTTTGTTTGTGGCGCTCAAAGCATTAAGAGTGACATTACACAAATCCAGAAGCAACATCATGCTCAAGGTTCAACTTCATTGTCATTATATACTATGGAATTGCACAAGGAAAGGCGGCCCATGTTACACACAAAAATGGTGAATATGAGACAAATAAACTAAGATAAATTACAGTGTGCATAATATGAATATAAACTTGTAGTGCAAAGAAATTAGTTTGCAGTGATATGGTGATGTGCAAAAGAACAAAAAACATGACAGAATAGCACAGAACAAAAAAAGTATTTTTCGTCGAATGTAAATAACATGTTTGTCATGTAGAGCAGAGATAGGTGAGAAGCAGGGCTTGCTATTGGTACTTGATACCTTTTAAGGCATTGAATGAAACAATGTAGTACCAAGTGGTATCAAACTCCTTCAGTCGAACAATACCTGCATTTAATTCTTTCTGTACCAAGTAACTTAAGAAACTTTTTTGACTAGTGAATGTTCATATTTAACCAGCCACTCAATAGATAACCACTGTTTTTGGGCCGGTGAGTGAAGCAAATCTACCTGCAACATGCATATTTTACCACTATTTGGGTGGGTAGTCGATGGTGCCGATTTGTGACCAGCCCAGATCTAGAAAAAAAAGATTACTTATATAGTTTTGCTCTCAGCCAATCACCACAAGTGTTCCTCAGATTTAAGTGATGTGTGATTGGCACGCTACCACAGCTATAACCAGCTACAGTCTGTGGTAAGGTGAAGTCTAGCGTGATGTATTTGACAGTTGGCAATTCAGCATGCTGTTCAAAAGTATAGCCATGCTACATGCCTGCTGGCATTTTATGCCACTGAATGCTTCCATTTGCATAATGAGTATCAAATGAAGTAGAAAAAATAGCAAATTAAGTACTCTATTCATATTAGTATCACTTTAAGGGTACAGGTATTAGTATCTATACCTTCATTTTTAAACGATACCCAGACCGAGTGAGAGGAGTTGCTGCGTCATGGTGGTGTAAGGAAGATGAGGTAGAGTACAGGAGGAGTCAATACACTGCTTCAGTAAAAAGTATTGAACTGAAATAGTACAGACACAGGTTTAAAGTGTATGTGGATAATCCAGAATAACACCTGTTTCTAGAAAGATACTTATAATGCTGTGAGTGGTGCAAACAAAATTAATTAACTTCTATTATACTGAAGTGGATGCAGGAATCTCCGAGGCAGACAAATATAAAACTTAAACCACCTGCGTGACTAGATACAACTAGAGGTAATTGAGAAAGTATGTTTCTTGTAATTTGGTGAATCAGCCCTTTGATGCAAAGCTGTGTTTGGATTATGAAGGTTTCCTAAGACTTCCTCATAAATTTAAAATACTTTTCATAATTGTTCAAACAGTGCCAAATCCTCACCTCACCCTGCACCAGAGAAACCAACAGCAAAGAAGAGCAAAGGAAAGGCTGGTGTCAACATACCAACCTCATTTAACCCCCTGGACCAGACCTGTATACACCCTGAGTCCTACCACATTGCACAGAGGTACAGTACACACAAACACACACACACTTTTAAAGCAGTCTACCCCACTGGCCAAGGCATGTTCAGGCTAAGATGGAGTTGATTTTGACACCGTCTCATATGGGGCTGGTTATAGTGGTGGAGGACTCTGATTTGATTTACACAGACATGGGATACAAGAGAGGAGGCGTTGGCTTTGTACGTGTGTGACTGTGTCTGTGTGTGTGTCCTCGTGTGAGAAATGATTGTTAGCGCTGCCGATGCTGATATCAAAAGCACATTGAACATCTGCCCAAGACTTGTATGGTCTGTCCTTGTGTGTGTGTGTGTGTGTGTGTGTGTGCGCGAGAGAGAGAGAGGCACACACACACACACACACACACACACACACACACACATATGAGGGAGGGCCCTCTCTCCTACAGCTGTAGTCACTCAACTGTGTTTAGTCTACATAAGTTCTGACACTAGTGGCTCTAAGCATCGCTCCCCTCATGTTGATGCGCCTTTAATGGCCTCCGTGCATGTGTGTGGGTGGATGCGTCTCCGTGTGCACATGTGTGAAGATAGATTCATGCCGCTTGTATGAAACTGTGTTTTTGCTTATCTTTCCTACTTCAACAAAGTGACCATGCCTGTTTGTGGGATCATGTGTCTGTTTTCAGCAGAGACTGTATTGTACAGTATATCAAAGAGCTGTTGGGTGGCAGACATTTAAAAGGACAAATGACAGCCTCCCTCTATTATAATACACCCATCATTCCTTTCTCGGGCAGACACTTTTCTTTTTTCATCCATCCATCCATCCATCCATCCATCCATCTCTCTTTCACTCTGTCTGTCTTTCTCAGTAGTGTTTATTATCACAGCACAGTAAGGTGCCCAAATGCTGCTGTTGTATATCATATATATCATCGTCAGGGCTAAAAGAAAACTCATTACTTCATCAGCTGATGAGTCTGTATTTAAGAAAATTACTTTAAACTATAAACAGTAGGTGATTTATTAATTTTTTGCAGGGTGTCACAATGTTTATTGAAGTGCACAGATTTTATTAACTGAGCGGCATCATGTGAGATGATAAAGGCTAGAAATGCTGCACCAATTAAAATAGAAACACTCTGTTAAATTTAAGATTCTCAGTAATTTATAGGTTATAGGTCCAGGTCCAGATCCAGGACAGCGTCTGGACCTGGACTAGGGTACGCTTATCGGTAACCCCTGGGGGATGGAGAGAGATGGCAGGGTAACAGGGGGGATGCATTGGTCATGTTGCTAACAAAGTGGGTTGCATCCACCCTTATTCCACCTCCAATTGCCTACTGACTAAAAAATATGACAGTTTAAATCCATTTTCTTTCTTCTTTTAAAAAGTCTTAATCTCACATTCAATTTTAGTGTCAAGAAATGCCTGGACATGTGACCTGTATGAACATGTACGTGAACCCTAGCTCTGTTTAGCATCTCCATTTCAGACAGTACTTTAATGTAGTAGGGGTTGTTAAAAAGAACCGATTGGAGTGTTGAGAGTGTCTGTTGCAATCAAAGGTAGAGGTTTTGTGCACTGACTCTTAAAAGAGGAAGAGTGACAGTTCTCTCTTGACCAATCAGGAGACTGCAGTGTTCCTAGCTACACTTTACAGTATTGGATCTGTGTGCTAACTGCCCCAACAGAGGGGTGTCAAAACTGCGGGATGTAATGTAGTGGCTCTTTTGGTACCATCCACAACTTCTGACAATGGAAACACAAAAATAACTCTTTCACTGTGTAATGAACTGGACTGATCTGGACTGCTTGGTGAACATGACGCTAATGACTGCTGTATTTGTACATTAGATAACCTGCATGTAGCAAAGTCGGTGCTAGTACGTTGTAGAAAATCACCAGTCTGCTGTGCATCTGTCTTTCTTGGCCGCTTGTCTTTTTTCTCTCTATCATTAAATCTTTCTCCTGTTTCTCAATAGTCCACTTATCATTCTTTGCTTTCCCTTTTCCCTGCTGTGCATGACTCCTAACCCTGTGTTAGCATATGTTGTATCCTTTGTTATGACTATCCAGTAATCCTTGTCCGGCATTTGACTCAATTCAGTGCAAATTAATTTCTCACCTGCTGTCACATATATTATGCGATGGCCTCAGTCTCACAAACTCTTGCAGAATTTGGGAACCAGATTTGCTTTCCCATAGTGTGTCTTGTGGTTTTACAATGTGCCACTTCTGAGGTCTGATGACGATACTGGAAAAGCCATGTCAGCACTTGCTCTTCCTTAGAATTTAGACAACCTGATGACATGAAAAAAAATCCCCGTCTTCCACTGAACATTCAATCTCAGAGTACGTTACTCCTTTGCAAAATCAACCATCGAACATGGTGGGTGTTTAGTTGAGACTGATTCGGCTGTCTCTTCACATAAGCCCTCAACATTACAGTTGTAATCTTAGACTTTGATTTGTGTGTTTGAAAAAATATTGCTGTCTTGGTGAATTTTATCGTCATTCATCGAAAATTATCATTTAATTCAGAATTAAAATAAGTAATTACATTGACTTTAACAGTGTATGACTTTTCCTAACTTTGAGTTTTGGTTTCATGTCAGCAAAGATGTTTTTTTTTTTAGATTCAACTTTACATTTTGTTAATCTTATTTTGAAATTCTTTGGAAAATGCTCTCCTTTACAATCACTAATTAGTATACTGGGATACATTTAAACCCCTGAATAAAATATCTTACACTGTGTAGAGCTTTAGATGCCTCGATTCTCTTCTCACATCCTCACCTACATCTGATGGGAGCAGGAGGTATGGAGGGAGGTTTGTGGAGGAATGCTGTTTGTGTGTGTGTGTGTGTGTGTGTGTGTGTGTGTGTCTTTATGGTGTATAAGGAATATCATGTTCATCACATTAGTGAAACTGGATCGTCCATTACAGCTCACAACCCACACATCACCCCCTTTATGTAACCATATACAACACACACACACACACACACACACACACACACAACCACAAATGCACAGACACAAGTCGTCTACCATTGTTTTAGAAATAGTTGAAAAGCAAATATTGAAAGGCAACTTACCTGTAAAGAATATTAATATTCAACTTTAGTGGATCTACTCCATTAGAATAATTCACATCAAAATATCAAAGAAGCATTTTGTTGTTAAACAGCTGGCTCCAGTCCATGAAATATGTACTCTGATATGAGACAGAGGGGGTCCACTCTCTGATGAATACCTCTCTGATATGTAACAGTGGGGGCCCAATATTTCTATAATACAAGACAGAGTGGGTTCTTGCTGTGGGCCTGGATAAAATCTATATCCCAGCCCACCCAACCCCACATTCACACATACACACACACAGTGTTGGTAGTAATTATATGAGTATGAACCCAACAGTGGTGGGTGGGAGGCCTCTGGACTCCTGGTACCCCTTAAATTCTAACATACACCCGTGGAAAAATGAGACGGGTAACACACACACACCTGAAAGAGTCTACCACCCACCTAAACCATTGTAGGATCTACAGCTAGAATACAGGCTGCTCCTAATTCAACACCGCTTTCACTCCTTCAACCCTCTCCTCTCCCTTTATCATTATATCTTGGATATTTTGTCATTCACATGTTTAAGGGATGCACCTATGTTTTATCTGGAAACTGATAATCTGCACTAGGTGTGGGGAAAAAATCGATTCACTTAAGTATCTCAATTTTTAGTCTTATGATTTTTTTAGATTATTTTTTAATGCCTGAATTGATATAATTCAAATGGGGACATGGAAAGAAATTACCGCTTTTGTTGTGGAATCTATAAGCAATGGGACTATCTGTTCTATCCTTTTCAAGAAACACAAAGTCAAAGCAAGAAAGCAGAAAATAATGGCCAGTCCAAGGATACTGACCTTGAGCTGCCCATATAGCAAAGCGAATTCAGCCAGTGCAAACTCTCCGCTTGATAGGCAAACTTTCTGTTGCTGTGGTTACACAGATTAGACCCAACCTAATGTGAACCCTGGTGCTGGGGTTTGCGTTGGCTGAATTTGAGTTGCTACGGCTGCTAGAGCTTCGGCCTGCTCTCCTGACAAATAGTCTCCTCGCAATGAGGAGAAACGTAGGGAACATGGTGTGGCAATTCTTGTCTCATTTATGATCTGATAAGCACAGAGAGAAAGTGCGGGGCAAGGGGCTGAGCAAATCAATGTGCTGCGTACAGCTCTACTATAGCACAAGATTAACCCATTTTAAATACTAAAAAGGATAGAATATCTTTCTCAGAACAAGGTCACACAGTGCTTCACTGAATAAAATTGTTAAAAACAAGACCATAAAATAGTTTTAGTTTATCTACCTATTTTCTATTCAGTATATGATGCTGTTAAAATAAGTCAGAAAGACTGAGTGACATGTGATGTGCATTATTTTTGGAAATATGCTTAATGGTATATAATTTCTGGAAGTGTGTGATTCAACATTTTCCCCTTGTCTAGTGTTAAAAAAAGTAAACCAAAATCGCAATAAATTGTGTTATCGAATTGCAATACTTGTGGAATTGCAGTACTTAAAAATTGCATATCGCATCAGCACTCCGGTGTCATGATAGTATCAAATCGAAAGACTCTTGTTGCAAAGAAACATTCAGAGCTGCAGGCATGTAGGCGTACTTGCTTGGTGTCAGCACATCTGATATATATATATGCTAATAATCAGTCAATGAGCACATCAAACCTTGGGTATCACACAGGTATCACACAGGTATCACACAGGTAACCGCAGCCCCAGCAAGTGTAGCATCAGTGTTGCTTGTCATCAAGCTGACATTTGCTGTGGAAGATGGTTCTGGTTGCTCTTCAGAGTGGCTGAGACCTTTTTCTTTTTGAAATATCTGTATCCTGACCATGAAACACGGATATTAATACTGGTGATTCAGCGCACAGATTGAGTGGGACTGAGAAAGTGTTGGGGTTTTTTTTCTGATTTTTGTGTTATAGTGAGTGGAGTTTATGATATTGCACCACTATGCTTCGATGATAATGGCAAAATAGCATCCATGCTGTTATCTTTATTAATGTGAATAAGCGTTGAATCACCCTCATGCATGAATCATACATCAATAATAGCCTAATTTTATGCATGATCCACGATGATGAGGATGCAGAAACACAGATAGAAAAAATAGAAGATGCATGGCAAAACTAGCATATTGTCAATCCTTTAGAGACTTCCCAAAATTTCACAAATCATGTTTTCGGGTGAATTCATGTCTTATTAAGGTTGAGCCATGCTCCCCTGTAGTTTACACCCTGTTTTGAGAACTTCTACAGATTTAGACACAGGAAGAAAGAAAGACAGGAAATACTGTGTGTAAGAGAGAGAAAGAGGGATGACCTACAGCAAAGGTCCCAGGCTGGATTCAAACCATGGGGGCTATGTGGTATCCATGTTAGACCACTAGGCAACCAAGACACAAGTATTTCTTTTCCTGTAAAAAGATATATGGTTGGAAAGTTAAGAAGCCTAGGGAGACGCAGGAGACAAGATCCTAGTGTTAGACAGACATCCATTTTGGTCCAAAGGTGCTGTTTCCTCACCACTAAGCCATTTCTGGCACATGCTCAGCTACTATTTTGTACCGATCTGGCCCACTGGTGTTGAGGGATTGATTCCGCTTGTCTCCCTCTTTTGGACGGCAGACGGCGACTTAGCTGGCAGGGGCCTCTCCGCTCACAGCTGTCTCATACATAGTTTGTACACAAGCCGTGTCCCGTTACATCCGCACTGTCTCTGCTACTGCCAAATGAGCATTTCTGAACAACATTGTGTATGAATCAACTTTGTGTATGTGTGTGTGTGTGTGTGTGTGTGTGTGTGTGTTTTAATATGTGTGTGTCCACCTGTTCTGTCCATCATGGGGCAGGGGGACAGCTGCGGAGTCTGTTCGGCGTCAGGCTGCCAGTGAGCGACATCCATCACGGACGCTACCCAGCTGGTCCGCACATGAGCACATGCATAGAGGCAAATGCATTCACATCTATCACCAGCCGGGGAAAGTGCCTACTGTAAATAATATATACAGTACGCACAACACTCACACAGACACACACATCACACATTTTTCCATAACCCCTATTTGCTACTCTGGATCTCATGCCAGTTTGTTACTAAGTCTGTTTTGAATGTAGTCGAGCTAATTGCTTTGGATTTAAATCTCGGGCTCAGTGAGTTTTAAATGGTGCAACTTGACTGACTGTCTAGACATTTTGGAGGTGGGACATCCTGCTAGAATAAAGTGATAGAGGAGATTTTTCCAGGCTGCGGACAGATGGACAAACAGTCCAACCTTAGCAAAGTGGAGGCAGTTTCATGAGACAAGGTGTCAGGGCGTTTACAGCCCACTGTGGAGTTACCTGATTTAATAGGGGGTAAAATAAATGTGTATTTGTGCTTGTGTGTGCTTTTAAAACAGAAAGCCCAGCCTCGGCAGCCCGTGACTTTATGTGTAATTACTCCCACACCTTTCCTGCCCTCCCTCCTTTCCCCCCCAGTTCCCTCTCACTTTACCTGCATTAGCTTAGCATTTCTCTCCCTGCTTCCTACGTCTTTGCTTTTCTCATCTTTTGTTTCTCTTCTTTTTGACAGTTCTACTTTTCTTTTCCTAATCATTCTTCCCAGTCTGTCGTCACTTTTCCCCCTCCTCCCGTCCCTTCCTTTTTCCTGCACTGTTTCTCCATCCCTCATCGGTCCAGGTCTATCCTTCAGTTTGCAAGGGAGGTGGTGCATGTGCTTTTGCCAAACTAGCATCACTCACTATTAAAATCAATTTATAAACTCTTTGTTTCTTGCTGGCCACTTCATGAACGTGTGTGTGCATGCCTTAACACACAACAGTGCTTAAGTTTGTTTATTTGCTGTCATTTCTTTGTAGTTTTAGAAGTTTATGTTTCACCCTCCTTACTCCTGTCCAGGTTTCTGTCCCTCGTGGGTGGGAGTGCAGACCAGATCGGAAGTGCAGGCCTGCGACAGTGTGTGGAAAGCAAGGTTAGGACCAGTAGTGTTGAGGAACTGGCCAGGACGCTGGACACCACACCTGAGACCCTCCAACTCATCATAGACGGCCTCACGCAGCCCCCTGGGTTTGACATACGACAAAGTAAGACTCCTGCCACTCACAGTCACACTAAAATAAGATGGAATTTGTTCTTGTGCAAAACCTCAATTAGCAGCGTGGTTGAAATCGTGGAGGAACACAAGCCCGACAAGCCAAAATACAAAGTGTATCTATAGGCAAAAATTTCCCAAGAGGAAAAAATACAGCATATTCATCCATTAAACTCAATATTTACACTTTTTTTTTTTAAAATGGTTTGATATTTCATAATTTTAGAGGAACTGAACTACTGCTTATAGCATTTATGGCCATTACACTCCCTTTACACAGCGCATTTATCAGTTAATAGGAAATCCAATTCCTGCAAAACCACATTAAACTGCAGATCTGGTATTATAACATATCATTTTTTGTGCAAAAATCTTGTCACTGGACACAAAGCTATCATTGTTTTGAGTCATATAAAAATTCACAGACTGCATATATCAACCTAGCAGTCGCAGTAATGTCTCATAGTCTCATCTTTCCTTCTTAATGTCCTTTATTGGTCCCGACTGACTGATAGAAAGTTGAACTTGTATGTATTTGTCCAGTTCTTTGACTGCTTTGCGAGTTACACCACACACTGTCTTTTCTTGTGCCTTTATTATAATAGGCATGTCTTGGCAGAGTAACTTGATAGGATCTGACAGTGCTGTGGCTTCCTCCCTGTAGCCCAACAACACGAGTAGTATGTTTCTGACAGGGTGTGATGGGTCCAGCAGACTGTGCTGTTGGACACAATATCTTTACACACACATATGCACAAATACACAAAGACCTCCGCTTTTGTACTTAATGTCAAACTCTTGTGTTCAGCCACATAAACATACCAGTCAAGTTCTAAACAGTCACAAACTTTCAGATTTTCATCAATTTTTCTGCAGCTCAAATGAATTTTCTTTAGAAAAATGTACATCACATCTCGGTCTCACTTTTTTTGTTCATTTTCTGGTCTATATATTTTTTTAAAAGAACAGTTAGCTGTATTGAAAATAAATCGAATGTATGTTAGATACAAGCTTATTCAGTGCTAAAGAGGAATATAAGTAAAAGTCTCTTTGCTTTAAATTCTCATTTAGGCCATAATGGGGCCATGTGTAAAGGAACAGTCTTTGTTCTCTTGAGACTGTCGGACATATACGAAGACACTGCGAGCTGGTATTTTGACGATAGTACCGGCTATTTGAAATGAAAGCAAAAGCGAGAAAAATTACTGACTAAAAGTATAGTTGCTATTATTGTGTGTGTCTACTTGTGCCACACCCACTAACTGTGGAAACATGATTTTAAGAATGACCATTTTTGTAAAATGAATTGGTCAGTTGGCCTTCTCTGGCACAGTAAAGACGTTGGACAAGACTATTTGGTCGTCCTTATGCAAAACAAGAATGAAAGTGCAAACATAAATGAATCTGGGTTTATAAAATGCTTTCACAACTGCTGTCTGATTTCCAGACTGGTGTGTTAAATACAAAATCACCTCTGTGCCTTAGTACCAGGCACTCTTTTCATACAGTTTCATGCAGAGAGAAAAAAAAGTCAAGCCTGGATACCCAGTTGGTGCTGGCTAACTCTTCTTAAAATTAAGGAACGCAGCTTCAAGGTTCATTCTCAGGTTGGCCCTATTCGGTTGCAGCACACTATGCTTGGCCTCCTAGCCAGTGCTCAGCTGAGTAAACAGATGGGCCGAGGCTACCGCATGAAATCAGTGCTGTGGGGAGGATAATTGGACCGGACTATTTCCTGGGGCGCGAGCCTTCCTTGTTTGTGTTAATGCTACAGAAAGGAAAAAAGATCTCTCATGGACAGGCCAAGTGGAAAGTGGGGTAGAATAGAATGCTGAGAAATGTGGAAGTATGTAGACACAAGTATTGGGTTGCTGCTTGAAATGTAATATCTGTTTGTCATTTGTGCCCCGCCCCCTCGCTTTCCTGCATCCCCATTCCCCCATCTCTCCTCCCAAGCATTTGTGCTAGCTGCCACCCATCCCTGATTTTGTCCCTCTCGCTCACATCCATCCAGCCACCTCACTTTTTTTGATATTCTCTCTCTTGATCTCTTTTTTGCCATCCCCAGATTTTGGGCAGGCGGACTTTAAGCGGGGCATTGTGTCGATGAGTGATCTGCGGGTGGGTACGGTGCTGACGGGCCGCGTGGACAACACAACTCTGTTCGGGGCTTTTGTAGATATCGGTGTTGGCCGCGCAGGCCTCATCCACAAGAGCAACATCACCCTGGACAAACTGCCTGTCAGCCAGCGCCGCCGCAGCCTGGCGCTGGGACCTGGGGAACGGGTGGAGGTCCGGGTCCTGAATGTGGACCTTCAGAGGGGACGGATTGGGCTGGACCTGATCAGGGTCCTGCAATAGTCATTTCATTCCCATAATTAATGTTCTATAATTTGATAGCATTTACATCAGGAAGTTACACAAAGAGCTACTGAGAGGCAATTTACTTCATGATGTTTACAGTGATTGTGGACGAGAATTGATGCTGAACGAGTCATTTTAACAGGCAACCTGTTGAGTGTATTTATAGGAATTGCCCTTTACTGCAAATTTAGTAGCACACATTCAACCAATGTTTGCTTTATATGTGAGGGCTTGCAATTTTAAAGTGCAATTCCTGCATTTTTTTCTGCATAAATGTTGAAGTTAAAAGAGTGCTTGATAGTTCAGCTGTGAACAGCTGTTACAAGTCCAGTGAAATCAAGCCAAACTTTCTCACAGTCAAGTTAATGGCTGGGAGACTTTCCCCTGAAGTCATTTTCTCAGGTCATACTTTTTCTCAGCCTGTTTTAGTATCGTTGGGAATGGTACTTTGGAATGAACATTAACCTGGTCACCTAATTCAAGGCAAAAATGTCCATTTTTGTCTGTCAACTTCCTGGCTCGCTCTCTGCACACACTGCCGTCTACTGGTCATTAGAGAAGATGGGACAGCTCATTGAGATGGCGCCCACACGTAGTATTTGCACTTTAGCAGTAGACCATTTCATACTTAAGCTGCAGTTGTTCATTTTCTATGAATATAACCTACTTAAATATTGTTTACATACTTAAATAAATTCAACTCTCTCAATACTTGTTTGTTTATTTTTGTTATTCCAAGCTGACTTTGTTTACTGCATTTGTGGACATTTGAAGACCAATTGAAGGACTTGATGTGTAATCTTGAATAGATTTCACATTGTGAAAAGATGGTAAATGGACTGCACTTGTCTTGCGCCTCTCTAGTCTCCTGACCACTCAAAGTGCTTTTTTTTACACTATGATTCACCCTCACCCATTCACATGCACATTCATGCACTAGTGGCTGAGGCATGCAGGGTGCCACCTGCTACTCAGTTTTAACACACTTATGCGCCGATGGAACAGCAACTGGGAGCATATTGGGGTTCAATATCTTGCTCAAGGATGCTTCGACATGTGGACTGGAGGGATCACGCCACTGATCTTCTGTTTGGTGGATGAAGTGCTCTGTCTCTGAGCCACAGCCACCCCTGGCTTTATCTGCAGATGAGGTTTTGACATTATACTCTTGATGTGTATTTTCTGAAAATAAAGAATTCAGCAAATGATGCGCTCACTGGAGAGTAGGGATGAGAAAGGAAAAGAGGGAGAAGTGGGGAGTTAAGAAAGGTGGGTGAGATAGAGGAGCGGATGTGTTGAGTGATGGAAAGAGGAAAGAAGACACCAGTTAAAAACAAGTTTCTCTTTGAGAAAACAGGAAAATATGAAAAGACAGAATGAGTGGGATGGGAGGGGGGGGATGGGTGGAGGCGGGATAGGAGGAGGAGGAGGAGGAGGAGGAGGAGGAGGAGGAGGGAGTGTTTCTATCTCCCAGACTGCAGTAAAGCCTGAAGGCTTTTTAGGCATGGTCCCAGACACAATTATCCCAGGACACACACACAAACACACACTAATCAGCTGCTTCAAAATTAATCCCAGACTCCCCATCCACATTATCTAATTTGTTTGTTTTTATGAAACTGGAATAAATAAAAAAAATACATAAAATATGGTTCTGAGAGAGCCTGAGGTCCCCTGTGTTAAACCTTATACTGAATGCAGAATACCTAATCACTGTTAGTGCCGCAGCTTCACTATCTCCCCTTTGGGGAACAAATGGAATATATTCTAGACACACAAACACAAAGAGATGTTCAATCAAGGTTAATCAGAAGTGGCAGTTTGCTCAGTGATGATCTGAGGAAACTATACACACCCATACAGACTCATTTCACATACTGTATTTCATTGCACACTCATCTTTCCAAAGGGATTCCATTTTCTAATCAAGGTGCCTCATTTTATTTGACGTTAATTCCCTTTGTCATGTTGTTGTCTTGTGTTTGTTTTGATCCCATATACTGTGGCTTGGCGTGGTCTCGTGTTTCAGTTTTTCCAATGTTTTTGTCTTGGAGATCACATGTATCCGTACAAGTACACACAGCTTCCCTCAGCATCATTCCTGCTTTTCCCGCCTTTAATTTTCCTCCCTCTGCTAAACGTGAGCACAAAGATGAGACAGGCAATCTGGCAGCCAGCTTCTGCTGCTCCTCTGAGTTTTTGTCAAACGCTCACCAGTAATGAGCCGGTGATAAGAAGAAGAGTGACTGCGGGAGTAGTTGTGTAGTTCTCTGTTATCCTCTGCTGCACTGGTTCACAGCTGTTGTGTTATGGAGTGAGCTCAGGTGTGCCTTGAGGTCTTGGTGAAATGTGGAGAAAATTGATGGTGAGCTGTTTGTTGTTTCGTAAGTCCTGGTTTATTAAAAGTCGAGTTAACAAAGAAAAATATCTCGAGTGGTCATGCAGGGCTCTCTTTCCTCATCTTTTGTTGAAGATCCAGCCATGGAGACACAGGTGGACACAAAATCATGTTAACTTTCCTCACTCAGTAGCAGAGAGAATGTTTCTCACTGCTAGTGAATGCATCCTGCTAAGCCAACATCGGGTAGAGAATATAGTTGTCTCTGTCGATCTCTGATTTCTGAGACCACCTGTCAAAAAACACGAGTGGAAGTCTAAAGTGCTGCGAACAAGCAGGGCTTATTACAACCAGTCATACAAGTCAGTGCTGGACAGGCAAAAGCTATATTGATTATTTTGCTGTGTGATGTAAAATAGCAAAATAAACTTTTCCCTGATGTTGGTTTAAAAGCAAAACCCATGGGGGCAATAAAAATAGAAAGATGATCTGTTTTAATATTTTGAGATGTTTGTTTCAAGTGTCATTATCACAGCCAAGTGGCAACCTCTTGGGCTGCAAAATGAAGCCAACCCAGAGAGGTTTGAGTGACCACTTGAGGCTGGCTCCAAGAGTGAGTCAATCCCCATAGACCCCCATGTTAAAATGCCATTACAATACAGCAGAAATAAACATGTTTAAAGCCTTGTACAAAGAACAGTTTTGGTCTCTATGGCGTATTTCCTCGTTCATGACAACTATACAGGGGAAATGTTTATATAATATTTATAATCACTATACTGTTTGTTTACAAGTAGCTACCACAGCGACCGTGTCAGTTAGATAACATTACTATGGCGTAACCCCAGATCAACAAAGTGTAGGCGCTGTCACTATTTAAGTGTTTTTCGTTCATAAAAGTTAATTGCAACATTTAAGTCGTCTAAAAAAGTCTTGCTCAGTGTTTAATTGTACTAATGACCCTCTAAGGAGTTAGATATTAAGTTGGATGTTAAGATTTTTAAGTTTTGTTTTATTGGTTTTAAGCCTGTTTTTTGCCAGCAAACATTTTCATTAGCATTACCACAGTAAATGCACTGTGCTAACCAAGATAGCAGCTAGTGCTAGAGTTATCACAGCCATCGAGCAAATATTGTCACTTCTGGCTCCATAAATTCAGCGGCAACAGCAAAATACCAAACTTGAGGCTTCAAAACAGGAGTCCACAAATCAGTAGGTGATGTCATGGCTGCTACGTCCATTATTTATTTTGTCTATGTCCACAGCCAAGCTCTTACACATCTAAGGAGGTATGTGAATACTGGAGCAGATGTAACAAAGAAAAAAAGTTAAGTCAGTCAGGTTGGCAGCTTTAGTGTCACAGTATTAATGTTTTTTTCTGAAGGCAGAACATACAAAATCTTTGGACATTTGTAGTGGACATTCATGAGTCACAACAATATAAGTCTGATATTAAATGTTGAATGTATCTGTATGTATCTATACTCTACCTCAAGAGATAACTGTACAGCTGCACAAGTAATCAGCAATACCATGAATAGGCTAAATTTAAAGCACCTGCTATGTAAAAGTAAAGTAAGGGGATATTACTGTCCCCCTCTCGTCACAGCCTCCACTCCTCAGGCACTTGTGCTGCGAACAGTATCCTGTCTACTTTCCTTTGTGTTGTTCCTTGGCCATGATCGCCTCAGTGTGATTGCAATGGTTAGTGCTGGTTTCTCCTTCCAACAGAAAATAACTGCAGGTTAGCGGTGTGACCACTGACATCAATACACTCTCCCTCTGGCTACAGATGTAAGTTTTGTGAGAAAACCCATTCTCTGTGGTCTACACACATTTATACTGACAGTATTACCAAAGATTGTACTCACATGTTGACTCACAACCGCTGGCGATACACTCAAATCGCCATTTCACTTTGCCGAAAACCCACTGTTTAGCAAACTCTCCTCCCTGTAGCCTCCATGAATTGTGGCCTTGCAGAACGGTAAGCTGTGACCAACTCTCTATTGACTCTCAAAAACCTTGTGTGTATACTTCTAACATAAAGTTTGAAATACAAAAATACATTTAGATTTCAGAACAGTGTCTTCTTTGATAGTCTTTACTTTTGACAGTCGTTGGAAGTTTTGATTGTGGCTGCTTTCCTACTTGCCAAACTTTAGGTGGTTCCAACTTCTTCTTATATACTTTTCTTTGTCTTACATGATTAGAAGCTGAATATTTTTAGGTATTAGACTGTGGTTTAACACCTTGAGTTTTAGGTATTTTCACTATTTTATGACACTTCACAGATCAAAAAATGAATCTAGAAAATAATTGCTGGGTTATTTGATAATGAAAGTATTATTTGCCGCTGTAGTTTGTTTACTTGCTTCTGTATTTTAAACAAAGACAATTATATCACTCATACACTAACACCAGAGCAAAGAGAGAGGAGTTTTGAGAGAGGAGTGTTCTGTCCCACGTGTTAACGCTGAAGCAAACATCAGTCACGTCTAAAAAACACTCTCTTATTCTTGTTTTCCAGTGTTGGGTGACACACACTGAAAAATTCCAGATAGGCAGAGGGTGAGAAAGACTTTGACTTTTGGCATCGGTGGTGAAAAACAGGAGTGAAGTATAGGCAGGAAGGTGGAGGAGAGATGGATGAATGGAGGTAGGAGAGAGAGGGATGGAATGAGACAGGAAATGAAAGGCTTTCTCCGGTTTCACTCCCCGTGACCTCATCAGTGTGATCATGGGTTTTATGAGCTTTCCCTCTCGACGCCCACACACCACCTCACACGTGCCAGGACACACACACACACACACACACACACACACACACACACACACACACACGCACACTTCAGCCCGTATATTTCATTCACTGGCGCAGAGACAAACACACAGTACATGTGTTTTTGTCTCTCTGTCTGTTCCTTTTCTCACACTCTCTCCGTCAGCCTTTCACATACTTCATCACACACCAGGACGCTCAAAGAAGCCGACACTCACTTAGAGCCACTGACACACAAACACTGACAGAGAGGAGAAAATTTGTCTTTATTACTGATTACATTATGCTTTGCAGGGAAGGCAGCAGGCTCTGTGTAATGAAATAAAACCTTTTAACTAAGGAAAGCAGATAAAATATATGAAAGCCATAACATTTACATATCCCACAGCATAAACCCTCCGAGCACACAACACATATTGTAACAATACAGGTATTCCTGAGGGAGGATAATTTGGCTTTCTGAATTACACCACATTAACAGAGCTCATAAAGGCTTCTCCAGTGAGGGGAAATTTAAATGGCAGTGAATAAGTGGGCATCTAATAAGTAGCTAGCAGAATTGCACCCATCTTGAATGTTATCACGCTATTAAATAGGCATTAGTTTTTGTTTTCAGCGTTAAATAGGTGAGAAGGCTCCTGCTACACCAACTACGATCTTTAGAGTGCCGTTAACAGTTATTAAACAGCCATTGGCAAAACTTAACAATTCTTTACATCTCAAACTTGGTTACGGTTAGGAAAAAATCATATTTTGGCTTGAAACACCCACATCTGGAGGCACAAAAGCCGCTTGAAACACAGTGATGGGTTTCTAAAAAACGCCTACATTTTGGGGCAGAATGGTGCTGGGAACGCAGCAATGGGTCACTGCAGGAGACCCACATTTTGGGGAAGAGAGTCTGCTGGAAAAACTGACGGTTGCTTCAGAACACTCACATTTGGGGGCAGAAATGCAGCTGGAAAAACTGTGACAGATTCCTACTAAACACCCACATTTGGAGGCTGAAATGCCGCTAGAAAAACTGTGACAGGTTCCTACTAAACACCCACATTTGGAGGCTGAAATGCCGCTAGAAAAACTGTGACAGATTCCTACTAAACACCCACATTTGGAGGCTGAAATGCCGCTAGAAAAACTGTGACAGGTTACTACTAAACAGCCACATTTGGAGGCTGAAATGCCGCTAGAAAAACTGTGACATACCTAAAAAACACCCATGTTTGAGGGCAGAAACATTGCTGGAAATCCAGCTATGGGTAAAAAAAACACCCATGTTTGGAGGCTGAAATGTCTCTGGAAATGTAGTGACGAGTTTCTAAAAAACACCCATGTTTTGGGGCATGAATACCACTAAAAACACCTGGTTGGTTGGTTGGTTTCAGTCATCTGCAGTGGTTTGCAGCTTGGCAGCCGTGTCGCCTGAATGTCACGCCATCCACCATCCCCTCCACCTCCCAATGACAGTCGGCTCAAGTAGCCTACATGTTGCGGCATAACAACAAACATGGCCATTTAATAGCTGATAACAGTATTCTGGACATGCTGGTCGGTGTAGCAGGACCCCTCTAAATGATATCTATAATGTGTTAACGTTTGAACTAGGTGGAAAAGTCCTTTTGGGAACATGCAGCTCCTTTCTTTAAAAGCATCTCCAATGCATGTTTGTATTTTCCCTCCTTCCTTCTCACCTCTCTTTCCTTCAGGTCTATATAAAACTACAACTACCTCACTCATAAATCCCCAGTCTCCAGCAGCTTTGCCACTTATCTCCACAAAGTGGCTAATGCCTCTAGACTGTGTGTTTGTTTTAATCAGTATTAAGTCTTCTTGGATGTGGAGTGGAAAAGCAGGGGAAGGGAACCAGAGGACGGGGGTATGTCAAGAGAAATGTCCCCTTTGCAGTGATTTCTGCCTGGGTAAATATTTTCATAGGTGCCAGGTGTTCACCAGCAATCCTCCACTCTCTCAAACATAGAATATAGGAAATAATATTTTGATTAACTTTGTTTTTGTATCACTCATAGACCCTTTTACATACAGTAGACAGCAATGCAAAGAACAAAGAGCAAGCAAAATAACAGATATATCATGAGAGAAAGTGAGAGTGCAACAGGAAAAGAAACAAAGATGAGTGTAAATTTCCAGTTGCCAGGTATGCCAGTGTCAACATGGTGAAGAGTGAGAGAGGGGCAGTTTTGTTTTTTAGGTTTTGATGACCTACTTTTGCAGCATCAGCCAACATCAGTCATTTCATACACAGACACTGAGGCTGCCTTATGACAGTTGATTTTATTCTCCTTGTTTTAATAGATTATAGCACTGTTTTATGTTTCATGGAGGCATGAAAGCAATCAAGAACAGAGAGGAATTTGTAAGCCTGGCAGCTGTAGTTTGTCTTTTGGAAATCATGTCAAAGATTTTTTGTCTCTCTATGCGTATAAAGATAAGTGTAAATTTACTCTTGATTCTTCTACAAGTGGACACAAATGCACCAATCCAACTTTTTTTCTCCTGATACCCATGCTGATAAACTCCTGCATGGTTTCTGCCAATACTGACTCTCATTTCAGTGCACCTTTTTTTTCCATGTATCTCTCACTTTCTTGTTTGAAGTAACATTAAACCAGAGATTTCTGTGGCACTAGAAAACTAAGTTGACAGCCCAAATGAATGAATGGAACTGATGGTGGAAACACTGAATTTATAATGACATTAAAAAAGAAACTGTATTGTAGGGATACGCAATAATATTGGCACGTCATCAGTATTGGCTGATATTGGCCTTAAAATCATCAGAATCTGCCAACATGCTTTTCCTTATTTTGCACAATGCATGCATATTCCATACATTGAAAAGTATTTCATGTCTCCATTTCCTGGTGGACCATCACGATAAGAGTATGTATGCATAATATGATGTTAATTCCACCACAGGAGAGACTTGGTGATCACTAAAATTAGGTGGGGAAAGAAAGGGTATATATCAATAACAGTATCAGTTATCAGCCAAATAAGTTGTCACATATCAGCATATCGGATATTGGCAAAACAAATCCATCCCTGATGTAATGTGGGTTACTCACATGCGGTGGCCGAAAAGGGCAAATGTGCCACAGTGGCCAAAACATTTCTATTAGGAGAAATGTGCTGCCACATACAAAATTCTAAAACAAATACAAAAATCAGAAAGGTGCCACAAATGAAAAAACATGCTACAGAAAGCCAAAAGCAGCCTTTTTCTGTTGCATTTGTTTCTGGGGTTTGTGTGTTTTTGACTTTGCATCCTGTTTGTATTTGCAGCCTGTTTGCTGTTAGTGTATTTGATTTGGCTTCCTGCAAACATATTTTTATCTCTGTGTTTGTTTTGGATTTCTGTATGTGTTTTTAAGTGGCATGTTTTGCAGGTGCAGCATGTTTATCCCAATGGAAATGTTTTGAGCCATTGTAGCATGTTTGCCCTTGTCAACCATTGCACTTTTGTCATAGCTGATTCCAAAAAGGTCAATATCTGGGTGGATACCGAGCCGACATATTGAATTTAGATCAAAGAGAACCAGGAATATTAACTGCCTTCTAATTTTGTGTTTCGTAAAAATGGCAGATGTAGCAGATTTAGATGCTGTTAGTTTAGTATTGCACCTATAATATTAAAGTTGGACAGTCTCAGTCACCTTGTACAGAAAGACTTAAGCTATGTTACATTTAACATTTTTAGCACTGGATTGAGGGTTGTCACACGCGGAAAGTCCACTATTCAAGCTGAACCCACACTGCTATCCTGAATAGTAAGTTAAACACACAGATACATCCCTTTATACATGGCTCCCTCCAGAGTAGCACAGTAAGATCCGTTCAAGGACAACAAGGCCTCTTCCTGTTCCCGGGTCATGACCGTGGTTGGTGGCTTATAGTGATTGACAGCTAAATGTTTGGGTTAGACTGCCACCTCTGGGGATTCACTATAGGCAGAGCCTTTATACACATCCAGTGGAGAACACTGGTGAGATCTCTCACACACACAGACTTACAGTGTCAAAGCATATGCATTCACATAAATACGTATAGACATCGTGTCCAGGCGCACCCCCTCCGCCCTCCCTGCTGACACACATATACAGAGAGTGTATGAGCGTATCTCTTCAACATATCTCATGTTCATCCCACAGGGGACCCAGTCTGAGACCATAGCAACCTTGTGTCAGGGGGAGGAAGGAAGTGGGAGCTTAGGGGGAATTCACTTAAAGTTAGGAACAGTTGAGTTATGGAATATTCTTCTGTTTTTGCACATTTTTTTTCCCCGTTTTTAAAGAGAAAGGTAGAGTAAAAAAAATTGTTTCTTTACAGCAATGTATTGTAGGTTTATTATTACTGATGATCTGACCCCCACGATAGTATGATATTGTACACTGCATTCATACATTTTCTCAAAAAAAAAAAAAAAATAAATAAATAAATTCTGTAGTTACAAGAAACATGTTGGCCTCGTGTGTCCATCATATACTGTTGAACAAATGGTTTCACCATAATATCTGTAATATTAATTCATAATTTACATAAACAAAATAGTTACATGTTGTTACAGTTTCAGCTATTTAAACTGCATTTGTCTTTAGTCACTCAAGTATATAGTTGATGTGTTCACATGCATTTATGGTACATCAACCTAACTGGAATTAAAATTATTTTTAATCAGCATAACTGGTCAACTTCAGTTTGTCTTAAGGCCCAGACTTGCCAAACCGACAACAAAGAGCTAGTGGCCAAAAAGTTTCAGTTAAACCCAAAGACGGCCTCTGTACCAGCAGGCAGCAGTAATCTGTTTTCGTCATTCAAAAAGGGAAACTGGAAGACCGATAGGATGGATTCAAGGCGCTAGTTAGCCATTTAGCATATTAACAGCACAACCCAGTGTTGAAATAAGAAATGTGCTAGTGAACAATACACAAGTAGTTACAAACAATTTTTGCTAAAGAGCTCAATGGCTACAAACATAATGTTACCTCACATAACAGGTTTGTTTTGATCTCAAACCCTCTTGACCTTGGTTGTTTGTTTGCTCCCCACGCTTCCTTTTCTCTTTTTGTGCACTGAGTTGAAATACCAATCAGGGATTTCTCTCAGCAACGGGCTCCGTCGGCTCCGACACCAATTAAGCTGAAAAAAGAGGCAACAAGGACAGACCAGTGCCAATGGTGTGGGACATACCACAAAAACTAGGGTGCTCACCAGTGGCTCGACATTGACCAATGGCTAACCATCGGTTTGGTGTTTCTGGGCCTTTAGGTTATAGTATCTCCAGTAGTCTGAGGTTATTGATTTAAGAGGCCTTGTAACAAACTATTACTAAGAACAAGATTCACAGTTTATTTTAATTTACATGAGAATCTAAGACATTTTTAATTTTCCACCTCAATGGAAATCATTTAAGTAGAATGATAAATTACGTTAGATACAATACAATGATCTGTTTCAAGCTTTACTGCTAACATCAGCGCATTTGGTTTTTGCACCTTAGTGATAGTCTTTATTATTCATTATTTACCTTATTTGCACTCTTTATATTTGCACTCTTTTCTACTTTATGCTGCAACTGATGCACAGTGTTTTCCCTCAGCATATGTAAAGATTTATCTTACCTTAAACATCGTTGCATATTGGCTCAACTTGCCTAGAATACATTAAGATGCACTTAAAGGGGATCTTGTGTGTTTGCTCCATTCAGCACCAGTGAAAATGGTCTGACTGATTAGATGATTGACTTCTGAATTAGACACATGTTAAAGATTCATATTGCGTACTCTTTACAGGTTACCTCCAGGTGTTTTTTCAATTAGACAGTAGAAAGTCATTATGGAAGTTAGTCTCCTGGGAATTTATTAACATGCATGCAGTGCTAAAATTGAACTTATCAATTTATTTATTTATCTATTTACACATTTGTGCAAAACAACAGTTTGCTGCTCTGGTATTTTGGTGATACTGCTGTTGCTGTAATCTCATAACCATTAGCACCGGTCTTGCTGTGCCTGTTAGCGCAGCTGCTACTGTGCGCAGGGCTGAGTAACATCTCTAGCCTGTGTAGACCCCTCAGGGCAAAGACAGGGTAAGCTAGCTGTGGCAGTTGTTTGTTTAGCTGTGTGTTTCAGCAAGCCATTAATACTGAGGCCTAATAGTTCTGTCAGTAGTATTAACACACATGGGAGCAATTTCCTTGACACAGATTACACATGGATTTAGGCTACCAAAGTGGTGCTTCCTGAACATGGATTTAACCTGGAGTTAAAATCTTAAGGGTGTGGTGCACCTTTTAGGGAGCACAGATAATAAACCTAGTGAAAGTGATTTAGAAAATTCCCAGTAGCTTTATTTTAAATGCACCTGTAAGAGGAACTTGACACTTTAGGAAGGCTCTGAAGAGATGATGGCATTTTCACACCTACTTTAATTAGTTTATTTTAAAAAGGCCTGCAGTTTTGTCAAACGCACGCTCCACAACTTGTTTCCCAAACAGTGGTCCCCTTGGTATATGTCCCCATTAGTTTAACAGTAAATATAAATGTTGATATTTATTGAACTTGTGACCTGTACGCCCAAAATTTGCTTTGGTGATTCAGATGATCATGCTGTTCATCTAGTTCTGCTCTCCAAAGCTAGCTCTCTGAGTTAAAGACATAAGGAGTCCCTGGTATTCCTCAAAGGATGCTTGAAACCCTGCTCTTTCACACATGCCATACAGCACAGCACCATCACCTTGCTGGCTGGAGAAACTTCAGGTAATCGTGCAAATAATCTTCCCTTGTCTTGCCCTTTAAAAAAACAAATCATATATTTTGGCGAGGGGGTTGTAGAGGGTATTGAGTCAAACTGCTGCAGCCCTGAGTAACAATAGGACAGATTTTCTTGTATGATTATTTTCCCAATCCAGTATTGATTTTTTTTTTTTTACCTGCCCAGGTGCTGCGAAATGAGCCGTTTTCATCTAGTTTAGAGTTTGACACCTGCGAAAATCATCCCCTCCCTATTGCAGCATGACACAAAGCTCTGGCTTGCGAGGCTGTAGGTGCACCAACAGCGCTGAAACGTATTGTTATCTGGTGAGCGATTTTTGGCGTGCCCACAGCAGCTGGATTTCATAGGACATTTTGTAAACCTCCACAGGCCTCTGTAGCAAAGCAGAATTCAACACAGTGGGCAGCACACTCACAAATAGTGGTACAGGAGAGGTATGTCTTTGCACCAGAAGACTAGATGTAATTCTTTGGATCCATCATATGGGTATAAAGTAGGAGTTCTGTCTAAATCAAAGGTACTTCTTCTAACATGCAGTGCGTATGATGGCAGATTAATTAGTTATGACTATTTCACAATGCAGCACATGTGAACAAACTGATACAATTATTGCATCTGATTTTTTTTTTCTTGCATACCAAACAATTTGGAGTTGGAGACAGATGGTAGTTGACTGAATGGACCACCCAGAGGTGCAGAGGATAAAGCCGCCCACCTCAGCAGACACTAGGGTCAGTCTTTTACAGTGGGGCTCAAGGTTTGGCTGGGTGCTCCATTGAACAATATTGGCAGTATTTGTGGATGGGAAGCAGGCTCCCAGGAAGTGCACCAGTCTCTGACGCCAATCTGGCATAGTGGCCAAATTACGTAACTCCAACTTCTGAATCTTTCACGTAAACACAGACAGGCCCAAACACGATATTTTCCCATAAACTTATGTTGCGAAAGAGACAGTTGTAAATCAGTGGATACATTTCTTTGAGTGTCACAGCCTGTGTGAAATGACTCGTTTCCTTATGAGGATTTGATTTATTCAGGCGGATAACATTTCCAAAGTCTAGAAGAGCCCCAATTTGTCCCATTTCAAGTTAGCGGAGGGCCAAAAGTTAGCCGCTTGGCACCTTCTCCAAGGGCCAAATGATGTGGACAATTTGATCAATTTTACACCAGGGAAGTCAAACTTTTTGCTTCATGTGCCACTGAGCAACTTTCTAGGAATGAACAGGGCCCGCCTCCAATTCTTTATTCAGGTTTTTTTTTAATGCATCCATGGTGGGAAGGTGGTTAGAGGTAATGTGTGTTGTAAAATTTAAAATAATACGACCACCATTAATTACACATTTGATAGTATCCAAACTAACAAAGCTAGAAAAAAAGTTTGATCTAAAACCAGATTCTCAACTCAGGGTTGCTCAGTTGAAACAACAGGGAAGAAAATCAACTTGTTCTCCACCTATGGCTGTTACGGCACTTTCTCCTGCAACAAATCCACCATGTAACTGTAGGTGTGCATTCGAGTCGTGGAACTGAAGGCATGCTTTTTCGGTACCAGTACTGTGTGCAGGTTGTTAACAAAAAAGAAAAAAATGATCCTATTTTATGTGCCTAGGACTTTTCTTCCTTTTGCCGTCATGTCAACAGCGGTCTCAAATATCATTTTATTAAACGAGTATTGTATCAAAGTTTAAAGTTGGTATCGTGACAGCATTATTTTGTTGCTGTACTAGCAACTGGGCAATTGTGTGCTGGTACATAATGGCATTGAGGTGAAGCTCCTCCGTCACAGGTGAAACAAGGTGGCTGGTGACTCTATGTGTTGGTATTGTGGAGAACTGTCAGTCACTGCAGTGAAAAGGGGATAAATGCAATGAGACAAAATACAACGTAGCACACTGTTGTGATGTAAGTGATTGTACTTTTGAAGGGAAAAATGATAGGGATCCAAAAGTAAACTTGCAAGAAAATATTGTATACTGTATTGCTCTTGTGTTTGGCACTACCTCACAAACAGGCTGCTCCAAAAGGTACAGCTCAGTTACCTATTTTCAGAGAGTGAGTGAGCAGACCTCCTACCAGACTGAGAGCTCGAGAGGCACCAGCAAAAAGAATATTCTAACAAAGAGTTTGTTTAGCCGTTTGCCCCTGAGGCTATTTCCAGTTGCTTTTGTTTATTTTTTCCCCATTTGGGATCCCGTGTAATGGTGGTGAAATATTGAACAATTTATTTTCCCTCAGAGGAAAAATAGTGTTGTTGAATGAACCCAGAGAGGGGGGCTATGCAGATGGATTTTCTTTTAAGGTTTTTTTTTTCTTCAAGTAAATATTGAAATGTATACTATATAGTTCACCAAGGAGGAATGAGATGAGACTATTTTCAGAGGCACGGCTCAGATTGCTCCTGGTAAATAAAACCACTAGGCTGCCATCTTCTTGAGCAATTCTTCTGCCTCCCACAGGGTTTCCCAACCAGGCGTGTCCTAGAATATGATACAGTTGTACACAGGGCAAATAATGTCAAGCCATTTGGCTTGCGTGTTGCACAGCACACCAAAACTTGATGGTTAGTCAAGTGAGTTCTCAGAACTTAGTGTTTATAATCTCTTTACTGGAAAAAATCACTTAATGTTCACAGTAGGCAGAGGAAAACAACGTTGTTTTTGTTCAAGTTTAAACAGACTTTTCCCTCCTCTTAGGCCTTCATATAAACAAAATCACAGCACCATAGGTTGTTTGTATAAGCAGGTTATTACAACCCTATAATGGCCGTAGTAATTATGACGGGAGCAAAGGAGAAATTCAGGTGACGTCGTATAGGCGACAAAGTCCACATACTGAGGTGGTCGGGGTGGATTGATGGGTCAAACAAACACAGAATATTGACCCATGACACTGCAGTTTGTTTCCCATGTGAAAACAAAAGTCAACGTTGAGTTATTTACATACTTATATATTATACATATATAACCTATTTAACATCACAGCATCACGTTAAGTGTGTAAAGTGACGTTGTGACATTGTGATGCTGTGTGCGTCAGTCAAGTTTCGTAACAACCGCGCTTATTTGAACCCAAGCCAGAATTTTTTCCTAAACCAAACCGGCACAGGGGCTAATTTAGGTAACACTCCTGTGGATCATACTAGAGGTCAGGAACAAATGACCTATATGGATGTATGGGTTGGGGGACTTGTTGACTATGGGAGTTGATTTGTTGTTGTCAATGGTACCAGCGCTGCACAATGACTTTGCCAGCTGCTGCATCCATTTGTAATTTCCAAATACTAATTGCATATGTTTTTGGTCCTAGTTGTCACACAATAGTATGATTGTAAATGCATTTGCAACAAAAGGAACAAATCTTTTTCTGTCATTTTTCACTCCCCTTACTTTAACTAATTCATACTGGAGGCCTCATCGTCTACCGTCTTTTCTACTGGGGATGCCCAATTGACCAAAAAGTACATGCTGTTTTTGATATGCTGCAGTTTGTAGCAGCCCTACAGTCAATCCAGAGACTGCATGGCCTTCAAACATGCACACAGTTTCTTGTCTTGCCTCCTGTTTTTTTTATGAAGAGGCCGAGGGAGCAGCATAGAGTGTATCCACAACTATGACACTGTCAGCATGCAGGTCCGCTGAAAGTATCAAATTCCTCTAGACAATAATCCATCTGGACTTTTACTTGCTTTAGAGTCTTTTGAGATGAGAGGCTGAATAAGATTAGATGGTCATTAATATTGTAAGTGAACTACCACCAGCAAACACATTTGGAAACACTGAGACATAAAATTCAGTTGACATCCCTTTATTATTTTCCTATAAAAAGCTCTGTGTACTTTAGCAAACATCTGTAAAAGCTGAAAATGATTATGCAAAGTATGAATGTTTTGTAGCTGGCAATATATTGCAAGGACAGCCACTTCCTCATCTGCCCATATGTCCGTTTCACTCATAACAGCTACTGCCACCTGCTGAACTAGTCAAAAAAGTGTGAAAGGGTAGGACAATAAACAAATAAATAAAAGCAGTTTAAGGCGGTAAAGAGGAGTATGGATAGATTGCCTTGCCAAATGAGTGTTGGCAACAGCTTTTGTTGGCTTCTATACAACTACATGGATTTTTATCCTTATTCGTACATACTGCAGTTAGATTTGCTTATATGTGACATTTTTTGCCTTCTCCAGAACTCATTTCTTGCCCACTGAAACACAGTTTTTGACATTACCAGCCATGTTTGCTACGGTCAGCCAGTAAAAACATGAATCTTGTTGAACTTGCAGTCGGATTTTTTTAAGTTTAGCTCCAATGTAAATCTTGCCATGGAAAAGTGTGTCAATTCTACTTTTTGTCTTTTATTGATTTATTGCACCTCTTAGGCAGATAAAAAATGGCTTTAGAATCAGGAGAGGAAAAGAACGCCCCCCAACTCACTCACATGTGGATTCATTCCAGTGAAACTTGAGAAGGTAATTAAACATAATGAAGATCTATGCAGAGCCAAATAGCCTGTGAGGGCTGGAGGGAGAGCCAGGAAGAGCCTGAGCCAGTAAGAGAGGGAGAAAGAGGGAGAGGTGTAGGTTCAGGAATTGTCTTGTTAGAGTGTGTGTGTGTCCACCTCACCTGCCTGTGGAAAAACCCAATGGTTTGGTGTGGTTTCATGGGAATACACTTCCTCTCTGTTCCATCTGTTCCACCACACGTCACCCAATCAATCGCTAACCTGATACTCTTGCCGTTCTGCCTGCCAGCCAATCGTAGGAGCCAGCGGTGGTCATGTGGTACTCCAGAGACAGTTGGCAGTCCATTTGTAATGTACAGTTAACTGTCTAATGATATTTCTACCCGCTGGAAAACCGCTAGAGTTACTGCGTGTGTGTGTGTGTGTGTGTGTGTGTGTGTGTGTGTGTGTGTGTGTGTGTGTGTGTGTGTGTGTGTGTGTGTGTGTGAAATGATCAGTCCACTCTTGCATTCTTCAGGATCGCTCTTATGTTCTTTGACAGTTCACAGTATGTGAGTTGTGTATGTAGACCATAGACTGAATATGAAGATAGACGACATGACAGCTCCCCAAAAGTGAAGCCAAAGCATCTCGATCACCCCTGGTGGTTGGCTGCAGTGAAGGTCATAAACCCCGCCCCCTCCACGTTAGCGGATGGGATGTAGACCAAACTAATAGATCAAATGTTTCCCAAAGTTTCTGTGATTTTATGTAGTTCTCATCACGCTGATGCATGTTCAAGCGTTCGTTTTGCTGAGAGGTTTGGCTTTAATTACTTATGTAATGCTACATGAAGTGGGGTTTGACGTCATGATTGACAGCTGTGTGTGCACTCGAGATAAATAGCACTGCTCTGGATTGGTGAGACGGGTGCATGGGCGGGGACTGGATACCGCAGAGATCAGTACTGCGCAATCTCTGGCTCCAAATGTGACCAGTGCAAGATGGCAACAGCGCTATCCAGAATTTTTTTTAAAGACTATTTTTAGGGCTTTTTTGCCTTTATTGTAGTGCAGCTGGAGAGAGACAGGAAAGAGGGGAAGGAGCAGGGGAATTACACATAGCAAAGGGTTGGAATTGAATCCAAGCTGCTGCAAAGGCCCTTACCAGGTGAGCCAGAGGTCGACCCAGTGTCATCCATGTTTACATACAGTACACACCATGTATACGTGTGTTTGTGTATACACATAAGCTATATCACATTGCGTTTCTGCCTGCATACTATAGATGCACTGTAGCGCAGAGCTGCCTATAGTTGTAACACAGTAGATGTAATACAGTAGATGCGAGACAGGCTTTACATACTTAGTGTATATGGAATCTGGTTTTGCATCCAGCTTTAGTCAGCCAGTGGCACTCATGTCAATTTCTGCTTGACCTTAACTTGACCCGAATAAGAGCTCCCCTTCAGTGCAGACGTTTAAAGGGCATAAATCTTAACATGAGTCATGTAAATCAGCACTTGAACCTCTGCTGATGGGCATGTTGGCAGTTGCACGGATTAAAAAAAGTGCTCTCCAGCTTCAAGGCCTCTTGGCTCCCTCTCCCTCTCACTTAACGTTTCTGTGACGTGTGCAACTTGTTGGTTCCAGATCTATTTGCATCAACAGTGCCCACATCTCACATCAGAGCCTGTTTAATCAAGAGCATGTTGCCTCGTTGCAAGTGACTGTTGTTTCACCCATCATTTCCAAAGCAAACAGGCTGTGATTACAGTGGAGGAGCGTGAGCCGTTGTTAATGGTTTTCTAACGGTCTCGGTGACAGTTCTCAGGCTGCCACTGTGGACGGCTGTGGCGTTCTTTAAAGAGCAAAACCACATAACATGGCCAATGTGGAGGTGAAGAGAGTGGTGTATACAGAAGACAGAAAGTAAGCAAGAGAGGATGCTAAAAATAGGGGAAACAGGACAGAAGGTGAGGAAAGGGAGAAAATATTCACAACTTGACTCATACTGAAGACGTAGATGTAGATTTTTCTTACAGTTTAACCTCAACAATTAACCTTTCCAAAGTCCTGCACCGAACTGATCTCCAGAAGGGGAAGAGGGGACACATATCCGTCAGTGCAGGAGCAATGTTGACAGACGATGGTGTCATCTTTGGTCTGTACTTTTTTTGTTGAGATCGGAAGCCTCACTTTGCGTCGAGTGCTACTAACATTAAAGTATCTTTAAGTTTCTTTAATTCCTATATTTGAATATAAAAGATTAATAGACCTACCAATCATAATACCACTGAGTGGCTCCATACAAATATAATGTTGAGCCTCCGTACTTTATTCTGCAGGTCCTCATAAAGAAATTGTGTCATTCCACAATGGAATAAAAAAAGTCGTGTCCGTGGCATTTACTATGTGTGAAAATTGCAGTGCTGCACTTGCCTGGGTTAGCTGTGGTTTCAAAAGCCTCACAAATCTGTTGCTAGTGGAAGCACATTGTCAGTGTGCTTCAAACCGTCCAGCGTCCGTCAGATAAACACCTCTTTGTGTACATTTTCAATACTGGCACTTCAGCTCAGAAGCCACCGGCTCGCAGGGCACATTGAGTACATTTCAGCAGAGTATCAACCAACTCGCCTCAGACGTGAAAATGATTGTTTAGACAGGCATTGAAATGACTCTATTTTAGTGTGCATGTGTGAGGACATGGGGGAAATAGATTTTCTCGCACCAGTGGTATTTATGATGGGTGAGTAAAGAGGCAAGAGAGAGAGAGGGTTGAAAAGAGAGTGATGAATGAGAAGCAGTTTTAGTCATCACGCTCTATCTCCTGAGCCTCTTTGTGTGTTGCGGTCGGTTCATCCAGAGCCAAGTGGGGATGAGGAGGTGGTGTGTGTGTGTCCGTGTGCATGCATGCATGTGTGTTGGCCTTTGCAAGTGCTTCTGGTAATGTGCTTTTTAGTGTGTGTGCGTATGCGTCTGCGTGTGCTTGTGTGGTATTGCTGACGGAGAACAGCTTAGAGAGGGCAAGCCAGACATGTAAAGGCTGCCAGAATCCTGCACACACACTCAAACAGGAACCATCATTATTAATACTTTAGTGAGAGGCCATCCTGATGTGGGGCCAATTTAGACCCACCACTACACATAAATCTATCCCAGAAGTCTCTGCTTCTGTCTGGCCAGCTGGCAGGTAGCGTTGGAGGCATTGGAATGAGGAGAGAAATCCGTCCAGTTACCTCTCCTCATCTATCATTTGTGCTGGCCTGCGGAGGGAGAGAGATTGAGAGACTGACCAATTTTTCTTATTTATGACAGCTGACACCCTCATTTAATGACAGACAAGGATTTAGCAACAATTACTCGGGAGAGAACATGCCTCACTTTGTTGTTGCATGCAGTTTCTATAGGCAGGTGTGTGTATATATGCTATGTATATGTACATTTTGCATTTATGGGAAAGCTCATCGTAATGAGAAGTAGGAATAGGAGTGTATGGGACTTGTATGTCATTTGCAGCTAAAATCTTAGCTTACATCTTGGGTTGGTGTCTAAAGGAATAAAGGGTGTTTTTTTCTTTTCTCTCTGATAAAAAGCATGGTATTAGAACTTTTGTCTAATTTTCATAGCTCTGACCATTGTTTAAATCAGTTATGATACCATTGTGCACACACAGATAACGCTAATTTTTACAGATTATCTAAAGCAAACTCATTGTAGTTCATTGGCCACATACAGTCCAATTTAATCTTAACTGGGCCGGACCAATAAAACCATCACACGATAACCTATAAGTACCATCAGCTCCAATATTTTACCTTTTTTGTGTAAAGAATTACAAATACATTCTGTAGACATTCATCCTTTAACAAAATAGATGAACAACCTGAGATGTCTTAAGAAAAATAAATACACTCTCAACAGTATGCCTCAGTTTTTCTACATTCAGTCAGTCTGCTTCTCACTGTCATCACATGTGCATTTATCCATACATTTCCTGATATAGATTCTTATGAACTGAAGCTGCTGATTGACAATATTTTGCACAATGTTCAATATCTTAAAACATGGTCACAGTAAGTATTCATTGTTATATCAGAGAACTGTATTCTAGTCAGGGTGTAAAGCCTCTGAAGCAGAATTTTACATAAAGTAGGAAACACATTGTTTAACTTGCTCCTGAAACCTGGCACCTTTTAGTTTAGTCATCTAGTGAGCCGGATTGGACCCTTTGGAGGGTCGGTTCTGGCCCACGGGTGGTATGTTTGACACCCCTGATTGAAAAAAATTAGTTTGGAGTGAAAAACAAAATATCAGTAATTATTCCACCATTGCACAGAAAAACTGTGTGTGTACACAGCGATGGCAAGTAAAGTACAGTTAAGTTGAACCAGGGAGTCGGTCTGTATGTTCTGATGCATGTTACAATAAAAAGTTGGATAAAAACTTTTACCATTTCACCATTTCTCCTGCAAAGCAGTTGGCTAATCTGGAGGTTCACTTGTATGATTGTCTGGCTGTTCGTGTTTCTTTCCCCATCTGACTTCTTTTAAGTGATGATGTAGCATTTACAGATCTCAGCAACTGACTTAATGAATACAATGTCATCATTATCAATAGTAATAATATAAAATATTTTGTTACAAAACTGAATTATCCTTTAACAGAGGAGAATTAGAAAACACAACTGTGGTGAGGTTTAGGTTTGTTTTACATTTTTATTGGTTGTCATGGCAAGTTCAAGACATATAACCAGTCTTCAGTTGATTTGCTTCAGACACAGTGGAATAGATAACCGCAAAAGAAGTGGAAAAGCTGAGCTTTGTAGGAATAAACAAAATAAAGGCACTGCAAGAGGTTAGAACCCAATGCTCCAAACAGACTGACATGTTTCTTGTGCAAACACGCTCAGAGTCGATGGTGACACAAGATAACGATAATGAAACGGGCAGAAAAAGTGAGAGAGGTGTGAAATGAAATGTAGGCAAATTATACTGTGTGGCATGCATTGGTATTCCCAAGCACTTGTGAAGAACTCATTTGTTTGGACATGTAAAGGTCTTTTCACACCAAGGGCGTTTTCTTTTGTCAGTTGACTACAATTAATTAATTGCACATTAATATATTTTTTCAAAGTGTTTCTGTGATGAACACTTTCACACAGACCGCAAATATTACTTGGCCAAAGAGCGAGGTTGGAACGAAATGGTTGACATTTCTGAGCTTTCACAGGGCAAATAAGGACATCAATGAGTCACGCTGTGTGTTGCAAACGTTATCTCACACCATCACGACATGATTGTTTGTGTATCTCAGCACCCTGTCTTATATTAAAGACAAGTATTAAACAGTAACACAGAGGTTCTGTAGTCTGAATCAATACACCAAACTTTATTACTTGTTTCAAAGGCAGCGCATTTTACCTTTCACAATAAAAGCCCTAGACATATGCACTGTGCAACTGTTTACCAGAGGGACCTCAAGTTTGCTCAGAGCATTTTGCTAAAAGGAAACTCATTTATATATTAAAAACATTTTGTAATGGAGAATGAGCTGTCAAGACTCTATTCACACCTTTTATTGAACAAGTGTTGCAGCAGTTGCAAATTTGCATCGCTGCCAGTATGAACAGTTTGAATTTTCATGTCATTTATTCGTCACACTCCTGGTGTGTTAAGGTCTTAAGGGTTCAGTGTTTAGGATTCAGGGGGATATATTGACAGAAATGGAATATAATATAAGAAGTATGTTGTCTTTGGTGTGAAATCCCCTACAAATAAGAATCATTTGGTTTTCTTTACCTCAGAATGAGATATGGGAGTGGATCTTTATCCACTACATCCACCATGTTGCACCACCATGTTTCTGTAGTACCCCAAATGTACATACCAGCTCTCAGTAGAGCCATTCATGTTTTTGCGTCGGACTGCATAGTTAGCAGCCCCTCTGCGACAAGCAGCATCAGAAAAACACAGTCTTTTCCCCATGAAACTACTTTATTCAGTGTTTTTATCTGTTTAAATCACCAGATTTGTTTGTTTTAGAGAGGGAGAGACCTTTGCAGATAATTTGACTCCTTGTAAAAAAAACCCTGAATGTCTGGATCAGAAAAATGGTGAGCACACATTTAGTTATCAGAGAAAAAAGATGAGCACATACGAGCAGGTGCTGGGTTAGCGGCACATCGCAGACAGGCTGAACAGTGTTGGAGAAACACTGATTTGTAACGTGAAACTGATTTATTGAGTGTTTTTACCGGTTTAAATCACCTGGTCAGTTTGTTTTGGAGCAGAAGAGAGCTCTGTGAATGATTTGGCTCCTGGCTAAAACCTCCTGAACAGTAAACAATGGAGGAATTTGAACTAGGAGAAGTTTCAGCTGGTTGCAATCTGTAATCCTCACTGCTAGATGCTACTAAATCCCCCTAAATATTAAACAATGCTCCTTTAGGAAATTTTATTTAACTGAACGATCAGTGACAGATGTAACAGTGATTAGAAGATTACTGTGACACTATGAAGTAAAGTTGTAATTATACAAATTAATCATCTCTGTCAAGCCTAGCTGGTCAAAGTGGCTGGTAAAAATGATATCAATGATTAAAGACAAAGAAAGAAATACAGTGTCTCTTTCATAGAAATATGATAGACGTACTTACTGTACATACACTGAATGCAAAAAAAAGAAAAAAACAGGGTGTAAAGGAACTTAAATCTTCATTCAACACCTGCTGAGCCAGAGAATTATGAACTCTATACATATATGCATATATATATATATATATATATATATGTGTGTGTGTGTGTGTGTGTGTGTGTGTGTGTGTGTGTGTGTGTGCGTGCGTGTCTGTGCCTCTGCAGCCCTGTCTTACTGCCCCCATTTTGTAGCACTGAGNTGTGTGTGTGTGTGTGCGTGCAGCCCTGGCTCACTGCCTCCATGTTGTAGCACTCAGTATCCTGGATTGAGGCAATATGTTTCTCCTCCTTAGAGCTGCCAGGGGCAAAACGGCATCATCACCCACACACACACACAGTTGTATAGACTATAATTCTCCAACTAATTATGTTAGTAGTGGAGTAAAAGTGAGCTCAAGCTTGGCTTGTGTGAGTCATGATGGATAGTGTGCTCAGTATTCTGGAGTAGAGTTCATAATATTTACCCAGATACCACAGGAAATGAATGGCTTCAAGTACAGCCGTTTCAATTTACACATTTTTCAGACCTCATTTTTTGGCACTTTCATTTAAATGGCTGAGAACATTATCCCTGTCTCCTTTTGTTTTATTTTCTCATAGCTCATTCTATGCCTCCCTCTGGCCTCCACGCTGCGTACTCTTACCAGAGTGCCAAGCCTCACCGATTGGCTGAGAGAAAGTGACACACACCCACACAGACTCCCCCCTCACCACAGCCTCACCTACAAAAACAGCCCCACACACACACTTGACCATTTATACATCCAATGTGTCATCTTAATCCAATCCCACCTTCTCTCTCGCTCCCTTTTTTTCTCTCTTTCTCTTATACACACACACAGCAAATCAACCAGTGCTGTGCCTTTCCAAATATACAGATAGACTGATGTAAATACCCAAATTAATGGCTACAGGGTTCATATAGTAGCTGGCCCAGTCCTGGCAAAATCTTTTTTTTGGCTCGAGACAGCCTGGCAGGTGGATTTCAGACCGCTCAGTGAACTTTGGGGAGTGCACTTTTAGGCTTTGCAGAGCTAAAATGAATCATGACTATGTAGGTGGGTGTGTTCTCACTGAAACAGGAGAAATGTGACAAATCTCTGGGGAATATTCTTGACGTTTGAAGATTAGACGCAAACACACAGTTTCATATTAGGGACAATTGATTCATACTGTGCCTGAGTATGATACCCCCTCACTCCATTCCCCCGCCACTCAGCTTTCACATTAGTAATATTGTTCCATACTGGAGTAAAGTTGTGTCATCATCTACGTGACATTTGCTTATGTTGTTGCAACAGTGTAGAAAAGGATCCCGATCCCAAATGCTGTAAGCCTTCGCAATTTGGAGACATTGTCAAGGAAAACCCTCTCGCCTGCCTTCCTACTTTATCACCCATGGTCGTGCAGTTCAGAGATTGAGATCTGCGCATGCTGTATGCAAATGAGGATTTGTGTGGCCTTTTCGACTCTACTTTACAACGTCTACTCGACCTAAATAGCAGTCGGCTTTTGTGTTTTAGTACAGTTGGTTTTCACACCTGAACTGTTAGAAAAAGATTTCTGCACACCTACATCCATGCAGTATTTCACTTTATTGTTGAGCTTTCCATCTATTTGACCTGCATCAGAGATGTATGCTCTGATGTAATATCGCTCAACCATAAAGTTAAATATTGCATAGATTTAAGTGTGGAAATCTTTTACTACCAGTTTGGACTTACTGGTGTTTCCAGCATTTTGCCAAGACCAAGCCAGATGGAGTGGTGATTGTTCTGCATCACATCTGAACTGTTAAAACCAACTTTTCAAATCGACTTGGGCATGGATAAATGTACCGTCCTCGGGTATGGTGGTAGTATGAGACAACTTATCCAGCACTCTCACTTTACCTACATTTATTCATATTTTATCCTTAATACAAATAAGATAACCTGGTTAAGGTGTCTACATGGCGGTTAACATAATTGCCGTACTACATTATTGTGATTTTGATCAGATTATTGGAGTGAATGTAAATGGAATTATTGACAGGTAGGGGCGTACCAGTGGAGGCGGGGAGGGGGAAGAGGGGGTACGAGTGGTGCTGTCGTCCCCCAAGGCTGTGAGATTTTACACTACCTCTCTTTGCTTGGCTTTTTCACCTGGGAAAGGAAGCTTCACTGTAATAGAAACCCCACTACCTCAGGCTCTGTACACACACACACACACACACACACACCCATGCACACATAAAGACACACACACACACACACACACACACACACGGATGCGCGCAAGCTCTCTCAACTGCCTGGCAGGGTGGGGGATGTGACATTTTGGGTTTATTTTTCTGTTACTGTATTTTTGTCTTTTGTGTGATTTTGTATGACAGCATGTGCACTTGATTGTGTGTCCATGTGTAGATAATTTTAATACACTAAAAGTATATGTGTTTGAGTGACTGTCCTGTGTATTTGTCGTGCTATATTTGTGCAAGTTTATTGTGGAATTTGCATGTGTGTGCAGTGTTGTCAGGTAGCAAGGTGAGCCTTAAGGTGCATTACGAGAAAATGAGAGAGAGAGAGCAGGAGATGAATGAGGGGGTTGAGGTGGAAACTTGAGACGGTCAGACCTCACCTGGAGGCGGAGCCGGCTGCCTCGGGGCCATGAGCTGTCACTCACCACGGGAGTAAGCGTGTTGTTCCCAGGACCTTTAGCTCAGGTGAGACAGAGAAGACGAGTGCAAGAGGGAAATAGCAAGAGAAACAGAGTAATGTTTTCTCACACATACCGTACTGATACTCGATATTACATCCACTATCATGTGTGGATTTGTGTCACATTTTCACATTCTTCTATATGTGCACATTCATGGTGTACTTTCAGTAATGTCTGACTGGCAGGTTTCTTTTTTTGGAGGCGGTGATGGGAAGCATTTCTGGGGCATGTTTTTTTCAATGATGGAAGTCAGTATACAAACTAATACGACACGACATAAAATCTCCTCATGTTTGTTTGGTTTTTTAAGTTACATCCTGTTAGCTGTCATTGTTTGTGCACAGTGCAGAGGAATAACTTAACCTCTTTCTGATAAGTCATTTGCGTAGAAGGTCAGGGGTACTTGTACATGTAAATGACTCATTTGAGTGACTGTGTCTTGTTTTATGTGGGGATTCCCACAACTGTGTTGACAGTGTCAGTTTTCCCGCACATGTGGGTGGATATGCCATGGTGGGTTCTGATCAATTTACCGTGGCCTGTGCTGGTCATGTGTTTTTGCATTCACCGTTTATATATTCATGTATTTATGCTCATGCATCTGTTTTTATGCTCATTTCCTGATTTACCTGTGTGTGTGGTGTTTTGTGCACCACACATCCAGGCGAAGGACTCAATGATACTCTAACAGAGTTTTGAACTGAATCACGTGTGTGTGTATTTCACTGGCCATGCCTTTACAGTATTTTATTCTGGCTCCAATTACGATGGCCCTCTTCCTCACGCTCATTGTCGTCACAGCAGCGAAACCCGACCCCCACACACTGGGTGTTTGTTTCACATGTTTATTTTCACAGGAGAGTCGCATCCTCCCCTCCATCCTTCCACCTCCTTCCGTCTTTTATTGTGTGCAGCATAGAGCTGCAGACGTGAGTGGGGTGAGATGAGGATCAAGACTTTAAAAATGCATGTTTATGCACACATATGGTTAGAGTGTCGATGTAGTTATTCTGCGGTGCAGAGAAATGCAGTGTCGGTATCGACAGTGTGTTTAAATGCTATGGCCTGTGTGTACAGTACACTTACGTTAGCATTTGGAGAAAGAAATTATGAATGCAAATTAGCTTTGTAATTCTGTCATATATAGTCGAGTGAAAGAACTTGTTGATCATGGTTAATGGCAATTGACAGTGAATGTTAATACTCTTTAGTTAATGTCCTTTAATATAACATTTTTTAATACACAATTTTTTAGAAACTTTTTTTTTTTTTTACCTTTTAAAAAAAAGGAAGATGTTTATAGGTTATAAAACTAAATTTAACCTTTGCTGTATGTAGTGATTGACAGAAAAAACAGAGACCGAGAAAGGGACACATCACATTCAGTGTATTGTATTTGTCGTATAACCAACTGAGCAACAAGGAAGACTCCAAAGAAAAATATTTTTTTTCCAGAACTGCTCTTTATTTTTTATTTTTTTATGACATGTATCCGTGGTGGGTGGTGGCTTTTACCATTGTGCACAAACACCTGGCGGCTTGCCACATCAGTGGCCAGACAATGCATGTCACTGTCTGCGTCTACCGGCCTGTGAGCAGCTCCATTGTAACAAGTGCTGTGCTTTGAGGCAGTTGCTGCTAATGTTGGGGTTAGGAACCACCAAGGGGTCCCAAGATAAATCTCTGGGGTCAGGAGATCATAAAAAAGGACAGAAAATAAAAACAAACGTATTTTTCTACCCAAATGTGTATCAGTTTTTTATGAACTTCTTAATGCTTCTTTTTTGTAGTAGAAACACTAGATTTTTTTATTCTTTAGGCCTCGATCTATAGTGCAAATGACACAGTCTGACAAATTTAGAGAAGAAAATCACTGCTTTATTTCAAGGGTTTACAAGCCAAAAAGATTGGGAACTAGGAATGTATCCAGGGCAACAAGTGCTTCTTGACCATTACCATTATTTCCCTTTCCTTCTTCATGTTTTAGCAGATTTGGAGTAAAAACCATTTTTTAATAACCGTCACATCACATGACTCCTTATAAAGATATCATAGTCATTCCCATAATGATTAATATCACAACTGGCACTTGGACCCATGTGTCTTTACTGTATCTTCTGTGTGTGGAGTTTGGTTCCTTCATTAAGTCTGTATTTGAGTGAATACAGTTTTAGCCTTGGTAGTCCCAGTGGGAATTAAACGTGTAACCCTGACTGTATCAGTGGCATGCTTTACATATTAATGTGTGAAGGACCGCGTGTCTGCTGCACGTACATGGTTATAATCACGCAGGAATGACTGGATGCATTTGCTTGTCCGTGCGCATGAATGTTGGTGTGAGTGCACAGATGACAGCTGAGTATAATGAATGAAGTGCTGAATGTATTTCTCTCCAGGGTCTCCCTAATGGGGGCGCTGTGGGTAAATAAAGCACACACACACACACACTCATCTCCCCTAACATCTACAAATAACCCTCATACACACATATCCCTCTTATATATCGGCCCTGTCTCCCCTCCTCTCCCCCACCACACATTCCTCTTCTCCCCAGCGAGGGAACCATTAGTCGGCCGGCTCTGTTCACTCACTCCCCAGGCTCTCGCTTAGCCCCCTGCTCACTTAGCACCTCCCCGCTCCAGGCCCTTCTCTCCATGCCACCATACGGCCTGGTTCTGGGAGGCCCAGAAATTGGACTCTTTCACCCCTAAACAGAAGGCCTTTGATGGGGATGGGCCAGGGGAATGAAGCCCTGACCAGAGTAAGAGACCCAGCCCATCTCAGCTTTCACAGGGGGACTTCCAGAAAACTCCAGGGAAATGAGGAAGATGCGGGAAATAAGTTCATGTTTTGTCCAAAAATGTGACCTTGTACCCTCTTTCTTTCGATTAATGCTTGGCCCGCTTTAAACACACTTACTGAATGTATCAAGGAAATGTTGGCAGAACGGGATGGGAATAGAATGAGGAAAGAAAAATGTGGTTTCTAGACATATTTATACGCACTCAGAGGTGTTTTTTTTTTATTGCTCAATGGCTACCTCCCACTGCAAATCTCAAATCTATAAAGTATAGAAGAATACAGAGGGCATTGTTTCCTTGGTACATGTGGGAGTAAGCGAGTGTGTGTGTGTGTGCGTGTGTGTCAGCTTTCCTGTAAAGTTGTTGGGACATGACAGTCCTGGCACATCCTCCTGTTCTTGTTGGATGAACTCTCTGTGACTCTCTGCTGAGCATGTCACTGCTCAAGTAGCAGACAGGCAGACACACACACACACACACACACACAAACACACATACTCTAGAGTCCCACCTGGCTGAAGACAGGTACCAACCAGGAAATAGAGCAGAGGGATGACAGAGACGTAAAAAAAAGTGAGACACAGTGTGTATGTGTGGACAATGTGTTTGTTAGAGAGCACAACAGTGTTTTTTTCTTCACATATTTAGGTGTCTGTGTTGCAGTCTGAATGTAAAGATGAAGGAATAGTTTTAGGCCACTGAAATTGACAGTTGTAGTCACACCAGTTTGTCCATCTGCTGTAATTAACTGACATGAATTGCACAATTGTTAGTGACAGTGTGTCAGGTAAAGTGACAAAGGAGGGTTGTTTGTGTGAGTGTAAGTGTGAGGTGTACATACATGCCCACAAGCTCCTACAGGTCACACTTAAGGTACACAGTTGTCAATCTGCTATGGTTAAGTTATGTGTAAGTGTGTACGTTCCCAAGCGTGAGGATGTGTTTGTGCTGTGTGTACAAGGTTTGTGTTGTGTGTGTTTACTTAAAGGGTAACTTTAAAGAATTTTTTTGGGGGGAGGGGCATTTTAGCCTTTAATTGACAGGACAGACAAGTGTGAAAGGAGGAGAGAGAGAGGGGGAGTGACATGCATGAAATGGCCACAGGCTGGAGTCGAACCCGGGCCCCTGCGGCAACAGCCTTGTACATGGGGCGCCTGCTCTATCCACGAAGCCACCGACGCCCCTTAAAGGGTACCTTTAATCATCCTGACCCTGTTTTCCCATGTTTATTCGTCAAAGTGATTAATGGGAACAACATATTTTGAAATTGGTCTATTATTGAGAGACCGCTGCAGCTGGCAGCAGCAAAACTGGCTGCAATGTAATGTTCATGGGCAATTGTACACCGTCAATTTACGTCCACTGAAAGTGCTTGTTTTAGCTGCGGACAGGCACAGATTGTTTTTAGAAGTGTCTGACAACTTATGGAAAAGATCCCTACAAAGATAGACCTTTTTGTTAAATAGCAAGACTCTTTTTATTTATTCAGAAACAGCCCTGAATTCACCATCGTCAAACCCACCAGACTACATTAAATAAGCAGTAATTTTGTTATCATAAAACACACTTCATTCAAAGTCAACTGAAACAAAATAAAACTCACAACAGCCATCTTGGTCTGTCTTCACACCGTTTTAACAAGCAATCACTTGGTTTGGTTGAAATAAAACCTTCATTCACCAAGTTAGATGTGGAGAAGTGCTGTCTCTATGCATGCTAAAATTGCTGTATATTTGAATAGAGTCTGGTGGGTTTGGCGATGGCAAACTTGGGGATGTTTCTAGCGAAACAAAAAGGATCCTACTCTAACAAAAAGCTCTGTCTCTGTAGGGATCCTTTCCACAATGTTGTCAGACACCTAGAGAAATAATCTGAGCCTATCAGTGGCAAAAACAAGCACTTTTAGTGGCGGTAAACGGACAAAAAATGGCCCAAGTCATTAAATTGCAGCCTGTATTGCTGCTGCCAGCTGCAGCGATCTCTCTCAATACTACTTAGACACATAAAAAATGGGAAAATAGGGTCAAGATAAAAAAAAAAAATAACAAAGTGACACTTTAATGTGTGAAGATGTGCAGTAGAATATCGTCCCCAAAGGCCCCTGAACTGCCCGGAAAATAGTACACAATCGTGAAACAGAGCACACTTTTGAGCGAGTGTAAAGCCACTGCTAAAAACATATTTACCTCAAACTCACTTTGCCAAATCGCATTTCATGATGCTCTATTTTCCCCCGCTGTGCCTGGGTTCATTTACAAAACATGAGAGCAGTGCTGATAGATGACGCGAGTTGATGACATCCCTCCTCCATCTGTTTTTTAAAAATGAACACATTGTACCACTACGATTCACTACGACATTTATCACACCATCTGACATGCCTCAATATTATTTCATTTCAACCAAGACTTCATTAGACCCATCTTACACAGGGTAACATGCAATATATTTGTTGTCTAGACGTGTCACAACTGAGCATGTGGGCTTACATGTGCAAGTTAAATTTATCGCCTTTCTAATGTTGCCACTTTGTGCTCAGCTGTTCACACATCTAATCTCTGCCTGTTAAAACCACTTCATCATGTTAAGTCCACCACTTTAACACACACACATACAGTTGGCCGTGACAGGTTCAGTCAGACCGAAAGGTTGGTCATCAGCACATATACACACACACACACACACACACACACACGCACACATTCACAGAAAGACAGAGAGATTGACCCGCCCTGCAGTGTTAGAGAGCAGCTTATTATGAAAGAGCATTTTCTACATTCCACACGTCACCTAAAACCTGCTGTTTACCATTTAGTGCTGTGGGAGCTGTCCATCCAACCACTCACTGTGTCAGTGTGTGTGTGTGTGTGTGTGTGTGTGTGTGTGTGTGTGTGTGTGTGTGTGTGTTAACTGTCGATAGGCCCATCTAATCTCACCCTTAAAGCTTTGAGTGAACATGTCAAGACCTTACTCACTTGTGTATATGTGTGTGTATTTGTGTGAATGTGTGTGAGGAGATTTAGGCACAGAGTGACAGCTTGTCTTGTTATCCAGGTGCTTCTGCTAAGCTCACTGTTGACATTATCAGCATGAGATGCATGGTAGTCTTGCGGGAAAAGTGAAAATGGCATTAAGAAAAGAAACATCTGCTGTGTTGTAATTGTTTATTGGTTTTTAAAATGTCAGCAAGAATCGTCAGTGTGCATGTACTGACGTTGGATTGTCATTGACTGTGTTTTGTCTGAGTTAGGTTACCCACATCGTTCAATTGACAAGGCACTGACAACACTAAAAGGGTTTTCACGTCAAACTTTCATTGTCTTGTAACTTTTTTCCCCATTGTCCTTTTCAGTCCTGAAAACATTTTACCCACCAGCTTCACTCCATGTATGTCACACAGACTCCACTGGACAGACATTTACAAACTGATACAGTACGGCCAAAGAATACAGGCTTGACGGGTATTGAGCGCCTTCTACGTAGACACGTTATCCAAAACTCTTATTTGAAAGCATAAAAGAAAGTGGCAGTAGTTCCTGCTGTTATTTGATAACTCAAGTAAATAGCAATTCACAGCTGCTTCTTGGTTCAACTTCAAGGTCTTGGGGATGACCTACCTTCTCACTATGTGGCTCATTTTTACATAAGCTAAAAACTACGATTCCTAGTAAACCTGCTGCAAAGGTTGAATGTTCAGATTATTATTTGGTTGGTGGTAAGTCTTTCTGGTTTGATGTCTACTTTTGTTTATCTGAATCTGAACTCGATCTAAATTGATTTATTACACCGCTTCGTTGAGCACTCAATTCTGATTGTTCAATTATGACGTTCTGCGATCTGTTGTTTCTGTATAACAGTCCTTTGCTATGAGTAACAGACCGCTGCTGTGGACGCATATCCGATCATACTATAGATGCAAAGCGGAAGCAATAGAATAATAATAAATCAGGCAGGATAATGTACAGTGAGCAGGTAAGTTAAATTTACAGATAGTATGAATGCACCTGTTGTTCCATTGTTATGTTCCTGCATTGCAGAGCTACTTCCTGGTTCGACTTGAACATATATTAACATGTGCAAACTATGGTAAGAAAGGGATAATGTAATGTTGGTTATTTGCTACTTACATGTTCGTAATAAACTGCTACTAACTAACATCATTATTGCAACATGAACCCCAACAGGGTGATGCAGGGCCTTAATGTGAAGTGATATAAAACTGTATCACCCTGTCAAGTTTCATTTACCAATAATGACTCATTTGCTGTACATTATAATATATACCTACCATTGTTTGCACATGTTAATATATATATATATATATATATATATATATATATGTATATATATGTATATATAGTGAGCAGGTAAATTACCTAAAGTAGAACCAGGAAGTAGCTCTGCAATGCAACAGACCAATACAGGAACTTAAAAATGAAACAATAGGTTTGTTCATACCATCTGTAAATTTGACTTCCCTGCTTAAGGGCAAGACGGACAGTTGGAACATGAAAGTCACAGTCAGAAGGATGCAGGTGAGCCAAGTGAGGAAATATTAGGTTTCGGAGTCAAATTCACATATCCCTGCTATGACATGGCATTCCAGTTCATGACCTTTGAACCTGGCCTTGAGGAAGTGAGTCGCACCTGTTCCAGAGAAAAGTGGTGCCCTAAATCTCCGGACATTTGTAAACCAAAGAACACTCACCTGCACTCTCTTCACTGTCACTTGCAGTTTCAGCCTCCTGCATCTGTCTGCCTGTACCTGTTAATATCTGTCTGCCTCCTGGCTCGTCTCTCTCACCTCATGCAAATCAACACAGGCGCAGAAAAATAAGAGTGATACATAACAGGAGACATCTGACCACAATTAAGCTTCATCTTACAAAGCTGCTAATTCCGTTGCACATTTATGTGTTGGCTGTAAATCAGTCATATGTTTATTGTTTTGATTTATTGGAGTCAAAAGGGCAAACGCAGCCTTGAGGAAGGTGTGTGAGAAAGGAAACTGCTCAATCCTTTGTGAGTAACCTCATATTAACTCGAAGAATAGTTGCTACTCTAGAGTTTGCTGTAGTAATTAAATATTTAATAACAGGGTGGATACCGTGTGTGGGTAACGTTTTCCCAGTTTTTGCTTTTGTATTCTTCTGTTTTTCTCTGTGTGTTAATTCATAGGTGTGAAATGCACAATGTCTTGAGACTAATACTGTGCTTTACACACTTTTTATGAGCATTTCATTCTAACACCTGTATGTGTTTGTCTTTGCCGAGCAGTTATAGTTCGTCTGTGAACAGGTGTGAAAAGGTCATAGTGTGAGCTAAGAGGTGATGCAGAGGTGAAAGACAGCAAAAGGGTGAGAAACGGAGGCCCATAGTGGAAGCTGATGTTCCTGTGCCCCAGGGCAGTGTGTGTGTGTGTGTGTGTGTGTGTGTGTGTGTGTGTGTTTGTGTATATATGTGTAGGTGTGCATGCCCAGGGCAGAGTATTAGTAACAGGATATGGCTGCAGTAGAAAGCTGGAAACTTGTACCTCCTTATCTAGAGGGCAAGTGAGTCTGTGTGTGTCGTTTTTCTCATACATACCTGATCACGACGATAACATCCGCCCTGTGTGTGTGAGAGAGAGAGAAGTCTCAACTTTCTGTAAAGTCCCCCCTGATATAGCGCATGGCTCACAGGCAGGGCGAGATGGGGATTGAACTCTTATTTTTGCACTCCTCACAAAAAACACTATACGGTGGAAAACAGAGAACTCCAGAGCTTAACTTAAAGGGGTCTGAATATCGTAAAGACTCTAAAATATCTTAAGAACATGTGGTGATTTGTCATTTTAAAAATTCTGTATGAACTTTTCAGTCTATATTGCAAACCAAGATGACTACGGTTTTATAGACGTCTACTTTAAGCGGATGTGGATGCAGAATGAGAAAATGGAAAGGTAGAACTCAGGGGTTTTACGATATACCTGTAATGATGTAATATTTCAAATTGAAATATTGATATCATGTTAATAATACACATATGATAATATCGTGTAAATAATCCAGCGCTTCTTAAATCATTTCCGTTTCTCTCGATTCTTGTTTTGTCTTCCTCCTCCAATGCCGTCTCATTGTCTTTTTGCTATCCATTTAGTGTAGTTGCTCTTGTTGTACGATTTTCTACAGTTATGGTTACGGACTCTCTCTACAACTCCCTACACTATATTTGAGTGTAATTCACCTGCAAAAAAAACAGGAAAAACCCATAATAATCAAACCTAGATATGAATTTGAATGATACTATAATCATGTAGTTAAAATCTGATAAGCCAGCCCTAGCACTGCACTGTTTTATTTATACTGTGGCGCTATCAATAACTTCCCTAGTTTGAATGATATGACTGATATTTAGGCGTTAAAATATTGCTTCCATTTGCTTGCATCTTTGGGATATACAAGAAGCACGTTTTGTGCTTTTCATAAACAAATTACCCAGTAACATTAAATATGTTATATCACAGGACAGTGAAATCAAAATCATTATAGTTACAGAAGTCAAAGTGCTGACCAGGCAACAAATCAGAAGACAATGTAACATGAAGTAGAAGTATGGTTTGGCAACTACAGCTCCAAGTGAACTTTAAATCATTTAATTAAAGCCCAAGAGATTTTATTTTTCACAGGGCAAATCAGATTTTGGAAGGGAAACTTCAAGATTGTTTTGTGGGATTTTTTTGCCTTTATTTGTAACTCTTGCCGTAGCAGTGGTGCTTACTAGTGTTCCTGTGAAGTCACTTCCAAAATGGTGCAACAGCAGTTTACTGAGATCACCAAGTCATCTGAACATGTTCAGTACTTGTGGTGTACAGAAAGGTCATGATATTCCAGTTTGAGTGACTGACAGGAAGAATGTAATCCGAGAAGTCATTAATAGTGTTTAGTATCACCTATCATTATTAATGTCATGAATCATGCTGCTGTTATTGTGCGACAGAATGAGGTTGGCATGAGGTAACATGTCGGTGTGTGTGAGTGTGTGTGTGTATAATAGATATGTGTTTGCCAAAAAATATGTTTATGGCTGCATTATTGTGTGTCTGGGCTGTCTTAATAAACCTCTGTTAAGCCAAGCTCTACATTTTATCCTAGGTGTGAAAGAAATGTTTGCGTAGGATTAAAACATTAGTTTGGGTTTTGGTATAAACACCTCTAAATACATGGTTTGACAGTATCTACGTATCTGCGTGAGGAACATTTTGCCAGCAATGGTTTCTTATCAGAGACTTTTGATCAATATCAGAGAGACTACATTCGCTGCTTTCTTCTTCCAGCCTCTCTTTATCGAAACCCTCCAGCCCTCCTACTCCTCACCCACTTCCCCCCTCCCTCCTTATGCCACGATCATCACTTCCCCCCTTTCTCCCCTGTGTTTTTAGGGAGTTTTAGGTTCTGCCTGTGTTTTTTTTCTGCCTTCCTGAAAAGGTAAGACGATCCATCCTCTGTTTTTTTTTCTTTCTGAGAACAATGCTGGGGGACAGTTGGAGCTGAAGCAGGAGAAGGGAGGACAGAGTGAGACAGAGAGAGACAAATATGGGGGGAACAGAGGTGTGAAATGTTAAAGCTAATCATGGTGTCATGGCTCAGGGCAGACCACATAGTGCTCTTTTGCTTTTACCAATCTGCTGCTTTGGTTTCTCTGTATTCTTCACTTGTTCCAGCATCAACTTCTTTTTACTTTATTTTTGTTTTCATGCTTTCCTCTTGATCCTAAGCTGCTTTATCTTTGATCAACTTTGATCAACTTATCACCTGCTAACTGTCATCGTTATCTCTACCTCTATATTTCCGTTTTTCATTTTATTCCAAAATATTAAATATGTTTTTGCTTATAGATGTTATCACAGCTGGGCTATGCATTTACAAAAATCATTATGTGTTCACAGAACATGTTAATGGTCCTCTCAACCTAGCCGGCTTCACTTGCCTTGGTGTGGAATCTTTCCTGTTAAGGGTTCTCCATTTTAATAGCATTTTTGGGAAAAAACGAAAAGAAATCTTCTCTTGATCAATTAACCGCTGACCATGATACCCCTTCCCCTGTACGGTGCAACTGAAACCATGCATGCCAAGCTTGTCGAACATAGACTGTACAGGTGGATGATGTGTCTCCACTTCCTCCCACTATGAAAATGAAGCTAAAACACCTGGTGGCACTGCCATCTTGTGCTGGTGACATCATTTGGAGTCTGTGCAGCAGTGAGGGCGTGGAGCCATGGTATCGAGGTCCCGTGCATACACCCATCTAATTCATGGTGCATTCCATTTGAGCTGGGAAGTTGGAATTTCTGAATATATTGTAGGATTTGTTAACTGGAATACCGCCTGAAGTAAGATTTCTGACTTGGAAAGTTGGAGGAACCTCACCATTCATAACCTCAAAATCCAAGATGGCTGCTCCGTGCATCAACAGTAGTTAAACGCTGTAGTGATATATAAATTATGAGCACTTCTGTTTTAAATTTGTGTCTTGAAATCACTCGTACATGCAGCGCTGTCTGCTTCTATCCTTGGACATGTTGCTACGGTGTTTGTATGCAGAAAATACTGCTCACTGTCTATCCTGGCTAGAACTGGCATTGTCTTGGTTTTCTGATTTGTTGTTCTGGAGCGCAGTTGACTCAAATTTGACACAATTTTCAGCTCTGACTTCTGAGGACAATGAAACGTAGCATCTATTGTGAGTCAATCACAGCTGTCAGTCCTGATGACAAACCCCCTTTTATAGCACCAAATAACTAATTAAAACCAAACTTATCAGAAAATGAACAATTGAACAAACCTTATAAGCCTTATAAGAATTACCTCAAATGACAGAGACCATCTTTGGGAAAAAAAGTTTTTACGTGTATTTTGATTTCTGTAGTTTGGCCCTTGTCTCATTCGCTAACATGGAGGAGGCGGGGTTTATGACTTATACTGTAGCCAGCCACCAGGGGGCAATCAGGATGATTTAACCTCATTTTTGGGTAGCTGTTATGTCGTCCATCTTTATATACAGTCCATGCTGTCCAGTTTTGGATTTTGTAACATGCGGAAGCTGTGTGCATGGAGCTGTAAAATGAATTGAAAGTTGTAGGGTGGTATCTTTTTTAGCCTTTCCAAAACTTAAAAGTCTCGAAAGTAATAGTCAGGAATGGACTAAATGGTGTGTTCGTAACCTCAAATATAAGCTGCACATGTTAGCATGCCAGGCTAACTAGTTTACTACCTGTCGTTGTAAGTGAGCCTTACTTCCGAAGCCAAGGAACACATCATTACGTAACTACATTAAAATAACATCTAAGACCTGAACATCCATTGCATGGGACCCGGCACTGGTTGCTAATATATAAGAGTTGAGAGTAACAATTGCGACCCAGTCCTGCTGCTTTTGGATTTGAGGAAGATTATACTTCAGTTAAGTCCAGCTAAACTCGTAACTAAGATAATGCTATGTTTTCCTTAACACATTGGTTCAGCTCTCATTGTGCTGTGGTCCTTTTTCAACAGTGGCATTTCAGAATCATTACAGAGATGTCCAAGTGCTCTTAAGTCTGTCTTTGATGCTTGCATGAGCAGTCAATGCATAGATATCTATATGTTCGTCCAGATAAAGCTCAATTTAATCTCACTTCATAGCCAGTTCCCTGCGTACATATCCAGATGCTGTTGAGCAGCCATGATTTCATCTCAGTCAATCACACAAGAGCTCCTTTCAAACTCCCAGTCACCATTGGACATGCAGGATTTTATTGAGGGCTCAGCTCAAATCCCTTTCATGAGTTAGAAATGTCTCACAGTCTCCTTTCATGTAGCAAGGGTAGAGAATGAGAAGAAGAGAGAGAACCTTAAGGTAGACAGAAAAGTCAACTCGTACAAAGGAAGAGAGGGAGACGTGTCTCTGTGGAAATCATATGTTCTGTACTCGTATGTCTGCTGGACAGTCCGACTATCTGGCTTGTGTAACACTGTCTGCAGCCATCTGTGCGTCTGCCGATTATAGAAATACCTAATGAGAAGTTATGTTTGTGTGTGCCTGTTTGTTGAGGTCAGTTTATCCAGATGTGACCTTCATCCTCATGTGTAATGTAATCAGATTTTTAGGGTCCAGGGCTGAGGCTGCGGTAGACTCTCTTGTTGTCTGTCATTTTGACAGACAGGGTCGTAAAAATTCTGTATTACCCAATGTTGTAATTTTAGCCGCCGCTGTCCGATTAACATTATATGTATTACCCAGTGGAGTAACTAGTTACATGTAAATAGTTAGAGTGTGAGCTCCGTGCCAAGGACAGTTTGCGAGAGTCCACCCGCACACATACTTTGACCAGGCTTACTGTTAGAAGTGGTTATTAAGAGATGTAACAACAGAGTCCAGCCTTTTCTGTTTTGGAATGAGGCTGTTGGGTCAGTTTGACGTCTCGTGTCAGATATTAGCAGCTGCCTCTGTGTTAGTTTGTGCTAACCAAGCCGACAATGAACCGACCAGCCTTGCTTTTCTCACCTCGTTTATCAACGCCATCATGATTATTGGGCATTTGAATGAAACCTCAGACACTCAGCTGCTGTGGCATTTTGCAATGGTATGTAGCGATATAGCCTACCAGTGCGATGGCTAAAGCAAAGGAGTAACCTCTTCGGCTAAAGCCTGCTAGACAACAAGGTCATGTATGTAAGATCGAGACTAGGCAATAGCTAATTGATGTGCACACGCCACCAACTGCACGGGGGTGTCAATTACTTTACGTTACATTAGGTCACTCTTAGTGTTCTAATCTGTCAAAATGATGGACAGACTTAAGACTTTTTAAGTCATTGCTAAATAATTAGTCAGCAAAGAAAACACGACCTCTAGTCCAGGGCTGAGAAAAACATACTTCTGATATACATCCCACTTTTTACTTCTCATTCTTTCTCGTTGTGTGTCTTAATTTACCTGCCTCTCTTTCCTCCGTTCAAATATTTCATTTCCCACTCTTCAGGTTAAAATGTCGTCCTGATGGTCTATCGATCATCACAATCCCTCCTCTCATTTCTCCCTCTCTCTCCTGCTACCTGATATGGGTGTCAGGTCATCGACGGTTGTGTCAGACAGAGTCATGAGTTACGCTTCTATTCTGAAGGCTTGCCTTATAAACCGACTGCCATATTGGGTTACTGAACAAACAAACTTTGGGCCAGCAGAAAATCCATTAGCTATATCGATAAACACAGACACACGCCTGAATGCATGTATGCACACAATGAAATGCAGACGCGGACAGACACGTTCTTACACACATAAATACAAATGTACACGAAGCAGGCAGCAGACACTTAACGGGCATGTTTAAAAAGTAAGACAAGCAAACAAGCACGGACATGATTCCATTAGCTCTGTCAATAAATGTGAATTAGGATGCAATGAAACTCTTTCGTTAATTCCTTACACCAGGAATGAATGTTGTGTGTTTTTGTGTCTGTGTAGCCATTTATCCTAACTAAGTTAAGTAGGCAAACAGAGCAGGGATGTCCTTAACACACACACAAACCTAATCCTAAAAATGAATAAACGAAGTATAATAGTGTTCGACAATTATAAGAGAGACAAAGGAGGAAAATGGCATCAAAACATGAGTGGTTAGGCAAGAGAGAACATGTGGACAAAGGGTGTGGTTATGATGAAGGTTTGCCTTTGCAGCTTCATGAAGAAAATTACCAATTTTGTTTTTCTTTTTCTCCTTCGCTCCATTACCCCCTCCGTTTCTCTCCAGAGTTCAAAAATTCCTGCCTGGAAACAGTGAGCTTGAACATCAAAAGGAAATGACTGCCGAATATGAGAACTTTTACATAAATTCCACTCTTAATACGCAGGGTCGGTCTGAATGCTGACTGGCCGTTCACACACAGACACATACAAATGCACACAGACGTACTGTACACACACGTTTCCATGCGGTTAACACAGCGGTGGCAGTTTGCTATGAAGGTTTTTCCTCAATTACCAGCACTGTAAGGAGCCTTTCAGAGTGTGTTAACCCATCAGTGAGATTAGTGAGAGTGGATACGTTCCCAGCACACACTAGTCGATGAGTTGGGAAGTTTTAGATTAATTTTACAGCTGTAAAGTACCTATTCAACCCCAGGCACATATATTTTTGGGGAATATCCTCATTTAGTGCTGCACACATAAAGAATTCCAGAGCATGTTCTTAAGTAGACTGACCTGGGTCAACATATATGTTAAATTATAGAACGGATACTTCCAGCCCTTTACTATGATTGGCTGACCCGCATTCAAAGTCACTGTATCCTCTATAAACACAGAGCTGTGACCACATAACAATTTCAGTATTGCTGCAGCAAGTAGTCACCTATTGTATATGGGACACAAAACTGAAGAGAGCATCCGGCAACTGATGATCGAATCCTTTATCATCCACCAACGGTTACAAGTTCACAATGCTGTTAATTAATAAAGGCATAAATAAACACAAAGGTGTCACGTCATGCCAAATAATGCCCCTTAACTGTACTAAAATCACTTTAAACAAAGGCCCCTAATGACTTATTGCCCATCAAAGTCTGTTTTCAGGTCTTGGGGAGCACTACTGCATATGCAAGAAAAGTTGTATGAAGCCTTTTCTGGCTCCAAAAGCGACTTCCTGTGTGAAGTCTGTTGAATTGCCTTAAGTGATGTCACTTGAGTCAGTGTTGGTTAGGGCTGAATACTACATTTATGAAAATGAAAATAATCTGGGGGTGTGGTGTTAGAAAGAAGTTAGCTTGCCAGACCTCGGTAGCCCATTCCTCGTCTCTGCTTGAGGCAAGCTTCTTGAAGCAGCATTAGCCGCTACGAGCAAAACACACCCGAATCTCAGACCAGACTGTCCATAGTTAGAGGCCCTAATCATGTTTTTTTGCTGCCAGTACCGATTGCAGATTGTTTACGAGCCACATAAGTCAATACATGGCTAATCATTTTTTGTTGTTGTTCTTTTGTTTTGTTGTTAGTTAAGCGCTTTGTAGTGTTTTCAGATCTCCACTAGGTGGCAGCGTAACCTGGACAATTTTCTACTTGCGCAATTTAGTGAGAGGTACACACATTTTACGATCTGCACGTCTGTTTACTTCCTGTCAACTCTACAGTAATGTTACCTTCACTTCCAACCTTAATGATCACAGTGCTTTTTCATCCTTAAGTTAGTTACTTCACTTTTCACAGTTAGCTTTGTACATATTGTAAGTTGTATTTACAGTTCGTTTTTGTGTATAACACTAGTGTTATCTCCACGGTTGCAGTTTGTACACACTCCAGAGCCCTGTCACTCCACTCAGCAGATGGGAAACAAGACACAGGAAGCTTGCGCTGGTCTTCCCATGCTGTTATTGCTTTCTTCGCCACACCGTCTCTTCGCATTACCCCCACTCTTTCTCTTTTGCACTACCACACACTCCCTACACCCACACACATACTATGTACTGGCTCTGCTATTCTCTAAATGACTTACGCTACAACACTACGGAGTACCTACAAACTTAATAAAACGACCGTGGTAAAACTGAGAAGTCACGTATTCGTCAGTCACTGATACCCCATACCCACATACGATTGATCAGGAAGGTTTTGAAAGCGAGGAGGAACGCGTGGAATTAAACAGACTCTGGCCAAACATGTTAAAGGTGTGCAATGCATTAGAAAATTTAAACTCTGAAAGGAAAACGCAATGTACCTGGACACGGGACTATAGCATGCTAACTTAGACTGAACAAGCTCTGGGTCTGTCCTAATATCCACTCTTGTGGGGTGCACAAGTAGTCAACTCAGTTATCTGGAACAATGTATGTCTACTGCACGTAAAGGAGGGATAAAATTGTTTTATTTTGAATCACTTATGTCAGATGAACTTTGTAAACCCATAGATTTAATGTAAACATAAAGTTTATTTACCCAATCATGTGAATGTCAGGCTGTCCAAATGTTTGAACCAATTTTTCCAACAAGTAATATATCGGGGTAACTGGAGACATGCAACGTGACAGAGAGTACTCAGGGAGGTTGCATCACTTCAATTTGACAAATGTCCTGTCAACATGAAGCATGATGGGACCTTTCCACAGTCACCCAAATAAAACTGGAGCACTCTCTCTCTCTTGCTCTCTCTCGCTCCTTCTCTCTGCTACCAGCAGTTGCAATCACTGCGAGTTAGCACCTCGTCATAAGCATTCTTTAGGACATATTAGCGCAGGCTTCTCTGACCTATCCAGTTTCAAACCACACACACATGAATACGCACAGATGCATACACTGCAACCCAATATGATCCCACACCCACCCTAACACAATTTTTACAGAAGGCCTCTCAACAACAAGTGCTTGGTATAAAAATATCCTTTGTATCATTAAGGCTGTGGGATCTGATTGGTTTAGAGCACAGGCATGTGACAGGCATCAGCCAATGGAGAGAATGGAGGACAATGAGGATTAAGTTACCTGCATCGTTGCTGCCGTGTGTGCGCATGTTTGTGTGTGTGGTATTTATATCAGCAGTGAAAGTATCAGTGCAAGAAGGTCAGGACTTTGGGTAAACACTTGTGCGTGCAGGATCACTGGAACGCCTTGTTAAACGTGTGGTCAGTAGCTCATGGGTGCGAATTGACATGCACCTACACACACATAAACGCAGTCACGATTCAAATGCTTCAGTTGGGACGAACAGAATTAAATTTCTGTAGTCTACTGACCCCACACTCCTCTCACCGTCTCCTATCCCCTTCCAGCCAGCTGCCTGTCCGCCTGGAGCTGAAATCAAGGCTACCATATTGCACAATTTATGTCAATCCAAATGGAGCAGAAAGGGAAATCAAAGACTTGAGTAGGCGATAAAGTGCATATTTGCCTGGTGCTGTAATACGGTCTGTTACACTGTGAAACGCTCGCTGAGTGATGTGAAGTCATGCCGGTTGTCCAATGGGAGTCTGCTCTTTCGACTTCATTTCGCTGGGTGGATTCCTGGTGGCACAAGAAGAGCGAAACCACATGTCATTTATTGGCGCCGTCATGTGTTTCATATCCTTGATTGGTTGTCATCCTCTTTGTTTAATTCTTCCCCTAACTCTTCATTGTGTGGTATTAAAACAGCAGACTAATGTGCACTCACATTTCCAGTTCGACTCACAGGGGACAATTTAGCATTGTTTTCAGTGTCAAAACACTCAGAGATCATCATTACTCATCATGCAGCATCAGATATGCCTTTTACACAGCAGGTGTGGAACATGGTTGACCTGGTTAATTACTGCTGACACATTATCAGACAGTTACACAACACAGGATTCACACATTGTGCGTGAGGCAAAAGAAATAAGTTGTTGCTATTTAGAGCCATCCAGAAGAGATCATACACCTCCTCCCACTCCACTACAGAACCAGTCAGACTTCAGATGATTGAAGAGCCACATGTTGGTTTGGGATAGTGGTTGAGCTGGGATATGAAAAACGGTCAAAGCGTGCAGTGGCGTGGTCTCAAAAATCTGGAGCTTCATTCTAAAATGAGATTTCTAAAACCTGAAATATCTGATCCTGACACTGCTTACATAATAGGTTAAAAAGGAAATATTTTGGGTGTTGGCACTGTATGTGAAATATAGATATAATAAATGATAATAATAAATAAATAAAAGGACCTCAGATTTGGACTCAATTAGTCTAAAACTGTTTAAAATTAGAGGGTCAGGTGTAGGTTTCTTCAGTCTAGTGGCAATAACGTCTAACTGGCAGTGGAGGAGTTTAAGTGGGAGATCAGATTAGCTTGTGGCGAAGATAACAAAAACTGCTGACTTATTCATCTCGCATTGTCCCTTTCTTTTGTGGATTATATTGGGTATGGAATTAATCTGCAGATGATCCCGCTCAAAAAAAGACAAAACTTTTCTATGGATGTCAGTTTTTAAGGCCAAAATGTGGCATGCAACAAACTCGGTAAGGCTTGTTGATAAGTAGATTTCAGGAAAACTTGTGGGCCCCTACCAGCTGGTTAAGACGAGTGAGTAATCAGTTGCCAGTGACGGTATAAAACTGTCAATAAAACAGGTTTTTCAATGACAGTGAATCACCACAACCACACAAGGTCCTTGAGTGTATAGTCATTAATGTGCAAATATTAGGCTGATTGGTCCAGCAGTTTGGGAGATTAACAGCAAACAACAGATACACACACACAAGCAAATACATGATCCCCGCAGGTTTACGCCTGGCGTAGATAATTAAGTTTAAGTAATGTAACAGTTTGTCTAATCTTAAATTGTTGCATCTTTTTTGTATGTCTTTGCTGTAGGAAAATAGATGAGATACACTTGAATAAAACAACTTGCATAGCCGCTGCTGTCCTCTCAAACCCTCTTCTAACCTTTTCTTTTAGTTAAAGTAAGTAGCCTTTGCAAAGAAGAGTGACTTATTTTATTGTGTCACTTTTGGTCTTAAAATAGCTCAAAACATAAGACACTTCTCATAACTGTTGTGGTAAATTTTGCCTTTACGTCAAAGTTGAAAATGAGGCCAGTGACGGAGCCAGTTAAAGGATGAGAGAAAGAAAAAGTAAAAACAGGCAGAATGGGTGGGAGGATTTGACATGGAAACAGACAGCCAGACTGAGAGACAAAGAGTGGGTGGACGATGGGCTCCCTAAGGAGACTCTCCATCCAGAACTCAGACACAGCTCCTTAACTCAGCGTGACCATATACAAACTCTCAGACGATCCCTGAAGACACTGACACACACACTAACGCCGACCTCGGGGCTTCAGGTTCAGAGGTTCGTCTTATGGTTTCCCCTCTGCGTCCTTTAAAATCTTCAGATGACAATTACGGCGAATTTGATTAACAGAGCGAGCGGCATGGCTATCATGGCCTTTTTTTTTTAATGGTGGGCCAGTGTATCGTGTTTCACTAGCTGTCATTTATACTACCACGGGAAGGGCGGGGGGGTCCCTTTACTGGCCTAAAGCAGACTTCAAACAAAGCCCAATGGAGAGAGTGAGAGAGAGGGAGCCAAGAGCAAAAGAAAGAGGGAAGAAAAGAATGAGAAAAAGAGAAACAATTGCACAAAATGAATGAGCAGACAGAGACAATTTAACAAGAGATGTGGGAACATTCTCCCAGTCATCTAGAGTTGGGTTTCATTTTGGCAGCTCCATGTGAATAGCCATTACTTTTCCAAGGCCATCACATTGTACAATTGCTACTATGTCAGGAAGATAAAACCCCAATCCGCCCGCGCCTGCGTATGGATACTGTCATGAAATCACCGCGACCATGAAAACAGCCAGACAAATAGTCTGGAAATCAGGCTCAAGTTTTTGAACAGAGGGGGGAAGAATTTGTAGCTCTGGGGTGAAACGCTGAATGGAGAAACACTCCGGTGGATTTCTCCTTCCAGGACGATAGATATACAAGAATAAGAGCACACACTGACCCTAATACATCTGCATAAACAGAAGAAAATCTGCACATATTGGCACACAAGCACAAACAACCAGTGGGACACTTTTGGGACATGATCTGCCCTGTTAGCCCTCTCCCTCCTGGTCATTTTGATTGGGCCCACTTGCTTTTACGAGAGCTCTGAGCAAATCCAACTGCTTTATTGAGACTAGCTCTCCACCTCCCTTTCTTTCTCCTTTTCCTCTCTCCTTCACAGACATATAGACCCACAGTGCATAAACAGCTCCCTTCATTAGATGTCTTGTTCTCCTAATAGAAGTCAAATAAAGTATGACTTTATGTTACAGCCAGCTGGTTAACATTCAGACAAGGGCCCTTGTATGGCCCCTACGACAGAAAGAAAGCAAGCAAGGAAGACCGAAAGAAGGTCTAGTTATTTTCCAGTCACAGCAGTGTTTGAGTGGCTGCTGGGCCGTGAGTGTTATCAACCTAAACAAATCACCAAACCGCGGCCTTAATGCAGTCGGAGGGAACGCTGGATTTATTTTTCTTTCAGGAATACAAATGGTTTTGTAATAAAATTTCGGCGCAGGCTTTTGGGCTTAATGGCTACCTCTTGACAAGTGTAAATGAATGGCTGGTGAGGGAGCGTGAAGCAAGGAGAGACGAGGAAAGAGAGAAAGTAGCAGTGGTGGTAGCAGTGAGAAACAAGGTTTGAGATGAAACATGCTGTTCTCGCCTCTGACAGACACGCAGTCTGCAAGCAATTTCACACTGCAAGGTATTCTCTTCCTTGTTCAGCGAGACATTTTCATTAATCTACACAGCTAATGCACTCAGCTCTGTGTGTGTGTTGAAGTGGGCTGTTGTTGGAGTGTGTTGTGGTCTGGCAGAGGTGGTTGATGGAAATGTGCTGAGTCGGAGCCATGAGGAAGTGCAGCTGTTGAACGAAATGGGCTCAGCAATGACTGTATGTGTGTGTGTGTCTACAGTATGTTTGTTGGAGTTTTCTCTTCCTGACTTTCTTTCTTTACCCTTCACAACTCTCTGTGGAAATAATCACTACACTTAAATGCTCAGCTTTTACAGGTGCTCCTGTGTTTGTATGTCTGCTGTTAAAGTGTGCGTGGTTGTGTGTGTGTTGGTAGAGTTAAGTGTATCTGTCCCTGGTGAGTTTGATAGAAATCAAATCCATTATATCGGGTTGTGTTTACGTGACCTTGGCTCAAATTAACTACTTCAAATCCGTCCAATTCATTCTCTGTGATGGACTAATCCTGCTAGACCAAACGGGCTGTCCTGAAAACATATACGTCTACACCACCACGTCTTATAGTACAGGCAGATAAAATTCCAACATGGTGTAAATGAAGTTTTGAAAGCATGTTGACATAATCTATAGATAAGATAATGTGACAATATTATGTATTGCGTATTTAATTTATGTCATCTCAGCAACATATTTAGATTCATTGGTTTATTTTTAACATGCATCTGTGCATTTAAAAACCATTTAATATCTACTTTTTAAAATGCAAAGGTGTAAGAGAACTGTTTTTCAACTGTACTGAACTGTAATTTCAGCATTTTTCAACCTGTCATATGTCAATTTTTGTCCTTTAAAAGTGCTTTTTTTCTGCCACTAACAGGCTCGGATTATTATTTTAAGTGTCTGAAAGGATCCCTTCTAAGATAGACATTTTTATTATTATTCATTTTATTTTTTGTTCAACCAGAAACAGCCCTGAAATCGCTGTCACCAAGCCCACCAGACTCCATTCAAATAAACAGTCATTTTAGCGTGTATAGAGGCAGCATATTTTCACATCTAACTGGTTGAATTTGGGGTTTGTCTCAACCAAAGCAGAGTTGGTGATTGTTGAAACAGTGTAAAGACAAACCAAAATGTTTTTTGTGAGTTTTATTTTGTCTGTTGACCTTGAATGAATTGTGTTTTACAATAATAAAATTACTGTTTATTTAAATGGAGTCTGGTAGGTTTGACGAAAGTGTTTTTGGGGGTTTTCCTGGTTAAACAAAAAGAACTTTACTCTTTAACAAAAAGGTCTGTTTGAGAAGGAATGCTTTCCATAATGTTAGAATAACAATCTGAATCTGCCAGTGGAAAAAACAAGCACTTTTAGTGGGCGTTAATTGACGAACATGCACTGAACGGTTACATTGCAGCCTGTTTTTGCCACTGCCGTCTGCAGGGGTATCGCTCAATACTGGACCAATGAGAAAAACTGTTGTCTCTATTAGTCACTTTGACAGAAAATCTTGGGAAAAGAGGGTGCAAGTTGAAAATTACCAAAAATAAAGAGTTGAGTTTGCTTGTTTTAGTTTGCACACAAAGTGTTACATTTAGGGGCATACTTTAAGGTATAAATGGGCAAGAAGGAGCGTGTGTGTGCTTAACAGAAAAGTAGTAATCCCCTCTGCTCAGATGTGGCTACCAGCTTGTTCATGGTTTTTGCACACACATGTAAACCCCGACACTTTTAATGGCAGGCTGATTATCAACAAGTCAGTCATTTAGCACGTTCTAGAGATCTGCTCTGTGTCCAGCTAGAAATCTGCAAGTCTGCACGCCTCACACAAGCACCCCTAACACACGAACATGCAGACACATACGTGCATTCTACTACACAGACCTGCATATCTTTTAATTTCTAGTTGTATGACATTATTAATGGGGTTTGTGCGCGAGATAACACTAAAATCAAAAGGAATATTATCTTGCTGCTTCACGACAGATCCATATTTGATTCTGGTATGATTACACAAACACAGACAGACATGATAAAGTCTTGTTCCTGCTCCTTCTTTCCTCCTCATCTTTCCATTGTCCTCCCCTCTCCTTACCTTACCCTCTCCCTCCCTCTCCTACCCCCTTCTCTCTGGAACTAATTTCTTCCCCTGTAGCGAGTCTGTTTCTGTGACTTCTTAGATGTTCACGAGCTAAACTTGCCTTATAAACACCCGCAGGTCACAACCATTTTAAAATCAACCTTGTAAACACAACTCTGAGGAGTGGACAGATGGGGGTGGAGGAGGATAACTTTTCACTTGCTCTGAAATTTAACTTCATCTGTCGAGCAACAAGCGGTTTTAAAATACGAACATGTTACCTCGAAAAATAAATTGACTGTGGCAAAGAAAATTCAGTGCTGCACCTCAATAATTTCTCATTAGAGAGATTTGTAAATATGGCGGCAGACGCACACACACACTAGTACATACACAAACAAATACACACGTCAGCTGCAGCAAAGTGAGCATGGCCCGTGATTCTGAAGAAACACAAATACACACACATCTAAATGGCTAATGTCAATGTCAGTGTGAAGTGTAAAGAAAAGTCTGTCAGCGACACGCAAATACACATAAACGCACATAAGCACACACAGAGGAAAAATAGAGTCCTTGCTGTAACGTCTTTTAATGTCCGGCCAAGAGACACATAGCAAGAAACTGAGGCTGACATTTCCAGTATGTTATGACGAGAGAGAGCAAAATAAACATAATAAATAGTGGGATTGACATCATGTGTCTGCTGTGGAGCACCAATATTAAAATACTGTGTTCACTCAGGACGAGCTGAGAGAAACAGAGTGGCAGAGAAGGAAAATTAACGGCAGAGAGGGAAAAGGGTTATTTTTCATTTTCAACAGCAAGACGACCAACGTTCCCACACCAATACTGCCTGCTTTATGATTAAAATGTTTCTATGTTGTCCTATCACAAATGTGTGATTAGCTCTTGGCCAGCTACGTTGTCACTGAGTTGATCTTGAAGAGGTGCTCAAGCTCTTCGTTGACGCAGTTATGTCGTCCTGGGCTTGTGTGTGTCTGCCACTCGCAACAAAGTCCCTCAACTGAACGTCATCTAAAGTTTGTATTTGGTCAAAAAAAAAATCTGTGCTTTTGATGAATGTGTGAGCCCCACTTTAACATCACATTTAGCCGCCCTGTGTGCATCGTTATACACAGAACGCTAGCAGTGCGTTAGCTAACTTAGCTAATTAACACAGTGCCACAGCTAGAAACAAACATGATTGGGCAACTCTTCTTTAGAGTGCTGTAAAAAGGCCAGCTCAACTTTGATTTGTAAAATGTCATGAAGTGACATTTGTGTCACCATTTCCATCCGAGCTGACCTCCATCCTAAACACTCAAACAGTGGTAGCGGCCTAGCACCAGGCAGATAATGGTAAGCAGCCAAGAAAAAGACATTTACTGATATTGTCTCATATTAATTTCAGGCCCTGAATTGAATTGAATCAAAGTAGTATCATGGCAGACTTAACGATATCAGCAAATATTGAATTGTTGTCCAAATAATCAGTATAATACTGTATTGTGATGATGATGCTTGTAGTGTGAACACCTCATTAGGGGCCGTACACATGCCGCTTCTTTTACCGCTTGGAAAACGCACGGTCAGGCCTTGGGTGCTGCTTTTGTGCCCTTTTTGCCAGCTTTCAAAGTCGCAGCAGCGGGTTGTGTCTGAGGTTGCTAAGCAACCCTAACAAGCACCATATCCTAGCCTATTTACCTGAAATCCTATCCTGAGTGCAGAGCTGATTTTCTCCCAGGTGATGTTTATAAGTGTGTAGGCCTATCGTCCATGGGACAGATGTAAAGCTCTGGCTGCCCTGCACTAACATGATCAACATTTCCATATTTATCACAGACTGATATTCACGTAAGAAGGGAAATGTATCTGTCAGCTGTAATTGGTTGTTCCTCATCATATGACATGCAGTGCGCACTGCTGCGTTCCAAAAGTTGAGCTTGGTTTATCTCAGCACGCAGCCGTTGCGCCCCGCATTGAAAACAATAAATTTCAGAGCGCAAAAATGTGTACTGCCCCTTACTGTTGTTACTTGCTTGGACAGTGTCAGTCATCTGGTGCCAGAGGAGGCGCTCTAGACAAGTTTAGGTGTCGACTCACTACAATTATCTCGTGTATGCTAAAATTAGAACCAGAGAAGATAGCTGTCTTACCTTCAAATTTTACGTATGAATGAGAAGCGTGTGTGTGTGTGTGTGTGTGTGTGTGTGTGAGAGAGAGGGTTGACACTGTAAAAGACATTTTATTTACTCTGCCTCCTACGTCTACGTCTATATTGATCCTCCATTAGATCTTTATGGGCATTCTGCTTTCTATCTTAGTCTGGATGTCCGTGTGTGTGTGTGTGTGTGTGTATTTTTGTTTTGATGCAGAGCCAGGTTTTCCTGTAGATGTGATAGAAACAAGCCTCTCACATTTTTATCACTGGAAAAACTGGAAGAAGGGAAGATAACGTGTCGGTGTGTGAGACAGGCAAAACAAGAGGTGTAAGAGGAGAGAGGAGGGCCTAGAGAAAGAGGGGGGAAACAAGGAAAGTGTTGAAAGATTCATAACAGCCAACCAAAGCCCTGAATGTTTATTTTCCCTAATTATGCATATGAGCCGTAACACGATACGCTGTGCTGTGGGAATGCCACAAAACTAATTATGGTGTAACTCAAATCCTAATTAGCCCATAAACACACACACACACACACACACACTCTCAAAGACGTGGCACACACTTTGGTACACATGCAGTAAAAACTGTGTCTCTATTACAAACTGCTAAAAAGCTATTAGTATAGTTCTTACTGTTGCACACACACAAACACACACACACACTCTGAGCTGCCTCATTTACAGTTTACGGCTTAAACACAGGCTGTGGTATTTGGTGTTGTCGTTAATGTGAGACTGTAAAGCTCACGGCTGCTGTTTAGGTACGTTAAGAAGACTGGGAGCTCCTATAAGCCATGTTATGTGGACATCTGATACCTAAGTGTCTAGACGATCTTGTACTGATTTTTTTTTCTTTGAAAATCCTCAAATAACAGCCATCAAATAGAGCATGGGAAGCAAAACATATGTAAGTCACAATCAGGATGCAAATTTTTTTTTATATTAGAAATGTAAAAAACCCATTAATTTAAGTTTAAATTGCTAATAAGCTATTTTGCCAAGTCACAGTTTAATTTTACAGAAATATATCAACCATAAGAGCCATAAAAAATTTTTGAAAATGATTAATGTAACCTCCCTGCAGCTCATGTTTCCCCCAGTAATGACATTTTGTTCGCACATGGACTATCACCCAGGCTGAACTGCCTCTCAACCAAAGCTCATGATTTTCCTTAAAGAATTTAAAAAGTGAGAAATGACCATCAGATCTGTGTCAAATGTATTTGGTGACATTTTGTTTAATTTCTCCTCCGACACTGTTTGAGACGTGCTCCACTTGAGAGTTTCAATCCTCAGTATGTCACAGTATCCTCACTTCTCCTGTTCCAGACATGGGTCCAGTGTAAACCAGGCATGACAGACACTCTATACCCCAGTGTAGGGTTGCTGACTTGGCCTGAGCTACACTCTAATGTTCAAATCACTGGTGAACCGTACGCAAACTTGACTGGGCCTTGATTTCCAACAACACATACAACATTGCTGTTGTTGCTGCATATTTTCAGTCACCAGGAGAAATTGATGGTGTTTGAAGTGTGGATGTTGTAAATAACTTGACAATGTTTCATGTTTAAATGTGGCACAGCAGTGTGGAGTCTCTCTCTAATTCAATTTCAAAACATGCTCCATCTGAAAACTCCACTAACAGAGCTTCTGAGAGATTGATTGACTGTTGAATTATACTTGTTATGTATTTGCACAGCAACATAATGTGGTATAAATGCCTTGTTGCACATGCTTATCCCAGCAAATTTCCTGTGTTATGAGAGCGCGCATTTGTTTGTGCCTTTAAATCAAGATAGACTGAAATTTCAGGACATAATCCACTGTAAACTTTGATTAAATGTTTACAAGAGGTGCTGGATTCACTTCGGGTAAAAGCATTTTTTTTTAACAAATCTAATTCATTTGAGTGGATTATCTTCATCAGTTGTTATCCTATCTTAAGACCCGACGCATGTAAAGAAATATAGCACCATAAGGTTTGCAGAAAGCCAGATTGGGTTAGATTAGAGGCAAGTCATTCAGAAAGGGGCACAAGGTGTGTAATTCTATCCAACCCCCGGCTCTCAGCTTCAATTTAACTGAAAACGCTGCGAGCAAAAGACCCTCCATGCACAACCCAAACTCTGTAAGGGAATAACTCAAGCGAAACACCTTAAGCCTCTTTCAAACAAATTTGCCCAAATCAAAGTGGCACTTATGAATAATTACACCGGGTGTTTTTAGGTTGGAATAAGAAGGAAAACAACAATTAACAGTGAAAGTTTTCTCTTTTCTTTCACCCCTCAGCCTCCTACGTCCTTGTAGGCAGTTTTGTCGGCGTGTGTGCCCTGATAGCTTGGGGAAGTATCTATTTACTTAGTGATTAGGACAATTTGACTGTCGTGGGCTAGTAAATTCAAACCATTCACTCTGGCAGATTGGCCCAGACAACATCATCAAGCCGCAATGTGAAATACAGACACACACACATACACGGACACACACTCACACAGGCTTTACCCACTCTGCTCAACACGCACACAAGACCCTCATCTGGATTTCTGTCCGTCTGTCTTTTTTTCCCTCCACGTTACCCTCAAAACTTAAATAAACCTTCACATATAATTACAGCCAATTCTGTATATTTTCACGTCCATTTTCGTGAAACACTCAGAATGATAGGCCTCTAAGAGCTGAGCAAGTGCATGCGTCTTGATGAGTGAACAGCACACACATGCTTCTCGACTCAGGGAAAACTGAAAGAGCGTCTTTTATTGATTCAGAGGTAAAAAGGTAAGAGCAACATAAGTCGTTCTGTCCTTCACTCGCGCAGGAGCTGCCGTGTATTTGGTCTGCGCAGAATGCCGTTCATCTGATCTGGTGTTGCCACGTCGTGATGAAAACATTATCAGAGTCAATATTATGAGTGAGAAAAAGGTCCTCTTACGCAGAATGTGGTATTGTGGTCACGACTCGATGTCTCACTTGCAGCGAGTGCCAGGGCTGGTAAAAGGGAGACAGTGGAAAGTCAAGTTAAACACTCAATCCGGAATCGGGTTTGGCGCCACCTGTGACCTTCTCACCCAAAACACACACAAACACACACACTGGTAGGCGTGCACGCACACACACATTTTGCTGAATTAAAGACATTCTTCCACTCTCAGTTGATTGTCTGAGGTCTGGGGTAAGCGGAAAAATTAAGCAGAAATTGATCAAAGCGACATTGTGCTTGTATTTAAATGTGTAAAGCCTCAAGTTTTTAAGGAATCTTTGTGAACACAGGACTTTTCAGTTTCTTCGGCGCAAGAGACAAGGAGCAGTGTAATGGTTAAAGATCCTTAAAGCTGAAATATTTTGTGAAATTGTTAGTTGATTAAGCCTGACTGATTGCGCATTAATTATGATTGATTAATTATGCAATTCCATGAAATCTATATCTGTTTACAACCACAAGGACTCCTTTAAATCTTTGTTAAGTTTTCTCAACGTCTGCTGCAAAGTGATTAAAAATGTGCACCATCAGTCATGCATGGCAACCTGCATCATGTGCACATATAAAGAGAGAGATATTGTGACTTACTAACTTTGTTACACCAATTTGCCGGGGTATTATGAGACAGAAGTCTGTTGTAAATAAACTGCCTCAAGATATTGTACCGTTTGTCCGACTATAAAAGCTATTGATACTGGCTAGCATGTTAGTGGCTATTGTGCTAGTGGCTAGCTCTTTAGCTACGGTAGTGGTCATATGTCACCAAGCTTTTAGCACCACCTATTTTGGAGGGACATGTGGATGAACTTTGCAGTGCCACTTTCTTGTGTGACCAGAAAATGAATACACAGCCCAGACTGTGCAATTGTGGATGACTGATACTGAGCTCAGCATGCACACTGCCTCAATGGCATTATTGTTGCACATTGTTTAGTTGCGTTAAAATTGTGTATGTTGGATACGTTGATGTTGGACAAGAGTTCTCTTCTCGTTCTGCATTACTGCTTTGTGTAAATTTGTAGAGCCATCAAATCATCACTGTGTCGAAACCAGCACACTACAGTCTTTACGCATCTCTGTTTTTTTCAGTTTGCTTGCTATTCAGGAGCAAACGGATCATATTCATACAGTAGCTAAGTCAGGAGTGGATTTGGAATCAACGTAGGAAAGACTGTATAAATCAGTGGACAAAAGACAAAGCAGACTTTCTACTGGACTTGTTTAAAAGTTATGGTTTCTGATTTTCACAGTTTGGGCAGTATGATGGAGCAGAAAAACAGCAACGCCTCACTTATGGTCATTATACGCACATTCCAGCTTAAATACTCAAAAATGTATGCAAACTTTTTCCAAATAACACAAAAAAGCAGTAGAGATAACATGGATATTTAGACTACGCGTCACTGCAATAACTAATTAAAGGTTATATTTCTCCTAAAATTGCTGCAGTGGTTTATATGGAGGTGGGAGGAGTTCCACATTGTGCTACAGCCAACCAGTGGAGGACAATGGGGACCAATTCTGGTGTCCTTTAGCTTGGCAGAGAAGACTGTAGAGCCATGTAAATTGGGGAAAGGTGGCATTTTGCCTTGAAACTGTCTATACAAGCCTGCGTCCTCTGTCTCCTACTTATACTCACTCCTGTGATGATTGTTGATTGGCAGAGTGACTCACTGGCACTGACTTTGTATTTGTGTGTTTGAGTGTTTGACTGGGTCTCATATCATGTTGTGTGTATGTGTGTATAAGTGTATGTGTGTGTGGTGGAGGGGGTGAGATCTGGACAGTGTCCCTATGGCCAGAGAGGGATGTAAGTAATTACCAATTCTCCAAACACTACTTTGCCCTATTTAAACATATTACATGCCTCTCACAGCCACCGCAGGCCACTCCCTTTGCACTACAACCTGTGAACAACACACAGACGCACACTCACACTCTCTCTCACACACACACACACACACACACACACACACGCACACACAGATCAAGCTCTACACTGCACTTGCAAGCTGCCTGCAATTAACCAATCATCATCACCATCATCATGGTCATCATCATCATACGAGTGAGTACTGCACACACACACATGCACACACACGCACGGTGCATGCCACAGACCCAGATCCTCACTGAGAGTTAATTTACACCAGTGTTGTTTTTGTTTAACTTTCACTTCGTTCTCTGGAGGGTAATCTGTTTTGTAAGCTCGGTAAGCCGCCGGCCAAATCCATACAGCCCTGACCTGTCCTCAACAATTTACTTTGTATCCAAATATTGATCCGTGCCAGGAAGTGCATCGCCACATTTGTTGATCTTATTACTGGTCCATAATTTTCCATAGAAAAACTAAACATAGATTTTGTTTTTTGTTTTTTTTTCCGTGGGACACGTCTTATACTTTTGTGTCTTTGCCTTCATGTTTGTGTGTTTATATCTTTGCGTTTTCAGATGTCATTTTGCATTTGTATGTATGTAAGATCAGGCACATGGCCCATGGCACATGTGTGACATTTAATGTGTCCATTATGTACCTCACATGGTCTCCTGCACACACACACACACACACACACACAGATGCAGTAAGTATGCAAAACATGCCAAAGATGCCTGCAGCATCCTGGGTAGGAAGTTGTTTCCGGATGGACAGTGTGCATTGTGTGTGTGTGTGTGTGTGTGTGTGTGTGTGTGTGTGTCTCAGAAAACCGTCATTTGTTGCTTCCATATTATTTTGGTATGCAACTGTTTAAAATGTGTTTGCGTTTGACCACTAACTGTCAGTTTACAGGCAAGTAAACTGATTCACAAGTTGAGTTTTTCTAACTTTGAAGATTTGTATGATTTTAGTTTAAATTAGTCCTTAAAAACAGAGCAATAGTTTTGAATATTATGAATGTCTTCTGTAAATATGCAACCTCCCATGATAATTTTACAAAAGGCATGAATATCAGCTCAAAGCCAATCCAAAAAATGTGTAGATTTTCTTAAAATTAGAATTAAATATATGCTACAGCCATAGGAAACTAATATCCACCTCTTGCAAAAAAAAAGGTATACAACCATTTTTTTTAATTTTTTTTTCATTTAAGTAACATTCCAGTAAATTTACAGATTAATGTGACAGAACTTATTTGGATTATTGACTGATACATTTCAAATAGCAACCTTTACTGACATGTAACATTTGTATAAAACTCTTCAAACACCATTACCATAACTGTTGGCAGCACTGCTGAGCTGTATTACCTTAAAACGATGCTCATGTATCATCACCTCCAGAGCGACAAGAAACAACAGCTGGAGCTTAAAACGGGAGAGTCGAGTGGCTGATTGATAGGCGGGCTGCATGCTAACGTGTTAGGCAGGAATGGCAGGGAATGTGTGTCACATAAGGCGAAGGCCAAAAGGCAGACGCCGTGCTTCGCTGCACCGTCCCATCCTGCCCACGGCCCTGATAGCTGATCTATCTGCACAGAGTGAGAGGCTGATTAGTTTAAGAGGGCCTGAGGGCTTCATTACAATATCACAACAAACAATTGTCATGTCTCTGGAGGGATGGAAAACATGTGCACGCACACACACACACACACACACACACACACTGGAGTCCTCACACACAAACATTATATGGTTGATATTGTAACACACTTCTGAGCACAGTGTGGGAAAATTAAAAGCTATACTATCAGTGTTTCACCCCATTAAAATTTTGTATAATTATAAATATTGTATCTCTTATTTTTTCACCCACATAAAACAGGTGGTTTATAAATTGTAAAAATGGGAAGAAGAAAAAAAAAGCTAAATGTCGGCGCAGTATAAAACAGGTGAGAGGTTTTCTGCTCTTAACCTTTACATCCTGTTGTTTCTTTGTCTCTGGGGAAAACCCGTGAACTCTGTATAGCTCATTAAACCTGTGAATTTTATTGTTAGTGATGAAATACATTTAACATCACAAGCTCTGCTTCACATTAACACAGAATTTGCTTACTTACTAAATATATTCTAATTAATAAAACTGAAAAAAACACACTTTTTCAAAAGGAAATAAAAATTTAATAAAATAAATTAAAACAGAATGTTACAAGAAAATCAGTGATTTTCATTTATCTATCTGTATTTTTATAAGTAATTCAGGCTCATGTCATTTTAGCTGCTAATGGTCATTTGACAAGCAAATTATTTATACTATAAAAGAACTGCATTTGGAAAAGAGTGAGGCTCTCTGGTTAGCAGTCTGTGGTGAGCTGCCGCTCAGACAAAGAGCTGGTGTTGGGTTGCATTGCAGTGGCCTTTGCTCAATACTTACCATACACACACAGACACACGCACACACACACATGCACTGCAGTAACCTTTAGCTCAGTCCCCAAGCAAAGGTTATGTCCCACACACCACTTAACTTTCATTTACGGGAGCCAGACTTGAACAGCTCATTCATAAATTCATGTAGCCAATACAAACCTTCATAAATAATGTGTTGTGTCATGTGTGACACCAAGCAAAATTTAAGTGTAAAAATAAAAATGTATTTACCAGTGAACAGTTAATTGCTGTTAATTACAGGGAAGTTTTTGTTCCATCACTATATTTATTTTATTTTAATGCCAAATTATTTTTTTTCATGAATTAATTTACATTTAATAGAATACTTTTTTTATTTAGATGTTCAGGACACAAACGAACACAAATATCTAGGAATAATGTGATATTCTTCTGGCTGCTGCTACAAAGCTCTGAATCTGCTCTGAACATGTAGGAGCAGACAAATATTCAAACAGTCAAAAACTGAAACAAAACTCCTGCCTCTGAAAGCGCCTCTCAGTCGAGTAATGTCACATAATCACCAGAACTGAAGGCGTACAGAATATTTTTGCACCATCATCAGTGTACTAATTATCCACCTGACTAACAGCAGCCCAAATGTATTAAAGGTTAGGAACACGCTCATTACTCGTCAACAATGTCCAGAGCTCTTGTCAGCCTGATGATTAATGACCCTCTCACTTGGACAATATTGTTTTAACATGATTTCTAATAGAGCAACTTGAACTGCCAACAACACAGAGAACAAATTGGAGAGTAATCTTTGGATAAAACACAGAACATTGACACTTGTGCAACACAAACTAAACTGCAGTGGACAAAGCACAGACACAGACAAACCAGCTGAGTGTGTGCTGAATCATTGGCTAATATCTCAGTGGGACTCACATTTTTTTCATTTACTGTCGGTAATTGAATATTACCACTGGTCTTTTGGTAGGTTTTCTGTATCCCAGCATTTACAGAGTATATTCTATAATTAAAATAAAATGCACCTTGATTTCCAGTTTGACTTTTTGCTTTTATTTTATTATAATGTTTGGAGATACATTTTCCATATAATAGCAGTGGCAAATAAAACGAGAGTACACAGTAAAACCAGTAAATTGTACCCATTACACAAGACGATTCTTTCATGCCAAAATGTAACATAAAAATAAATTAAAATCAGCCTTGCTCTTGTTCTCAGTGACATATCATTTTTCTACCTGACCCTCCCAGTGACAACACATTTCAGTTTAACTAACCACACAAACATAATTTCAAAGCTCATGAAACATGGCAGCAAAAATCCTTCGACCGTAGTTGGCAAAAACTCGTGCCAGCGTTAGAGACACTGAAAAGGTATCTTTGTCTCTGTTTCAGCTGCAGTGAATTAACAGCGACAGAGTTTCAAGGCTGAGCTGGCCTCATCCTACTTAAAATATTCTCTGGTAGTACCCTCGGCATGTGTATGTGTGTGTGCATGTGTGTTGTAGCTGATTTTAAAAACCATGCTTAGTTTCATTGGCTTTCATTAATGTCATCTAATGTGCACATTTTGAGATCAGTGTTAGTGTTGATGTCTGTGCATCTTTTCTACATATACTTGCATGTGTCTGGGAATGCACTGTGTTTAAATGCATGAATGTGCGTGTGTGTTCCAGAGCAGTGTAGGGTGTTAAAGGCGTTGGTTGGGGGGCTCAGCGGGGACTGCAGCATGGAGTCTTAATTCAATTTAAAGCTCCATGTTTTGACAGGAGTTAAGAGTTAGCTGGGGTGGCAAGAAGGCTCAGCAGTGCTGCACCGTATAGATCAGAAACACACACTTATATATGCATGTACACACACATACAAGGACGCACCTAATGCATCTGCAAGTGCTCACATTATATCTGTTGAAAAATATTTTTGAATAAATGTTTGACCCATAAAGCAGTGAGATCGTGTTAAGCTCTGTCTTTTTATATAATGACGACCCCACCTTTTTTCCATTGTATTATCAGTTAGCTTCATAACTCTGCCAGGATCTAATACTGCATAATTTGATCCTGACGAATAGAGTTAAATAACCGGCAACTACTCGTTCTGCTAATAAGTGCCTCGAGGAATGAGCGGCAGTGTTGTCCACCATAAAATGCTGGCGATGAACGGTAATAAAAATACCGCAAATTAATAAACTCAAACGAGACAGCTATTCTCTCTGTCTGGCCTCATTACACATATCTCAGATGAGGCGTGTGCATGTGTTTGTGTGCCTCTTATATGCACCTCTGAGTAAATTCATGTGTGGGAATGTGTGGCCCCCTGGAGACAGAAAGCAATATGTTTGAGATTTGCATAGAGCTGGGAGACACATATATTCTAATTTGTATATTATGAGCCATTCTCCCATAAGGAGCGGGTGTGTAGGTATGCATTCAGCCTAAAGGGGAAGCTGTACACGCTTTGTGTAATCTGTAGTGTTGAGTGTGTGTTTGTGTGTTGGCATATCAGAATCTGAAGTTAGGTGCTGCTGTGTGCTTTTTGCAGCATGTTTGCGGTCAGATGCGTGTTTGTATGTGTGGTGTTTGGACGGGGTTTCAACAGAGCCAACTGTGTGTGTGTGTATGTGTGTGTGAATTACAGACAGGAACACAGAAGTGAGCGAGAAATAGATGGAGAGAGAAAGAGAAGTGATTGCGGTATCCTGGTTGGTAGGTAGGTTATGGGGCCTATCTGTTTCACGTCTTCCCTTCCCATCGTCTGGTTTCCTGCCATTGATCAGAACAACCCTCCTCCTCCTCCCCTTCTTCTCCTTTCCCTCTCCACTGATGGACAGAGAGAAACCTGATCGTTGAGCGTGGAGTGGAGGTGGTGGTGGTGGTGAGGGGGGGGCGACAGAGCGAGGGAGGAAGGAGAAGAGAAGGGTAAAGGCATCAGTGCCGTCTGCAGCCTCCTCTGTCAACCATGCAGAGAACCCTGCAAAGAGCCACATCACAAATGGAGTATCTTATTCTGCCCAAATCTAATTTCTCCATTCCTCTCGGCTTTACTGTAAAATGAAAAGATCATCTAACTCTGTGTGTGTGTGTGTGTGTGTGTGTGTGTGTGTGTGTGTGTGTGTGTGTGTGTGTGTGTGTGTGTGTGTGTGTGTGTGTGTGTGTGTAACAGACAGAGAGGGTGGTGACAGAAACCGAGGTAGGGAGATAGTTAGTGGAGAAGTGAGAGCGTTTTCCGTGGAACAGATGTTGCTGGAGTGTCAGTCACTCGTATCATGGGGACCCTGTTTGCCGTAGCACCCTCAGAGCCATAACAGAACCCCCCATCATCCTCCGACACACAAATCTACACTCACACACATCCACACGCTGGGATTTTGAGTGGCAGTTGCGCCGCTGCTCTGGCTTGCTCGGGGGGTCATCACCCCGTCCATCTGTTCCTGATCGGCCTCCGACGTGGAAGGCAGTCGCCTCACAAAGTCCAGTCCCCTGAACATTAAAAAAGATAAAAAAAATAAAGTAGAAATCAGTAATTTTTTTTCTCATATGAGACAGTTTGAAGTCTCAGAGCTTCATGTAAATGTAAAACATCAGAGCAGAGAAACTCAACAATGGATGGGGGTCAAATGAGCTGCGCAGCACAGCGGGGAGGACTGCTGTGCAGGACAGCAAGTTTTAAATCTGGCTCAACAGGTCTCTGAGCCATCAGGAAAAGTGTTACGCCTACTTTGTCTACAGCAAAGATGCAGCTTAAGTGTCACCAAATGTTGGACAGGAAGAGAAATAGTCGTCTTTTAGATGTGACGGTATGGCATGCATGTTTCCGATGTTACCAGAAGTGTGTGCAACCAAAAATAATAGTTTCTGTAAACATTCCAACAGACTGAAAAAGGTTTTGATAAAGGTGATGATCATTTATTTTTTTAGAGGACGGGATAGATATGTGACGTAACCCTGGGGGAGCTTCTTTTTCAGTAGCCTAATTAAAATGTAAGAATTAATGCAGAAATATAGGGGACATCAGGCTACACTCGCATACATTTGTCAGATATAACACACATGAGATGCTCTTAAAGAAAGTGTGAAGTGGTCAGAATATTGAGTCCAAACCAAAGTGCTGTTTGTAGTCAAATTATCAAATTTTAATAAGCCCTTAAGGGTATTTTTAGACTTTCCTCAGTGTGCACAGAAAATATTATTCATTCAAAGCGAATGTTAAATGACTATTTTTATATTTAACTCCACTCACATTCTGCAGTTTTTTATCATCCAAGATTTGTATGTTAGTCATACTTCATTGTAAGCATAGGACCTAAATTTATTTACTTTTATTCCGAATAATTATCAAATGATAAACTTTCAGTTGACCCAGTAGCTTCTCAGTTTACCTGCTCAACTGTCTCGTTTGTCTGCGGCTTCCCGTTATAGGAGGGGAATTTTACCAAATTAAAAGGCAAACAGAGAGCTCCATTTCATATTGCAGAAGTATTTTTGATGGTTTGGTGATTTATAGCCGGTAATAAGAAACCATAATCTGAGAACTGTTGTCTGCTTTGGCCTCAGAGTCACTACCATAAAGTGCTGCTGATGTTTGACAGGCTCGTGTTAAACAAGTCTGTTGCTCCATTTTTTATCACAGTAAATAGGCATATTGTTATTTTTTTGTTCGCTCACATATAAAAAATAATATTCAAATATTTTTTTATGTTTCTTTCCCTCTCTGGTGCTTACGTCCTCTCTCCTTCTCACACACACAGACTGATTTTTCTTTATCTCATGTATTTCCTTCTCATTCTGAGCTCTCTCTTACAACTCAAGCCAGACCTCGGGTCAATACTGCAACCTGATAGGCCCACACAGTCTGGTCCCTAAACCCCTGCAGGCTCCTACCTCCACTGTCACAGCCACACCAACACATTATTCACCTCCAGTCTCCGCAGCGCAGTCGCAGTCAAGAGGAAAAAAGTTACAAAACACAGACATGTTGATGAGGTTAAATTAAGCATGGTAATCCCTCGTTCCTGTATCAGGGCTGCAGCTGGCACGAGTTTCAGAGATAAGGATTGCACCGTGCTGGCTGTGTTATTAAATGATTGGGTGATTCTTATGTGGCGCTGGATGGCGTGACAAAACAAACTCAACCTGACAAACGGTCTATAAAAGGCGTAGCTTTTAGTTTACATTGACTGTAGATTGTTAGCATTGACTTGGAGCTTGACTGTGACGACAGTATGTGAGTTTCAGTTCCTAGATCAGTGCAAGCCATGGATCATGAGTGTAAGCGTCAGCACCTTTAATACGATTTCCACATTAGAGAAATTATGTGAAGAAAGACTGAAATGAGGCAGCGTTTGTAGCCTGAACTTAAGACGTCAATATTAACTTTCTTTGTTAATATTCATGAAGCTGATTCATTCTTCAATACCCTCGCAAAAGTAGTCTTTCAGATACATATTTAACTTGCAGCGGTGGGAAAAAAGAGATGGAAAAAAACCCAACTAAAAACCAGTAAGTGTTCATTTTATCTGCAGAGGAAATCTCCCACAGATGTGTATGCATTCATCAAACTGACCGATCTCCTCTCCCTGCCTGTACTTCTCGCTGAGCTGCCATTGTGTTCCTGCTCTGAGAGTTGGGAAACACAGACCCTGAGAGGCTTTTTGGGGGATTATTATGGGCTATAAGGAGAAACAGGCTGGTGAAGGCAGAGAGCTGGGTAAAGTGGTGGGAGCTGAGAGGTTGTACGTCGTGGCTGAAATGGGCTCTGTGGTGTAAATCCAAGCAGGATGGGAGGATGGAGGAGATGAGCTGAGGATTGCCTGCTTCCCCTGATATAAATGACTGTATATGTATTTATGATAAATGATAGCTACGGGCTGCACTGTATGCAAGTGTTTGAGTGCCTGAACATATGGTACGTGTAACTGTAGACAACACAAAGGAGAAAATACACACATATTTTAGCATCACTGTTTGTTCAAAACCAGAAAAACAACTTTTTTGTTTTGAAACTTCTTTGTTAGGATTAGGGCCGAAGGAATGTTATTTATTTATATATTAAATGAAAGATGCGCCCATTTTTTTCTCTATTTTATTATCATGAATCTGCCTGAAAGGACAATCTTGAAGTCATCATCTCTAGTTTAGAAAAAAGTCTCAATCTGATTTCACATTGCAGTGAAAGCAAAGCCACCACTGAGGTAACTGATAGCAGTCAATCTAAAGAGACTCTCTGTTGTTTATGAGCCATGATAAAAAAAAGAAAACACAGAGCGCACAAACACATTTGCCAGAGGCATTTCGCGGCACCTCCTCTGTAGTTTATTCCCACTCTGCTGAGCTAATAGAGTCAGATAATGAATTTACTCCCAGTCACCAAAGCAGTTTTTAATAAAAGGCAAATTCCCTCTCTTCCAGTGTTATTGCCAGCAGTGTCCTTCCCACCTCAGAGACCAGCAATTATACCCTAATGGCATTACGCTGTCTCGCTAACAGTTATTGGCATTAAAACTGCACATACAATATATGCAAAGTTATTATTTGCAAATCTTTATGAGTGAATAAATGTATGTAATGTATTTATTTTGGAGACATATTATCACACACAGGCTCTCAGAGTGTATAAAAGTTACGGACAGTGAGAAGTCTGCAGTCAGAAACATGAAGCGGATTTATTTTAGCCAATCTCATTTGCTTTAAATTAAACCCTTAACCCCGTGCCCATATATTAACTGACTGTATAAATGGATTACAGTGTGTTACGGCACCTACGCCGTGTTGGTCACTGGTGGAAAAGGAGGCATTTCACTGTGTAAATAAATGATTTAATGCATTGAAACCTTTCCCTTAATTCACCCTGAGAAACTTCACAAAAAACCCAACGTTATGTGAAGGAAATTAGATGATTTCATTTTCCGTGCCTCGAGGAAAAAAAAGAAAAAAGAAAACAGCAGCTGTCGTATTTGTAGGAGTTAATAAATGTCATGGCCAGAAATTGAAGTTTATGCCCATGACCGGCGTACACACCCTGAGTGAGGCTGCTGTACAGCGGCGGAGAATATACTGTGCTTACTGTATTCTCTGACCCTGCACACGAACAGCGTACACGCACTGAAAACTCAAGCGACTGTTGAACAAGTTGCTTACTAATTATTACTTTGTCACTTGCTGCAGTTGATTTTTTCTCCTGCATTTGTAATAAGATATGACTGAGTGGACATTTTGCATCAGTACAACATATGTTATGTCTTCTACACGAATCCCATTTAAAGCAGTTTTAACTAGATTTATGATAGTTCCTGCTAGTTTGCAAAAATAAATACACACATATATGAAAATATGACCTTCCCTTTCCATATTTGTCAGTTACATTAATTCAGTTGTGTAAAAGACTTAGATCTGTTTTAATGGCAAGTTCCTTAATTGTGACATATGTTGAGAAGCTATTTTTCGCACATGCTACCATGTCATTCTCTGTATCCTCATTAATCAGCTAATAAGTAATTCCCTGAATATATGAAATTCATCTACAGTATATGATTTTTTCTTTGAGCATTTTAATTTTTGGCTTTCCATTCCCACAGTTGTTTGCATCTCAGTACTGCACACCCCTCCTCGCCTCCCTCAAACAAGGAAACACTCCAATAACTAATCTAATAAATACAGCCTGTAATAAATCACTAATAATTTACAGAAGATCCCTTTAACAGCTTTGGACTGTGCATCACTCAGACCCCCAGGTCCCCATTCTCCGTACCCTCTGCGCTAATGCAGTGCTAATGCAGTGAACGGGGGGCTTGTTTTTATTAGCCAGTGTCCCACTGTTTGGATAATCTCTCGATTTGCCAAAGGCCCTCGTTGACAGCCCTCCTCGTCGAGCCCCCAGCGTCTACAGGTGTCCAAACATCAGCTAATGGAGCCGGCTCGATCGTTAGGCAGGAACACAAAGAGACAGAGACACACAGAGATATATGGACTCCATTTTGTCAATGCAGGATTTTTCACTGATGAGCGGCATGTGAACCAAACTTTGTCACAGATCCATCATGGAGGTGGTTTTGGTGACTCTCACTGTAGACTGCACAAGCCCAGACAGACATATTAAAGAAAATATGAAAACCAAAATAATGTGCTAAATAGGCCAATCGGACGCTTGGGGCAAGTTCCTCTTCCACACCGGCTGTCTAGCAATCAACGCATGTCAAACACAATAGGCATCAACTATAGTCTGTGGATGAGTACCATGTGACTAGATATCCTGGCCAAGCTATAAAGACAGAGCATCACTGTTGCATTAACTTTGATGATAGCGCAGGAAGTCCTCTGCAAAAAGCACTGATGACAATAAGTGGGATTTGCACATTTTCGTCTGCTTTTCCATCATTTTAACCACACTAAATAGAGATGGCGTTGTACTTTTTGGAGAGTTGAAGGAGTTGTGAAGTCTTATAAACACAGACAAAACAAGTTCATTAAAAACACAAGTCTGGAATATATGTAAATTTCGCAGTAGCTCAATAAAAAGAGCTCATTTACAGTTGATTTCAAAAATTGCAACCATATGATTAAATGATGACATCTTGAGTTACTCCAACACACTGAAACAAATCTCATTAATCTTTTCAGCCATGGCTTAGCCTCTCTCTTATAAACCTTCAGTAGGTGTTAACACCTAAAAAGGAAAATACAAGCACACGGAAAAGAACAAATGTAAAAGTAGGAGTACTCAGAAGTGTAACTAAAGTACATCCTGATTACTATCTGGTGTGTGCGAAGCTGCAGGGAAAGGGAGTGCAGTGAGAGAGCTGTGTATGTGACGCTTTGCCATGTCAGCCCTTTGGAATGGTTGATGAGTTCACACCAAGCAGGCCCGGGTGATGATGGGATAGGTCTTAATGTAGACAGCCATAAACACAGCAGGCCATCTCTAATCCTGAGAGGCTCCTTTGTGTACCTCACGCTGCACAAACTGTTTTGATGAATCTCCCGACCCCTGACCCTTTGATGACGGATGGCGCTCTGAGGGGAAATGTAACCAGAAGGCAGCGGATCGCCTGGCCATCCTGTTTGGGAGATGAAATGGACTCTTGCTTCATCATCCCAGGTTTTTTTTTTTTGCTATGATATATTTAGTTTCATTGTAGTGTGGCAGATGGCTTGTGGTGGAAAGCATCAATACAACATGGGGGATTAAATTTTTCCTGTTATTACTATGAATTACAATCTTTATTCATTCATAATTCCACATGAATTATTGAATAAATCACATTTTCTATTTATTAAATGTGAACCTACATTGAAAGAAAAATAATTCATAGCATACTGACTTCAGTGAATGAAAATATCACCTCTGCTGTAACTGAACGGGTTGAAAAGTCCTCTCAGAATAAAAACTGAAGTCCGATATTGAAGCGGTTAAACATCTGCGGCCCAGACACAATCACTTGTCATGAAATCTAAACTACATTTCTACCACATCATACAAACACTCACGCAGCATTACACTGAGCATCAATCATGATGTTTTTTTAAGTCGCTATTGTGAATCTACAGTATAGAATATTAACCACTTCCTCGTATTATTCACTTTACCTTGACATATACTTATAATACAAGTATATTAATTTGAATGATTAGGATTAAAGTAGTAAAACTGTTAACTGTAATTATTATATAAAAAATTAAATAATGGGTTAAATATACTGTATATTCATATCAAAAGTACTCATGCATAAAAAGAAAAAAAAAACAGATCTACAATCAGATTTTCAGCCCAAAGCTTCACACGTTAAACGACGGGGAAGAAAATCAACTGGTCTTCAACCTGTCGCTGTTACAGCCAGCAACTGATCCACCATGTCACTGGCAGCAGAGGCACAAGAAAGCAGCACTATCCGAGTGGATGTCAGAACAGCCAGCGAGCGACCTGTCACTGATATTCAAGGAGCAAGTTAGAGTCTGTAATGGCAAGTCCAGAACCAGAGGTGTGGAGTCATGTCAGATTCAAGTCACAAGTTTGCTGACTTTGGACTCAACTTAACACACTCAGAAGACTTGCAACTCGACTTGGACTTGTGACTTCAGTTGGACTTGAGCCTTTTGACTTCAGAAAATCCTTGATACCTTCCCCCAAGCCAATTTGGGAAGAGAAAGTTATAAACAATTTACCAGTATGAGATGAGTTAAATACAACAAGACAGGACAGATGTGTTCAAAATTAATTGTGTCATGTCACTGGTTAAAAGCAGTCAGCACTACTTTTTTATTATTAGGTTCAGTTGCACTTGTTTTAACAAATAATACAGTTTTTAGAAAGCTTACATATTTTTTTGTGAATTTTATAAGTTATCACTCCATTGTTAAAACACGATGAAGAGCACATTTGGACTGGAAATTTAACGACAGGACTGGGGACTTTACTTGGAATTTGCCTGCCTTGACGTGGGACTTGAGTGCAGAGACTTGAGACTTGACTTGCAAGACAATAACTTGGTACCACGTCTGTCTAGAACTATTGTCAAGCAAAATAGAAAATAGTAGGAGTGCTGTGTGGCAATATTTTGCCTCAGGACCAGCACTCTGTGCAAGTGGTTAATTCAGAAAAGGAAAACACAAATCATATTTTGTTTGCCTAGGACTTTTCTTTTCTTTTTGCTGTGGTTTTCAAAGAGGTATCACTTATGTTTTTTTATACTAATATTTCATCATAACATTATCTCAAACTGAATTTTCCTCAGAATGTTTAGATATTGATTTGAAAACCTGAGTAATAATCACATATTTGCATACATAATAGAAAGTACAGTTCAAACAGAATGAGCTGCTCTGTTCTCACTGACCTGAAAATCAGCACGAGGCCATCTGCACACGTGCACAGTCACAGTGCACAGATCAGGTCATGTCTCCTTGCACAGAGCCTGTTTGTAAGAGCAGCGTTTGTGAACCTGACAGTGGAAAATCTGAGCCGCTCCCTCAGCCTCCGTTTGGTCTTGGCGTTTTGATTTGTTTGACAGGGGAGAAAATTATAACAGCGGGGGGAAAGAAATATGAAAATATGACTGGTAATACTTTCAAAACACAGATATTTTCCTTGCTGTCTTTGCAGAATTCATAGTGGGAGTCTCCGTGTGTGCTTATGTTTGTATGCGTGTTTACATCTACAGCGCACGTGCATGTGTGTGTACATCAGGGTGCAACGCTACAACAATGAATCATCTTTACTGATGACATGGTACGCTAATCGTTTGTCTATATATTGCAGGTTTGTTTCCATATCTGAAGGGTTTCTTGTGGTCTCCTCACCCTTTTCTCTGACTTGATTCCACGATCTTCATTTCATTCATTTATTTATTTATCCAGTCTGCTTTATTGCTTTGATTCTCTGAGCCCGGGGTTATTTTGTTTTAATGAACGCCTTATACTTCTCCTTTGTTAGAGTCAGTCACTGAACTTTTCAGAGTAAACTATCTCATTGGAGATGATGGTTCACTTGAGGAGAGCAAACACAGACTGTGCACTGATTATTCATAAATCTGGCATATTCACATGACCGAGGGAGTAAACGCAGAGAAAATGACACCACAGGGAGGAAAAATCCAACTTTGTCCGAGTCACAACATCTTTGTATCCTGATTTCAATCCATATTTCTTCAGTGTTTATATTACTTAACACAATTACTTTTCACTCGGACGAAACACACCTGATGCAGCCAAAAGGACACTTAATGCTACTGTGGACCCCTTGACCCTTTGGCCTTTTGCTTACCACAGCCACTGTCCCTCATTATAATGCAGCGGAGCCAGGAATCAACTCCAAACACATTAATGTAACACCACAATTTAGTGCACCACAATCCCTCCTGTTGATAAGATAGAAAACGGAATATTTTTTTAGGGTAAAATGAGCAGAGCTCTGGTTTAGTCGTGTTTGTGTTTGAATCCAGACTAATCACTCATCAGCTCCTGCGTATGTGCTACAGCTACTGCATAACAACTCACCTCCCCAGAGAGTGTCAAGATACAGTCAGCTTCAAAGAACCACAGAGGCTGTCTAATTGGCTCCCAGCAATAACACAACAGCTACTTTCACTCAGCGGGGCAAAGAGCTGAGTCAAAATGTAACTGTCACCGTGTTATTTGCTGCGGTAGAACCGTAGCCCTGCTCACAAAGTAAATGTTTTGACACAAAAACCGTCTAATGATTTTTTTTAAAATTATTTTCTTGGTGGAAACTTGGGGACATGAATAATGAATAAACCTTTGTCTTGCTGTCGAAACCAGGCCAGAAAGAAGTGTTCTTGCTACTACAGTATGTTTCACACACAAACTCAGTGGACGTCATCTTTATTGGACGAGGCAGCGCTAGCTAATATATCAGACAAGTCTGTGGTGCCACGAGTCACAGAGATTAAATGACTGTTCAGTGTTTGGGTTGCGAGGGCTGAGTGTTGGCCATCGCTCCAACGCCAGAATGAACCTAAATCACACAGAGGCAAAAAACAGACACAGAAAACACTGATGCTATTGTGCAGTGTGTGCAAACCCACTGAGGCTGTTGGGCAGTGGAGAAAAGAGGTAAGGAAAGAGGAGGAAGACAGATTAAGGACCCAGAAAAGAGAGGCAGGAGAGGGATAATTAAATGAAACAAAGCAGGTGTGAAAGAAGTGCAAGAAAGACATTGAAGGGCATAAAGGATAAAATGAGGAACAAAAAAGAAAAGGAGGAAAAAGTGAAACAGGAAGAAAGTGAGTGAATGAGAGGGAGTTTTAGGAGAATCGATGCAGCGTCTCTCCGCTGGGACCGAGCTAACAGCGCAGCAGACCGTGGATCTCAGGTGTCCAGTCGATGGCTGATGCATTAGGCTGCTGATACCCGCCGCTTTGGGTTCAAACACACATTTTCTTAATACAACATGAGCCCATTTCCCCCCCTCATTAATCATGTAACCTGATTAGGGCTAGAGGTCTGGCCTGTACTGAACCCTGCTCCGCTCACCGCCTTTCATTTTGTCAGGCTTCTCATCACACACATGCACGGATACACATGTGCGTGCATGCAGACATATTAACCCATGCCTTTCCATATGTTTAAAGGTAGATGTGCAGTTGAACTAAGACTTAAAATAATGCATGCACCTATACAGGGATGTGCACAGGATGGAAGGAGATGGAGCCCCTGCTCTTTATGTCCTGATTACGAAAGTGATCATTTTAGAAAACCTTTTATTTGTCAGGATTGGTATGTGCTGTTTGTTTTCCTGTAAACTGGCTGGGGTCCTAAATGGTCCAAATGCCTCCTTCGTCAGAACAAGTGCACATGTGCCTGTTTGGTTGGCTCAAGTCGTGCTGTATGACCTTCATGTCTATTTACCTATTTTATATTTTGTCTACAAATCACTTGGGAAAAAAAGACAGAGTGCATACTATGTCTATCAATACATTTGTGATCATTGGTCACAGTAAATTCTTCATGTTTTAGAGACTATTTTCAACTGTGAATTTAATCCGCTAGTGGGCATTTACATTGTAGGCATCACCCCCCCAAAAAAATAAAACCCTACAGTGCTTATTTTAAACCTAACAAAGGACAACCCCAATCGCTAGAAGAAATGCTAGCATTGTGTGTTTCTGTAAACGCTGGATATGTAACGTGTACTTTAGCGGATATGTTGGAACTTTGGTCCTTCACATTTCAACAAGGCCGTGGATAACATGTGTTTATGTTTAGGTATAAAAACCACTTGATTGTAGGCAGGGGAAAAAACATATTTTGGGTTAAAATACCTAAATTTGGTGACATAATTGTGGCTGAAAATGCCAAAAAAAACACCAGCTTTTGGTGGCACAATCGATGCTGGATATGTCAACATATGGTCTTGCCACACCATCCGACTTTCCCTCCACCTCCAGGTCACAAAGTTAGCACATAAACATGCAATTTAAACTATGTCCAAACATTGATATAACATGCATGAAACACAGCAATACAGCAGCAGCAGAGGTCTATGACATATGGAACAAGCTCTATCAGACTTTAGACAAACAGGCAATACTTGTTAGTAGAATCCATTTTCAAAAATATATAGCATAGCATTCTTTCAGGCAAAATGAACTCTTACACTACATTTTTGTTCCTGCCCCCGTAAGAGTCTGTGCACGCGGCTGCACACGTACTGTACACGCGGCCACACATTCTACAAACTATACTGCACACTAAACTGGGAGGACACAGCGCTGTGGTGTCACGGCTGGAGGAGACAGAGTTGTTCTATCCATTTACAAAGTGAGTCGGAGACATGTCAGTGTTATGATTATGACTAATTTCAGCCGCTCATCAGGGCACAGAGTGTGAAAGATAGGCTGACAGACTGGGTTAAACATAATATCACTGAACTGAATACCATTCTGGTATTCATAGACAAATGACAGGTCCAATCATTGATTTGCTCAGGCTCATTGTCATGCAGTCTAAGTGAGCTGTGACAGATACCCCGACCTGAGTTTCATGTTTTCTTTTTTTGTCCTGATTTTTACATCACCATGACCGTAACACATGCATATGAACGCACACTAAATGTTAACAATTTATTCTCTCTCTGTCCCTCCTGGACTTCTTCTGTCAGTTGCTTTTTTTACCCATGGTAACACGCACGCACAGGGATTATTAGTTTACAGAAAGAGGACTCTGAAACCTTCACTTTAATATCACAAACAATTATCATGTCATGTGTAAACACACACACATGCTGCCACAAACAAACATTTCCTTATATTTTCTAGACTCCACTCACAGATGTGTCTTTATTTCAGATGACAGGATGTGTCAGATGTTCCACTATGATCTAACGTTTCTGTTGCTTTTGCCTCAGTGGTTGGAAATACTGTAGAGTATGTCCACCTGAACTTTGTCTGACTCCAGCGTGTTTATAGATGCACACACACGCTGCTTATGTTTGCCTGCACACCACTGTACATTTGCAAGCGCCCACATACATATATAAAGTTGAATTACGTTATTTTCTTCCACCTGCCTGCAGTGTCAAGTCACACTTTTTAAACAGAAGATAGACGTTTCACTCTTATTAGTTTGCATGTGTAATCTTCTGCCATTAAATTCAGCACCTAGCAGCATTTATTTTGCATCCACTTAAGGGTCCACTGCTCAATATTTCTACATTTGTGCTACACAAGTTTTTACAGATGTCAGACATATCCGAGGAGCTAACTCATATGTCTGACACATAAATAAATTTGGCAAACTGTATAAGAACTATTAAAAGGCATTATACAGCATGTGCACCTGTGCTCTGTGTGTGTGTGGTGCCTCTGTTTCCATTGTAGCTCTGTATAACTTCCTGGTGTAATCTTACAGGCTTAGTTAAGTATACAGATTAAAGTTCTTAGTACTGTATGACATTATGAAGGCGCTGAGGGGATCAGCTGTCTCCAATACAGTTAGTCATGGAGTGTCTTACTTACATATTTCTATTAGAGCCGTCACCTGTTATGGCAAAACTCACAATTAGACAGTTATATATTTAATGTTGAAGACAGTCACACTGAGTTCATTATCTATATTATTGATGTTATCTAATATTATCTATTGCCGTTACTGATAGGACAGCTGTAGATAGACAGAGCAGGGGGATGACATGCAGCAGAGGGCCGTGGGCTGGAATCAAACCCGGGCCGCAGCTTATATGGGGCGCACGCTCTACTAGAGGTCGCCGCAGGATAAATATTGTTTTCAGCTATCACATATTGTTTAGGAGTAGAGAGGAAGTTTACGGTGATGAGGGAGGTGATTGTTCAGAAGTCTTTTTTATTAATTAATGTTCTTGTATTTGTTTTTGCTCTAGGTGTTACATAATGAGTTCATCGTTGAAGAAAAATATTTCCTGGTGGGTAAGTAAAATGCAAGGGCTTTTAATACAGCACACACAAAAATTTAATTAGAATATATTTTGAATTTAATATCAAATGCGTGCATCATGAATAGGAGATTAATGTGACTCATTTAAACACGGGAAAAAAACTGTTAAAAAATTATATTAAGAAATAAATACAATTAAGTAATAAATCAGGTTGGCTGGGTGTCCGGCTCAGTTCACACCTAAATTATCAGGCCCATATCAACTCTACAGACACAAGATCTACATGAACTTTAACTGTATCAAATTTGATTGGTTAGACCCTCCAGAAAATAAATGCTTATGGTTTTAATGCTACAATAATAAGGCTGACAGATTTTAGAAGAAGGAATACTTTATTAATCCCCAAGGGGAATTTCAGTTTTTTCACTCTGTTGTTATACACACACAGGCCTGAAATACACACATGCACAAACAGGACCTATACATGCATTAAATGGAGGGATGTCAGAGCGAGGGGGCTGCCCATGGACAGGCGACCCGAGCAGTTGGGGGTTCAGTGCCTTGTTGAGGGGCACATTGGCAGTGCCCAAGAGGCGAACTGGCACCTCTGCAGCTACCAGTCCGCACTCTATATTAGGTCCTGACGGGGACTTGGACCGGCGACCCTCTGGTCCCCAACCCAAGTCCCCTGTGGGCTGAGCTACTGCCGCCCACCAGTAACTTATTCAGAAACTTTTGTTCTCTCACGAAGCACATTTTAAAACCATTATATTGAACTATAGTCCTGCGTATTTTTGAAAAGCTAAATTTTTGTGTTGTATTCTTTGGAGTAGTGTTGTCAGGAAATGGTTTGCTGTTTATCTTTGGCCGGGTTGTTATAAATATAAATTGTTCTTACCTGTCTGGGTAAAATAAACATAAATATACATAAATAACCAGATACGTGTTAGGCCTGTTGGACAACTTGTCATCTAGTACACTCTACACAGTCATTCTGTGCTTCTGTGCTGATAACTCGTCTCATTAGAAAAGCATTATGACAAGTTACACCGACGGCAGCATCCTATTGGCGAAGCAGCAAAGGCCTGCCTGTCAAATAGTCTCAACTAGTGTGAGAACGCAGGAAGCGCCAGAAAACAGAGAAACAAGAGCAGTGTGTGTGTGTGTGTGTGTGTGCTGTGGGACCTGGAGGACCATAGCAGACCAGGTCAGGCTGGGTTTACATGCCTGACACACTGTCACAGATACCCCCGCTGCGTCCGTCACTCAGCACATACACACATAGACCCAGACAGTGACATACAAATACACACACACATGCACACATGTACACTTAAACATGAGCACCACCACTGTTTGATCACTATCTGGCAGTAAAAACACAATAACATTAATCAGGTAATCAGAAACATGTTTTGGACTCGCGATGGTTTTTGTTCTTGAACTAATCAAATAATCATGTGGCTTTAGTTAGCTTGTTGCTTTTTATGAGAAAATTGTAATCTCTTTGGGAAGTCTGCGTACTGTGTAATCCCCCAAAATTAATAACCATAGAGATGTGACTTGTGTACAAACAAGAGAAGTTTATTTCAGATGCAGTATTACCATGTAAATTACCTAATTTCTTTGTTCTTGTTTACTGATTCTTTCCCTTAGCCAAAATGCTAATTCCACAGACAAATTGTTTCCACATATTCTGTGTTTTATTACAAGTTGTAGATAGTGACATGAAGAAGAAGAAGAAGGGAATCAAAAAGTTGAGTCTTATTCACAGGCCTGTAGCGGAACTGTTTCATGACGGCGGTACAAAACTTAGAGAAACCACGGATGTGATTATCTGAAACTGAGAGCGCCAGTTACAGTATTTCCATACAATTGCACAAAGATGCACATTTGTTAAGTACCTTCTCACTGTCATTTTCTCTCTCTCACTTAATCACACACACACACACACACACACACACACACACACGGGGATGGTATTTCAGTCCACGGTTGGGACAGTGCAGAGCGTTTGAGCGTGCTGTCTGTGTGGTTTCCTGCTAGAGATTCATCCTTCAGCTATCACAATGGCTCTGATACAAGATACCCATCCACACACACACACACACACACACACACACACACACACTCATACACACGCTTACATTCAACCCTTAGCCACATACAACTTGTATGAAAGCCATTACACCAAAGATACTCAGCCCCTAATTTAAGAGATGGACAGTTTAAGAGCCAAAGATGTTAGACGGCTTTCCTAGAAAACATTGCTCCCCTGCTGAAAAGCTTAAAGACTTTTAAGCACCGTGCCTCTTAATCACTTCACCATGAGCACAGCTGATCAAGTTTGAGTGCACCATTTTGGGTCTAATGCAGAACTTGACTCTTTGCTTACTAGAGGGGATAAAAAAGTGAAAATTTATCTTTATTATTATTACTCTATTGGCGTGAAGGTATCAGCACTGTGCTCCATGTAAGCCATGCTAACCTTGAGCCTCTGTCTAATGAGCCCCCATGGTCTCTAGATCAATAAAGCGTTAAGTGGCCCTTTGAAAATAACATTGTAGTGTTAAGTTGGTCTGTCTAGCGTACAGTCCACAAGCTGGGCTGCAGCACTTCAACTTGAGAGCTGCCATCTTGTTAACATGGATTTACTCATCAATGGGCCAAGATGGACAAAAGGCCTCACGCAAGAGATAAAGTCAGGCAGTAACAACACACACAAATGCACATATTCGTGCACAGTTGGTAATTTTGACGTGGGTTTTGTTGTATAAACAAGTATTTGACTTAAAGTTTAGATGATGATGTCGTGATTTTACATGGTCCAAAACCCAAAACCTGTGATGCTAACGACCTAAAACATTACTTCATATTCAGGAGACATAGTTAGACTGACATGACAGAACAATATAGTTTTAAGAAACCAATAACGAACTGGAAATGTCTTCACCCTGTTTTATTGACTGAATCGGACNCCCAAAACCTGTGATGCTAACGACCTAAAACATTACTTCATATTCAGGAGACATAGTTAGACTGACATGACAGAACATTGAAATGCATAATATAGTTTTAAGAAACCAATAACGAACTGGAAATGTCTTCACCCTGTTTTATTGTCTGAATCGGACTTCTCTCCCTCCTCTGCTCCCACCTTTACCACAACCAGCTCCATCTTTCCAAAGAGTCACATTTAGCCTCACTCTGTCTCCCACCCACAGCCTAGCAACACACACACACACACACACCAACTTTGAGGGCGAGCTAGCGAATTCCTGAGGGCTATCGGGTTTCGGGTTGCCTTGGCAACTGAGCACGGAGGCAGATCCATTAATCATTGAGAGCAGTTCACTCCAGAGTGGAGGTCAGACTGATTGCTGTGGATAGGGTATCATCCCAAAACACACATGCGTGCACACACACACGCACACACACAAAGCGTGGACCAAGGACCTTGATTTGAATGAAAAAAGATTAGTCTGCCTCCCCCTCTCCCAACTTCAGTTCCTCTTCCAAAAAACATACAGTTTGCAGACACTCAAACAGACACATGCAAATAGGACGTACAAACGCACCAGACAGAACAACTACTGGTGTAACATGCAAACACAGACGCCCGTTCACAGCAGCTCTTGTGTATTTCTTGTTGCTTTCTCTTTCTTTGGCGCTCTCTGCCTCAAAGACACACACACAGACAGACACACACACACACACCACACACACACAACAATCTCTCCCTCCAGTGTTGTCTGGGCATCAGGACGGCCGTTGTGGTGTCATGTGACGTGGCTGCGTGGAGCCGAGTGGATTAAGAGATTGGAGCTCCACATTTATTTTTCAGGGACTCGGCTGAAACACTAGACCTGCACAGGTGTCTAGGAAAACTGAGAGAGCAAAGGGGAAAGAAAGAGAGAGACGGAGGGAGGGAGGGAAAGAAAAAGACAGACAGGGGCATTAAGAGACAGAGACCAGAGTTACATTAAAAAAGCTATTAATTTTCTGCCCTATCTTTACGTCTATATCTTTCCTCCCTTTCTATTTTCACATCTCTGCCTCTTCCATTACTGACTTCATATGCTGGATTTGTTTTGATTATAAAAGCATTGTGATATAAGTAGTAGACTGGGATGCAACAGATGAGTTGAAGGGCGACAATGAGATGGAAACAGGGGTAAAACACAGTGCCAACACTGCTTAACAGAAGCATTTTCAACACATGAGTATATTGGGATCGCTCATATCTTACAAATCAGCATGCCATAATATAGGTATAAGGAGGCAGATCATTCCAAATGAGTAGGCGGCCGATTCAGAGAGGCTTGGATGGTTAAAGTTAAAGAGGACAAATGGGGACTTGGGTTTTGTGTTGTGCAGTGCAGCAGGTGAATAATGCGGAAATGGTGATAAAATGAGTTTAGGAAGTGGCAGTTTGGACGAGCTCTTATAAGACATCCAGAGGTCAAAGGGTCAGTTGACCACAGCATCCATAGGTCCCTGCTGCAGTGTTGTTGACAGTGAATTTCATGCTAGTGTACTAAGTGTTGTGTAAGCTACTGTGTGTGTGGCTGCAGCATGGATAATGCATTAAAATAACTTCTTGAGTGACAGGATACAATAATGGACCATTATGTGACAAGATTCTGTCACAGCATTTCTTATTTCTTGCATCAAATGCTTCCAGAAACATATTTTAATGCCGCCATGTTGGGTACAGTTAAGTGGAGTACCAAGTACCACCAACCAGCTGGACCAACTTTCGCTTTTAACAGCTAAACAGTAAACTAAAATGTGTTTCTGAACATATTTGAGGCAAGATGAAGGCAATGCAGCAAAAGAATCTTGATTCATATTTGATCAGCACTGACTAGTTTGACAGTTTAGCCTCGTTTCCACCGAGCAGTACGGTTCAGTTCAGTTCAGTTCAGTTCAGTATGCTTGTTTTCAGTTTCCACTGTGAAAAGTTGTGGATGGTACCAGTGGAACCGTTCCGTACCGTCCCCATTTTTGGTCCCCCCTCTGTTGGGGTACCTAGCACACAGATCTGGTACTAAAAGTTACTTAAGTTTGTATTGTCTCTCGTGGATGACATACACTTTTAGTGATGAATAGATCTTCAAGAATCCAAAAATATATATTAATTTCAACTGTATTATATCCCAATCCTCACTTGAAGGAGAAAAAAGGTGTTTTTCCTGTGGTCTCCAGCAACACTAAACCCCTGAGCATGCCTTAGAAGGACTGAATGCACAAAGCTGCTATTTTTAAATACCCCATGGAGAGAGACTCTCACTGCAGCCTGTTCTATTTTGTTCTGAAAATGTCAGCGTGTAGCCTCGTTCTGTGGACGATAAACAAGGAGCAGACTGATAAAGGAGGAAATACAGTGAGTGCTGGACGGAGCAGTGGAAACGCTAGGGTCTAGGTACCATGTCTGAAGGATGACTTTGGTTGCAAAGGTACCATACTGAAAGTGTTTGGTGGAAACGGGGCTTTTGACTACAGTTCAGGAGCAGTGATTGACATGATAGACAGCTGCGTTAGACACCTCTGATTGGTTGTTGCTGCCATCGCTGTCTGGCAAATGGCAGTGGCAGTAGGAAGAGGATGATTTTTTTCACAGACAGTCTTGTGTACTTCCATCAGAATATAGTGATGGTTTCAGCAAATATGACACAGTAATTTGTTGCTTTTACTTTCATGTTGTTGATGAGCCTTCACAGGCCTTCACCTGACACATTGGTCACTTAACAGTTTAGCAAGTGCTTGTTTAGCTCTAAGTGGGATATCTCAAAACTCAGAGCAGTGTTGTGGGCAGTGGTGTTTCGAGCTATATAGAGCTACAGTATTACTGTCTAGAAAGTCAGGCAGAAGGTTTTGGTGGTGCTATAACTCCTGAATGACTTGGCCATGTAGGGTTATGGCGGGGTGTTTATAGAAAGGATCAAGTCACCAGTCTAAAATGGGTCGGGGCGGGTGGTGACCAAAAACAACAGGTTATGCTCTCTGCATTAACTAGTGTCTTCTGTTACTAATTGCACCTAAACACACCACAGAGACTACAGGTGACAGCCAGCTGACCTCTGACATGCACATACATTGCACAACTAATAATTGTGCATGTTTAATGTGTCTAGTGATGTGCTTGCAATGAAAACTGAGATAAAAGGTTGCAGCTGGCACTGTAAACTTCTTCAGGTAAGTCTTTTTCTTGTGATGAAAGAGAATTTAAGGTTGTAGCAACTGCCTCTGCCATAAGTGCCGAACAACCTCCAATAAGGGCTAACCAGCACCAGTAGTACCAGATACACTGCAGGAACGATAGGTAGTGGTTGGCCACAGATGGTCAAAAATGGTACAGTACCCACAACCCTACAATAGATAGGCCTCGTGCATGTTCATTCACACACTCATACACAAACACGTGCATGCGTATCTATCCCTAATGCAGTTTGTCCAGCGAGATTTACTGCGTCCTGGGAAACCTGATGTAGACGGCCACAAATCAGCGTGACTATGAAATAGAGAGCCACATGAACATTTACACACACACACACGCACGTGCACACACACCAAATCTAAGCACATTTGTGTCACACAGAGACAGAGGCACAGCCAGGACTCTTGTGAGCACACATGCGCATGCAAACACACACATACTCCACACAGGCACGTGCACATGCACACATGAAATATAGGTGCAGCCACTGCACCACTGAACCGGCTCCCAAAGGTGCCCACTAAATTTACTGGCTCCTCCAGCCACTTCAAATGCTCTCCATAACTTAGAGGCCAGACGATTTTATTGTTTCATGGAAGAAAGAACGGTGAAAAAAAGAGGCAAAGAGAGTGAAGGAGTGAAAGATAGATGTACTGGGGAAAAATTAAATCCTCCTTTGTTTCAGACAATTAAAATTCCTCTGGTTGTGAGGCACGTGCACACCCATCTGCACATTACAAGTGCATGCACACCCTTGTGTACGGCTGAATGAACACGCAGTAAAATGCTCAGTCCATTTTAATCTCCTGTGGATAAGAATTTAAACTTTCATGTAACTTGTTCTTTTTTCTTAGAAAGGAAGAATAATTAACATCCACTCCTCTCTGTCTCTACCTGTGTTTGTCTTTCTCTCTGTTCCTGTCTGTGAACCACCCTGTGAGTTGCTATCAGTGTAGCTAGTTAAAGCTAATGATGTAGACACCCCTCTTCTCCATGTTATGAGGCAGTGAGCTGGTAGCAGAACTTGTTAATGTCCACTCCAATTGTCCGAGTGTAACACTTTCCCGTCTGGCACTGGGCTAATGATAAGCAAAGGTGACGTGTGGCCGTGTGCGCCTGTCATAGATCTAATTTACAGCTTTAAGGATACAAAATAGATAAGATGGAGATGCTTTTTTAAATTAGTTTTGTTGCTGTTGTCACTTTTTTAAAGTTAGAGTTAGGATTTATGGCGGTGTAACAAAACTCTTAAAGAAATACTTCACCCCAAAATGATATATCTAACAGGCCTCCACAGTGAATGAAGAATCCAAAAATAGAGAAAATTCTTCTTGAACTGAAGTCACTGGGGATCATATTTAACAACAGAGAAACTATATTAAAACATCTATTTAAAAACTCTCATGCAACTCGTGCATTATAATCCAAATCTCATCCACTCAGTACTCCCCAGACACAGGAACGCTCTCCTGAACACAGGAGCTGCTGGTCTACCGCTGCCTTGATCATACAGTTTGTTTGTGTTATTGTGTGACTTTGGAGTTGTTAAGGTTTAGTTCAGATTCACCAAAGTCACACAGTAACACAAACAAATGACTGATCAAGGCAGTGGTCGACCAGCAGCTCTTGTAAAATTACTGTTTTTCTCAATGGAGTCTGGCTTCGATTTGATAAATGAGATTATACTGCAGGAATTGTGTGAGTTTGTAAACTGACGCAGACGCCTTTTACTCCAACTCATCAAGAATTTTTGGGTTCTTCATTCACTGTGGAGGTATGCGAGACAAATAAAGTTTTCTTCACAAATTCAACATAGCATGGGTTGAGTATACAAATGGTCATGTGGGGGATAAAGAATTCCTTTAAGAGAGATGAGAGGATTTTTTAGTGTGTCTTGTTCACATGTCTGTGTCATAATACTGCTAAAGACTCACGGCTTACATGTTTAGCACTTTCTCTTCCACACACACACTTCTTGTCCTGTAACATTATCAGTAATCAAATACTTTTGCACCTCAGTTGTTCAGGTAAATAGCAAACCAACACACACACACACACACACACGCACACACACACAGTGGTGGGTTAGATGAGACTTTGTATTTAGCAAACTGAGCTTCCTGGCAGGTGGTCCACCAAATGTTATCTTATTGACCTCTGTCCTCGCACACACACGTACACATGCATACACGCACGCACACAAGGCAATTCAGTAAGTGAGCAGAGGGGATCATGATGTGATAAGGAGGCCTCTGACAGTAGAACAAGGATTTACTTGAATAAATCAACCTGAGAGAAGACACAGACACAAGACACACACACACACACACACACACACACACACACAGGTTTTATAATATTGTACTAAAATATATACCATGGCTCCTCTTTCATATTCTCCCACTACATGCCAACTGCATTACTTTGCGCAACTAATTCAATTGTTTTTAGAAAACAAAATTTGTGTATGTGTGTTTGCGTCAGAGTTGGCTATCCCTGTCGAACACAAGAGTGGTACCATCTGCTCTTTGTGATGTATAAGGCCAAACTCCCTGCATACAGTCGGTGGTCTCAGCTTCAGCAACCACACAGATTGTCTGTCCGTGTTTGCATATGTATGTGTGTGTGTGTATCTGTCAGTGTGTGTGTGTGTGTGTCTGTGTGTGTGTTTCTTAGCTCCTTCATAAACGGATGTGTTGTTGTGTGCACGCTGCAGCCCACCAAGTCAGAAAACCCAGATGGGATGAGGGATCATATTCTTGATTAAAAATGACGGAGGGAGTGCTGAATTCTTCTGTGTGCATGTGTGTGTGTGTGTGGTGTATGTGTGTGCATATGCTTCTGTGCAAACACACACTCCCATATGTTGGTTTTGTACCTGCTCACACACTGAGTTAGGTAGAGCTTGGTTCTCATTTCCTGAACAAGTTGATAAATTCCAGATATCCTACCCAGCCAACACACAAACTGGGCTCTGAGTGGATGGAAAGAGAAATGTGGACCATTCGCGGGAGGTGCATACTTATTCTACGCAATTAACCTTTAATTAAGCAGGCAGAGGCAGAGGTGAGGCAGCAACGAGCCACAGAGGAACAATAGGCTGTCTGTTCATTTACTGGAGTGTTATTGCCCTGGAGTCTCAACCTGGTTGGTTGATAGATACGTCTAGCCTCGACTGTTTCAGAACGATTTAGAATTAAAGAGCAATTCTTCTTTATGGGGTTTACAGAGGCATCTTGGGCCTGAGAGCACTGTCCGCTTTGGCTTGGCTTCACACATAACTGTTTGTTTTATGGTAAATAAATAAGATTTTGCTCAGTAATAAACATGCCACAGATGCCTTTGATGGCTCTTGATAAAACAGACATGAAAGAACAATGCAAGGTCATTTTAAGCCTCTTTAAAACACCCATTTTTGTCTCTGTAGCACGCAAGTAATTATGGCAATGTAGGTTGCAGTCAGCTGCGCATGGAACGCTCAACTAATTGCCAGATTTTCATTAAATATGCTTCAGGTATTTGTGGATGAATGTTAGTATATGTGGTCACTCTCAGATGTTTCCTTTGATGCTACAATCAGTCCAAAATTTCTGCTTGTACTGAGGAAATATCAGGTCCGAACATGAGGCAGATTTTCTTCAAATGTAGTACAAATTTAAGTACGTTAATGCTCGCCAGAGGATGAACTCTTTTTACATTTTGACCACATGAGCTTTCCTTTTGAGCGCTACACAGAAAAATCAAATGTTATTTTATTTAAGTCTCAATGACACCCATAACAGCACTTCCAATAGTTCCACTCTTAGAGACCATTTTTCAGATTTAGCCCGTCATGTGATCAGACCCTGCGACCATCAACGTTTCAACCATGTTTTTCACTTCAGCCGACATTTTCCTATTATGAATTGTTCCAAACATGGCAGCCTCTAGGGATTGATATCAGGTCATTATAGGTATACCAGGAAAGATGTTTCTGAAATCCATCTCAGTCATCACTTATGACCTACTAGAAGTGTGTTATGGTGTATTTGTCTGCAGAGACTCTGCCCTCTGCTGCTATATTGCTATGTTCGGGATGTTCGTGGGCACAGCGCGCGAGTGAAGATGGGACTTTTTAAAAAGGTTGCGATCTGCTGCCAGACTGTAAGTAGCAGGCATTCAAGGGGAAGCTTCAAAAATTGTGGACACAGAGTTAAGAAAAAAAGCAAATATAGCAAGGCGAAATGCCAAGTTGACTTTCACTTTCGCTGTACTATTCGGAAACAGTAACTGACAATTCCTGCATAGTATATCTTTAATTTTGATTAATTTTCTATTAAATGTCCATGTAATAAACACAGGTGTCTTTTCTTTCTCTACAGTTCTGCAATCTTGAGACTTAACCTTCTTATTCTCAATAGTGTACATGCATGCAGAGCTAAAAGTCAAATTCTGCATTGCAGATATTCCTGGCACCAGATGTTTTTTATTCTCAGTGGTCTTGTCATTGAGACTGTGGCAATAATTTATTTAAAAACTGTTAATAAAGAGAGTGGATTTCCATATGAAAAGATTAACCAATATAAGCCAACACCTAGGTTGGTTTATGGTGAAATAAGAAGTCAAATAAACCTTTACTATTGGCTGTTGTTGGTTGCGTCAGGGAAAAGAAATGAAACAAGCTTGAAACAGTTGTGACCTCTGTTTGTATTCTGTTAATCTCCACCTCTGCTAGTAATTATGTCAAACTATCTGTAATACTTATTAGCACATACTGTATGCAAAAACAATTTGATTCTGCTCTGGTTAGGTTGAAATATCTTCACAGGTCAAACAGCCTCAATAGTGGGGAAAAAAGTTAAGTAAAATCAAACACTTTTTACTTTGCTTCACAAATTCAAAATCAATTTTGATACTTTTCCACTCCAAACTGTCGTGATTTATGTCATGTTGTAAATGCTCTGTCCATGTGCGATCTATTTCTGAGACAGTAGCCGGCAAATCAAATTGAGTGTGCCGTAGACACCTCGCATACCTTATCTTTATTTATCTCTTCATCTTTTTTCAAAAATCATCTCGTCTCTGATGTGAAGGTTTAACCTTTTACAGCAGGTAGCATGGAGAGGAGATTTGCTCTTTTCCTGTCAGATATATCTTTGCCCTGCGCTGCCCCGCAGATCGCTGCACACACTCCTTTGACTATTTATGGCGGCAGTTAACTCCCAGAGCTCTGGTAAAGAGCTTCAGCAGCAGGTGAAGTCAGAGATGTAGCAGAGAACCATATCCCAGACCTGATACAACATTACGACGCATAAACGTACAGGGATGAAAAATAGCACGGGCCAGTCTCACCAGGGTTAAAGATTAAAATGTGTGTGTGTGTGTGTTTTAGGGCTGGTAGTGTGATAGCAGATTGATTCCAGACTAGTGTTTCTGTGGATTTTGGAAAGGGAATACGCCCTGCCTTCCTTTTGCTGTATACTGCTGTTGCATAGCCCCTATCCATTTAACTGATGGATGTCGCCCAAGAGACTCACAAACACACACACACTGCAACCTGCAAAGTCAGGAGGGAAGAGGGGACAAAAGAAGAGAGGGGAGAAAGGAAGAGAAGACAAAGGAAGAATAGGAAAGAGGTCTCAGCTCAACACAACACAATGTCATTAAGACCGTACAGCCAGCCACTTCTCTGCCGCTCTGTTCTACTTTATTCTGTTCTATTCTTTCTGTGACACACAGCTTAGTGTCCGTTTTCTCTTCCTCATTCCAACAGAGGGATCCATCCCTCAGGCCACAGACCGTTTCAAAACAGCCTTTATTGTAGCACGCTGTTTCTTTTGATTACAGGAAGGTCTCACTTTACCCCACCACTCCATAGCTGAGCGTATCGTATTACCCACTGTTCTGTGTGTGTATCTGTGTGTAAATATACATGTGTATGCACATGCGTAAACTCGCATACAACATGTGTATTGTTTGTGTTTCAGGTTGAGGTCTTGTCTTGCCCCAGTCAGGCTGCATGGGTATATTTCCTTTCATTTCAGGTTGAAATGTTTGAGCGGTCTTTACCTTGCACTGTCAAAGGATGTGTCATGTTTGATGCGTCTGTTTGAGATGGCTGCACGATGTATGAAAAAAAATCAGATTGTGATTATTTTGACAGATATTGTGATTGCGATATGAGTCATTTCATTTTCACTGAAAAGAAATATTAAAAAGATGATGTGATTTTGCAGGGGTCCATAACAAACATGCATGTTGCCTTACATCTGGAATATGATTTGTAGGCTGGGATACCTCTGTAGTGCCACAATGCTTCATTTATAATTATGTTGTGACACATTTCACCTTTAACAAAAAAATCCTGCTCCTGTGACTTGGGTAGTGCAATATTGAGATTTCTATAATATTTCGATTAAATGTGCAGCCCTATCTGTGACAAACATCCTCTGTTACTTTGGAAGGAATTCATACATCTACATTAAGTGAATTTGTCCCTCTTACTAAATGTTGGTTTCAATCTGAGCTAGAAAGTATCACAAATATGTATCTACAAATGCTGAGGAAACGTTTTTAAACATGTAGTTTTTCCATACAAGTATTTGCATTCGTTTTTGGGAGAAAAACAGCATGTATGTCGAGTAAGAGGCCAACAGTGGCCACAGAAATACCTCTCATATTCATGTCCAAACGCATATCACAACCACATTTGGAAAGACTAACTCAAAAGCCGAGAATAGAGTTGCATAGTGTTTAATAAATTGAGTCTGACTGGCCAATAAAACCCTGCCGTCTGCTTCGGAGGGGACATTCAGGGGTCAAGGGCCCAGCCCCTGATCCAGACAGACAGCCTCGATTCCGTGTTTTCTGCAAAACACAAACGGGTGAAATTCATACTTCAGCAATGTCAACTTCCCTCTGCAGCGCTGTCACTTACAGCACGGGCCTGGGAGAGTGCAGACAGACAGAGAGAGGGAGAGAATGAGAGGATATATCCTGTATCATTTCCTGTTCTTCCAAGCGGTGTCTTTCTGACCTTGTTCATGATATGCCTCTATGCTTCTCAGTATCCTCCTGCCTGGCGCTTTTATACGTGATTCCGTCTCTGTCTGCCTGTCCTTCTCACTGATGCTTCTTCTATCTATCTGTCTGCCTGTCTTTCCCTCTCAGCTCTACCTGTTTGACTCTCTCTATTCTATACCCACAGGCTGCAGCTGGCAGCAGAGGGGGCACACTGCAAGCCAAGGCGGGTATATTTGCTCCCCCTTCTCTCCAGGCGGCACGCCAGATGCCGCCTCTCCCTCTACACCCATTTTTGACCACATGGTCAAGAGGGAGTGTTTTCTGTTGCTCTTGGACTGCACTTTCAAAAAGCCTTTCCTTCGCCCTGTCTGTCCGCGCTGCACGTCTGACGAAAACTCAGACCCCTTTTTTCCAACCAGAAGTGCTAGTTCTGGCATCGTAACCAGCCCTCTGCCCCCCTTCACACACACACACACACACACACACACACACACACACACACCACACCCCAACCCCCTCACTGCAACACCAAATATTTCATTTCCAAGGCAGGGACGACGAGGGATGAGAAAAAAATTAGATGCAGTATATTTATGAAAACAAACTGGACGGCTGCTTTGACGAGAGCAGTTTAGATTGAGGATATATACCAACAGGAAAGGTGAGAGGCAGGTAAATGTAAACGTTCATTACATTACCATCGACTGCTTGGCCTCTGATGTGCGTTCCCCGGTTTCTTAAAAGCTCTCCTCTGACCAAAGACCAGCTTCTTCTAATTCCACACAGAGCTCTGGGAATTTATTCAATTACCTAAAATGATCACATAAGAAAAAGGGCTTTAGAATGTGCTGAGGTGCACAGGATAAGCTTTCAGAGCTATCTACAGAATCTCTTTAATTCACCAAAAGTGTGTGTGTTTGAAAATGTCAAAGTGCCTCAGAGCAGCTTTTTTTGCTGACTCCATTAAAATCTCCCACATCCTTCTTTTTGTAAACAGGAAAATCATTTGAGAGTGAACCGTGTCGGCATAGATATGAATACAGGAGGGTTATTGATTCATATTTTGATCTTTCTGGCATTTCCTCTTACTTCTTACTGTAACCGTTTTTGTCTAATTTTTCTAAATTAAACTTATATTTCTTTTGTTTTGTTAGAACAGAACGCAAATTTTAACATTCATTAAAACTCTAATAACTTCAACATCATTCCTGCACGTATTTAAAAATTCAGCCTGTAAAAAAATACCTAATTGCTGCTTTGGTGTTGTGGAGCAGTGCAGAATAAATTTACATCATTTTTGTGACTCCTCATCACAAACATGCACACACAAAAAAGCGAAAAACGTTACTCTAATAATTAAGAATAATACATGCGTAAATAAATAATTAAAGATGTTGTACTGTAATGTATTGATTGTTTTATGGCTGAAACAAATAATTATATTTGTAATTGGTTAAACTGCCAACTGTTTGATTAATTGATTAAACATTTGGTGCATAAAATGTCAGAAAATAATGGAAAAAAAATCGGTTTTCCACAATCACAATTTTCTAAAGCCCAACGTGACGTTTGAAAGTAGTTTGTTTTGTCTGAACAACATACCGAAACCCCACTGTTGGTGACTGTCTGGTGCTTCTGGTGAGCGACCAATCAATTAATCGATAGTTAATAGTTCGTTTTCGGTCGTTTCATCTGTAAAAAAGGATTTTCACCATTTTGTAATTTCATGTCTCCATATCCTGTCATAATATCTATAACGTACTTATTAATTTTAAATACTGAAGGAATCAGGTGTTTTTTTTCCATAGGACGATCTCATCACATGAGATTTGTATAAAGTAATTCAACTTTAATTTTTTTCTGACATGCACCTTCAGACAATTCTTGAACTCCCCAGACTGATGACGAGAGGAAACATCTCTGAGACAATGCAGAGTATAAAACACACCTATGCTGTCTCTTCACCTGCAGAGTTTTAAGGCTCGGTCTAAATTGAGGTTAAAGAGTATCTTTTCACCTTTACAAGACCTGGCCTGAGCATGGAAACACCACCCAGACAGCTACACACACACATGTTAAACTCCAGGCGTACACATACACACACAAACACAGAGCACCGTGTTAATGAGAGTGTACTCTCCTTCTGTTTCACTCTCTTTTCCGCCCCATCAGGGAATATAAAGTTTAACAGGCGTTTTGCTATCAGTGACCCTGAGAAGGAAACGCACTCACCACTGAGAAAGACGACTAATTACCCAAAACTCTGTGGGTGTCTGTGCTGCTGTGTGTGTCCAAAGTGTGCACAAATGTTTGCTTGTAAGTGCACTTTTGTGTGTGTATGTGTGTGTGTGCAAAGTGGAGATCATGACACCTATTGATGTAAAGTTCCAACCAGGGATCGAGGAGTTGGAGGGGGTGTATCAGCTGCATTTGTGTGTGTGCTTGTGTGTGTGTGCTTAAGAAAAGGTTGAGGTGGTAGTGTGGTTTTAGATAGGTCGGTGTGTCGGGGGGTGCAGGCTAATTTATGTCAGCACTATAGCGAGCTCCTAGATTTATTGATGGTAAGGCAATACGGAGAGATCTGCTTCTTCAAAAACGCTCTGCAGCTCTCCCCGTGCTCCACACACACACACACACACACACACACACACACAACTTAATGCCCTCCACCTTCCACCTCCCACCTTCTATTATACAACATGTCTGTCTTTCACACCGAACCCGGCTGTAACTGTAGAGGCCGTACTGCTGCTGTGCTGACGCAAAGGACATATGGTCCCAAAAGAAACCATTAGAAGTATTGGGGGGTTGGATTCTCTCTTCTCCCTCTAACACACACACACATACACATACTTGCACTGTACATGGCCCATTCCCCCTGTTAGCCATCCCTATAAAATGACAGATTTCTTGAAATTTGTAGAGGGATTAGAGCAAAAATTGTCCTTTGGAGGGAAAGTGAATTTACCAGCTGAGACGGGACAATAATTTGCAAATGGTTCAGATGGGAGTATCAAGACAAGGAAGGAAATGCCCTGTAAATTTGTGGAAGCAATGTCTGTTTCTCTGCATCAAAAACCCCACAGCTGTATTTTGTACTACTTCAGTGTAAAGTTTATACGGTTATTTATGTGCAGAGTGTAGTCGGAGGTATTATCTCGGAGCTCAGGATTCCTGTCAAGATCCTCTGTTACATGACACAAATCCTTCTTATTCAATCAGATAGTTTCTGAATTCTTGAAGCCACTCTTCGTATGTAATGTTGCGATCGCAGCAATCTGCACTTCATATCCATCTCTTTACATGTTTGACCTTTTCACACTAAACTCGCCTGAAAAATGCAACCCACATGCATAGCTTTATTAACCAGTGATGTGTCTTTCTGTTTGCATGGATACATAGTGGCCGTAAGTGTCTCTTCAGTTGAGATCAAGCAGAAAAAAACTTCAAAGTCTCGCTCCAGAGAGCTCAGTATTTTTATATGCAGGCCTGGGTTCTCTCCCAGCCGTTGTCGTTTCAAAAGAGCTGAAGGCTTATAAAAGCCATGTTAGGGTTATTATGTACATCCTATCTGCTTCAGCCTCCACTGACCCTCAAACTGTGTATGTGTGTGTGTATGTGTGTATGTGTGTGTGGTCATTAGGCAGAGCTACAGTGGAATCCGTTTACTCTCAATAATTTCGCTGTTCGGTTTTTGTGAGCCTGAGAGGAGGAATGAACATCCTGAGTTTATTGGCCATTAGAGAGCTCTAGACATGCGTGTGTGTATATGTGTGTGTGCAGGCAAGTATAAGTGTGTGTTTATGTGTGTGTGTGTGTGTGTGTGTGTGTGTGTGTGTGTGTGTGTGTGAATGAGTGTGTATGTCAGCAGAGCTAGTTTGTTTGGCTAAGTGAGGCAATTTTGGTCTTTAAGTATCTCATGTCACTTCCCCTCAAAAAGGGGCAAGTGATACAAGCACTCCTTTCTTAGCAAAACACTCGTGCACACACACACATATGTATGGATACATACACACTCAGGCTCCAATTTGACTGGGTTATTTGTTCTCAAACATTAATTTCAAACACCAGATTTGTATGTAAATACTTAGTAATCTAAATAAGAAAAATAAAAACAGTATGAAGTTTCAATATGAGGTTTATACTTCATGTATGAGCCTTTAATTATTTCCCCTCCCTTACAGTTGACTCACTCTCTATTGTTTTGCGTGCATTTAAAGCCCAAATTAAACAAATCCAAATGGCTAATGACTGATGTAATTGAAATCAAAGTCCCCCAGACAGACTCAGGGACATGCTCGGAGAAAACAGAAGAACCTCAGACGTGTACTTCGGTGCATCGCGAGAGGAAACGTACATAGTTGCTCGTCAAAAGCATCCTAATTCCTTTAAGTCGAGTAAGATGTTACCTGATTGGTTCTTCAGGGTGGTCCTCTGATTAACCTGACCAGCCAGAAACCCGAAGACTTTGATCTGTGATTGGTGAGGTCACTCGATGAGGTCAGCCAGCGTCTGCAGTGAAACTGAGAGGGGCCGGTGATGAAGTATTTGATGAGCATCGCTCCAAAATGAGACGTGACACCTAATTTCACCCAAAAAAAAAAAAAAAAGAAAGAAAAAAGAACATGATTACTGGCATGCATGAAAGTAGACGTCTTATTGATTCAGATTGAATTCATCAGCGACTACAGTCCATGACTTACAAAACATCCAGTTTTACAATCAGAGGTTTGAACTTTTAAGAGAAGCTTTTTAATTGGATATAAGGTTGTGTGATAAAGCTGAAATCTAGAGTGTGATACTACATATTCAGTGCGTCGTGACATGGCAAATGTATGTAAAATCACATATAAAGTGATCAAATTATTGTTCGGCAGAGTGACCTGTGTTCCACTGTCAAGTAGTACATCCTACAAAGATCCTTAATACATCATTCTGTTACTTTCTAGTTGCAATTAGCTTGAAATCATTCATTTGGACGATGAAATGTAGGTAAATGACTATACTCCGGTAAAGTCGATTTATTGATATGTTTGTAAGAACTGAAATGAAGAGGTGTTTAATCGATTTGTTGATTGGCAACTTAATTAAAATGCCAAACATTCTCTGGTTCTTGGTACTCCATTGTTTCTCTTGGTTTTGGGTTGTTGGTGAGACAAAACAAGACCTCTGAAGACATCAGCTTAGGCTCTGTGAATTGTGACAGCCATTTTTAATGTATCATATATCATTATTATAATGATATATAAGTACTTGACAGCCTGGTAAATAGCTTTATATTGAATATCTGTCTTTAAAGAGGACCTATTGGGCTCATTTTCAGATTCATACTCGTATTTTCGGTTTCTACTAGAACATGTTTACATACTTTAATTTTCGAAAAACACTTTATTTTCTTCATACTCTTTGTGCAGGAACATCCGTATTCACCTTCTGTCTGAAACGCTCTATTTTAGCACCTGTTCCTTTAAGCATCCCTCCCAAAAAAGCCCATTCTTCTCTGATTGGCTAGTGTTTCCACGTCTTCTACATCTGCACTCTCTGCGACTTTGCACTGTCATTGCAGCCGGGGAATGAATGACTTTCTACATTTAAAACATCACCAATAAAAGCTTCTCAAGCAGCACGAATATGATCTAAAATCGCTCAGAAATTAAGCACATCAGCAAACAGAATGACATGTTTCCCTGACGGTAGCATGTAGCTAAACGTAGCAGTGTATGTAATTGCAGTAACATGCATGAAACAAATGGCAGTATAAAGAAATCCATCACGAGCTGACGTCATCTTGCAGCCAAAGTAGAAAAAACTTTGGAAACAGTATTCAGGATGGTCTAAGGTTTGAGGCTTTTGCCTATAGGGGTTACTGTAACATCGGTTTGCATCATTAATTAAAACTTTGGCCATGTTTAATATGAACATCTGACAGCGTAACATTATGACAGAAAATAAGGAAAAGCATAAAAGTTCCCCTTTAATTTAGCATCACCCACCTCCCTCTTTGTGTCTTTATTTGTCCTCTTTTCTTCCTACTGGCTTTTTTTCCCTTCCCCGTTGTCTCTCTTTCATTTCCCCTGCTCTAACATCTCTCTTCGTCTCCCCCGTTGCTTCAGAGGAAGACGAACTCTGAACAGCTGTGGTGCTCCCTGCCTGTCGTGAGTTATGGCGAGCTGCTGTCCTCTTGGCTTTTATTGATAATATTACACTGGCTTGATGTAAATATGACTCTGGCTGCTACAACCCTGCCTGCCCCCTCCATCAACCTGATACAAAGCTGGGACTTGCCTCCGTGTGTGTGTGTGTGTGTGTGTGTGTGTAGGTGAATGAATTTAACGTGTACCTGTGTGTATCCGAGAGCAAGTGAGGAAGTCAGGAAAAGATTCACTGTGTGTGTGTGTGTTTGTGTGTGTGTGTTTCATATTCACTTCCTGACCCCAGAACACTCCTTCCCAAGGTAGAAGCACAACGTCAGGCTGCATGCAGCTTGCAGGAAACAGCGAGCCGAGATCCAACATGATAAACGGCTCTGAGCTTTAAGTTGGCTAAAAGAAGATCCTGCCCTCGTGTGTCTATATATTTTTCGTCTGTCTATGCTGGGCTGCGACTTCCCGCAGTGCTGTAAATAATATGTCTCTTCGCAGGTCGGTGTCTCCACGCGGTGCACACACACTGAAACATGGCTGGATTTTACGGCCACATCTGATTTTATGGATGTCGTTTCTCTTTACATTCTTCTTCTTTTTTGCCTGTATTAGAAACATATATTTTTTTAATATTCATTATCATTACTCCATAGAAACAAAGGAAGACGGCAGAAAGACAGAGACACAAATCAGAGAAGCACAGAGTTCAGTGTTGGCTGAAACAACTGTAAGAAAACACACACACACACACACACACACACACACACACACTTTTGAGCCACCAGCTGCTGTGTAAGCACTGATTAGGTTTTTGGTGCCCTGACCTGAAGGTGTAAATTCTACATTAATGCCTCGTCTATTAACTTGACTGAACTCTAATGCTCTCACTACTGAAGATACAACACACACACCTCTCCCCCTACACACTCACACACATGGGCATACATAGACATGCATAGTCAGAAAAGTGCATGGCGTTGCAGCTGCTGTCCACCCACACACTCCTACCATGTCATTTCTTCCCCACACAGACACACACACACTGTACCACATTCACTACATTCTGCCATTCCTCTAACACAGACAGGCAGGAAGCAAATGTGTCATTTATTAGGGCCTGTTTCCAATCTGTGCTGATGATGAATATCTCCGATCTCCCCCCATGCTGCTCCTGAATATTCTGAGACAAAGGCCTCTTATGAAATTATACTGTCATTAGAATGACTGCTCTGATTAGATACTGGGACTGGATTAGCCATCTGCTTGGCTCTTACGTGGAGGAATGATATGATCAGAACTAATTACCGTGTATTCCTACATGAGAACACATTGAAGGGTTTAGTTTCAAAGTATGATATGCTGTATTCATTTTGAGTGGCTAAAAAATATCCTTGCGTGGTGGGATTCTTAAAGGCGTTGCTGTTCAGTATGACAGGGTGCTGTGATGTTGATAAAGATGTAGTAGTTTTACAGTTACTTTATTTAAATGTTTAGCAATTATAAGGTAAAAGTAAATGATAAATTTCACATTGAAAGCCGTCCTAAAAAATTCGCACAGACATTTATAAAAATTGATTTAGTCAATTACTGTCTTGCGGCACATTTGTGTGAGAGGGAAAATATTCCGACAGACCTCGATTTTAGCTGATTCCCTCCTGCGTAAATGTATATTTGACCAATGAAATCCTTTGTTCCAACTGATGGTATACCTCCAGGTCATAGCCAGCTTGCTGCCAAAATGTGGTAATGTCTTGTCAAGTTGTTTTTGTCAACACCCAATATTGTATGACAAACACCATGACGACGACCTCAACAACCAAATAAAGGACAGTGGCTTGAGATCGACCAGTAGCTGCTAACGTTATATGTTGGTCACAGAACTTGGCTAGCCGCAACAGCTAGCGTTAGCATCACAGTTAGGGTCCAATAGATTTTTTTTTTTTTACTTAATAGTAGGAAAAGCACAGGTGTATTTAATAACATTAATGATAGCTTCATTCCATTTATGGGAGGCCCTGGTATTGTGTATACTGCCTCACTGGAATAGCTTACTGGTGCACTTAATGGAACTGAGCCATTGTTAATATTATTAATTTCACCTGTGGTCTTCCTACTATGACAAGTCAAAATGTCTGCTGTGAAAAGGGTCCATTAGTTTATGTATTGTGCAGTTGTGTAGTCCGTCTCGTTAGGTTTTTGTTGTGTGAAGTGGAGACTCATTCACTAAATGTGCAGAATATGGAACACGGTAACACACGTAATTTACACCAGAACTGGTATGTACAGTTGTCATGCAGAAAATTAGCATGCAGATTTTCAGTAATCCAGTATTCCAGTATTTTCGCATCACACTGGCGAGAAACAACTTTAAGACTGTACCGATAGGAAATCAGTCACATAGTAAAATGGAGAAATGAAAGAAAGAAAGAAAGATCTTAATAATCAGATTTGAGTTCAGATTTCAGATTTTTCTCTAGGCTTCTTAAAAGCTCCTTATTTTGAGACAGATGTACAAACATATTTAGCCTGATAGCACCTTTAAAGTTAGTAACACAGCTCTGTGTTTTGAACCTCCATAACCAAGTAAACATTTTAGATTTTCAGTGCCTCTTACAGTTAAAGCCATTGCACTTGTTTCCACATGTCACACAGCCTAAAAGAATGGAGATCGTTGTGGGCAGCGTGCTGGCGTAGTTGCCACTGTGGAATGGACATATGTAGCAATTTATCACTTGTCTCTCAGCACATGGGTGGGTGGCCCGGCAGCGGGTATTATTGCAAATTTGGGAGCAATTGACAGTAATCCCCCCTCTTTCTGCTTGTGTGAAAGCTCATCATCCCCCTGCACGCCGACAGGCACGTCTTCACTAGAGATGACCTCCAGAGCTGGTACGAAAAGCTTAGGGTCTGTCGTAGCTCATGCTGTATATCATTATCAGCTCGTCTCCATTTTTTCGTGGTGGTCTGGAGAGGCCTCTCAGAGTGAACCACTACACTCTCAGGGAAACTAAGCACAAATGAATCCTTGCAGACGCAGATGCAGATTGCAACTCTATGCCGGGCCATTTGACTTATTTTATGGCCGAGGAAATACTCATGCGTGTGCTTTAGTCATAACCCCCACCATACTGTATTGGACCGTGGTGGTAAAGAGAGTTGACCCACAAAACAAACTCTCAGTCAGTCCATCTTCTGCTGCTCACCTGTGGTCATCAGCTTTGACAAATCACTAAAAGAACAAGATATTAAGAGGTTGGTTTTTTTTTTCTGAGTGGTCATTGGGCTCAGTTTCGAGGGTTAAGCGGCTGCTCCGCTGTCTGATTTATGTTTACTGGCAATGTCTTTTTCAATCCAGGAAGTATGATGTGTTGCAGCCACTGTATAGGAGCTGAGGGGAGGAGGTCAGGGTGGATATATTGGCCTTCAAAGCACAGGACTTTGACACCAGAGACAAAGGTTCACACCCCACATGGTGTTTGGTTTAGGCTACAAAAACACATAATTATTACAGTCAATGCATTCTGTCACATGCCTCAAGTCAGTGTTGACTTTTTTTTATATTTAACCCGGATCACAATCTTTTTCTAATATTATCCAAGTGTTTTAAGTAAGCCATAAGCAGATATTATAGGCTAATTTTCTCAGGGTTTCCACTGTCATAGAAAACCTAGAAGGGTCATGGAAATTCATGGAAGTAAAGTCCCTGAAGATTTTGAAAAAGTAATGGGATTTTGTTTTGTTATCACAGTAATCTTCCATGGATAACCTTCTACATAATGCAGCTTAACAGCAAAATTATTTTAGCTGTTGACATTATGTAGCTTTAATATGCCCCGATGTGTGACATTTTGTTTACCATCACATACATATGTGCATTTTCTCCCCAATTTCTGTCTATCCCTCCATGTATGCCAGCTGGAATTATGTCTGAGTGGAGTTTCAATCTGATATGTTTGAATAAGAGAAAAAAATAACTAATAACTTTCCATACCTATGCTACGCCCCAATATGTTTGCATTTTACTGCATTTTTTTGAATGCAGCTAGTTTGTGTTACACATTGTGAATGACCCTGGATATTGTATGATGTGTCCTTGAAAAGTCATGGAAAAGAGTTGAAGTTTTGTTCATGAGTAAGTGTGGGAACACAATCAACTGTTGGTTAAAAGCCTGCTCCTGGCAACATTGTATTTCTAAACATACTTGGTTTTGAAAATTAGTTGCATTTGAACCTGTTTTTAGGAGACAGGGTCAAGCTAGAGGAACTAATGTCTGCTTCTGGCCTGAGGTTACTTTGAGATCTTCCATGAGAAGGTGGAGAAAGTTGTGAATAATAAGGCTAACTGCGCTACTCTGCTTGCTCCATTGCCATTGTGATCCTCAGCTGATTTTAAATGATAAGATCATACATGGATGAAACAGTTACACTGAAATCATAGGCCTGGAAGTCCCATATACATTTGTAACAAAACATAAAGCTAGTATAGTAATGTTAGACCGAGGGGTTTCCCAAAATTGCAAAATAATCACAGGCTATAAGAGCTTTAGGAAGCGGTGACTGAGGGATTTGAAATGCTGGTGACGGTAAAGAAGTTAAAGAGGGTTTGATCCCGGGACCAGCAGAGGAAGGTATAAGTAAGTTTATGCTTACTTTAATGTAAACAAGCTGCTCTGGTCCTCATGTTCTGCGGTGCATATATTATAAAATTAATTTCTTTTTTTATGGATAGTAAAAACTTTCATGTGAGACCAGGCATACTGAGCAATGACTCAGTTTGAAGATTTGCCCTTACTGAAGAGATGTTTTTGAATTGATTTATACTGTTACAGCTGTGTGTGTTCAAATATCATTTGTTGTAAATATAAAGTGATTATCTCTACTGGTTTGAAGAGAAAAGTTTAAAAGGGAATAGGTTGAATCACAGGCATAAACAGCAACACTGTATGGAGAAACTAAACCTTAGTAAAGTGTAATGATGCATGAGGCAGTTCCTCCGCCTAAGCCCCATCTTTTCTCTCAAATAGCTGTGGTTGCCATATGCTCAGATTGACTATAATTGTTAGTTTCCTGGACAAAGTGTTCAGAGGTTTGCAGGCGTTTAATATACCCTGCAGGTAGAATTAAAAAGCAATCATGAAATCCAATTCTTCCATATAAAAACAAATGAGCGATACGCTGCGCCACACTTCTATTTACAAAGCAAACACTTGCCTTCATCTTCACAATATCTCATAATGTGCCCAATAGTGAGCAGAATACAGCAGAAAGTTTGATGGATGGTTTGGTTTAATGAGAGAGAAGTCATTTAGACGATGAAAGTAGACACATTATTAATGGAGGTTTCTTGGAGGCTTCAGAGTGAGAATGGGGTTTGCAGAGCTTGAATAACTAACGCATTAAACGTACATAAAGAAGTGTGAAAAGATGAAAGTGAGAGCTGTACTGTAAAGATGAGGCAGCTATGCCAACAAGCAATGATCAGGAGTTTACCCCTCTCTTTTTGTGGTGGTCTGTTCAGTGATGACAGCATGAATCAGTCGCCAATCAAAGTTTGTTGTGTTCTTTGGAAACAGTCTTTTCATGTGGACGTATATATATATTTATGTATTGTTGGCAATGCCAGCAGCATTCTCTATATGGCACTGTTGGTCTGTCAGTCAGCCCATCACTTTGGTCCAGAGTGAAATATCTCAACAACTATTTGATGGGTCGCTGTGAAATTTTGCACGGACATTCATGGTGCCAAGGGGATGCATCCTCCTTCTATGACTTTTTCTTGAGCACCACCAGTAAGTTGACATTTTTGGTTTGTTAGAGAAAAAAGTATCCGCATAAATTAGATGGATTCCCATTAATCTTGGGACATTCATGATGCCCAGAGGACGAATCCTAATGACTTTGGAGATCCTTTTGACTTTTCCTGTGGTGCCACAACAGGTCAAAAATGTTCACTTGTCCTGTGAAATATCCATACAGTGTATAAAATAATTGACGTAATTACCATTATGTCACCCATGGGTTTGTGGACTGCCATTTTGAAGCCTTGAGTTCAACATTTTGGCTGTCGCTATCTTGGTTTTTGGGAGCCAGAACTGATCAAATCTGGACGAGAGGGTGGAGCTGTGGAGAAGCTCCTTCATAGTAGCTAGACCTCGCAGACAGCCTGTCACTCAAGCAGACCCGCCCTTAAATATGTATAACTTTAAAGCTTAATCAGGGTTCCTGCAGATCCTTAAAAAGTCTTAAAAAGTATTAAATTTGATTTTGAAAACTTAAGGCCATAAAATGTCTTAAAAAGTCTTATTTTTACTTGTGAGAAGTCTTAAATTTTGAGATGAAACTTAGACTAACGGAGACATGTCTGAATACCTAATCAAATCTACCTGTTACTGCATCTAGTTACATGATTAGTTATATGATTTTATGACTTTATTACTTGTAACGCAGTCACAAGTAACGACATTGAGGCAACTTAGAAGATATACTCACAAGTAACGACATTGAGGCAACTTAGAAGATATACTGAAAAACTTGGGACGATGAGAGTTAAAGCATCAGGCACAGGAGCACCGATGAGATGTGAACGTGATGTTCGCTGCTGTGTATTAATGCCATTTGTTGGTGTTAAATGGTATTAATTTTCCTTTGTTCAGGTCTTAAAAAGGTCTGAAAATGTCTTAAATTTGACTTTAAAAAGTCTGCAGGAACCCTGTTAATAAAAGCTGAGATATATAAAAAGAAAATTGACCCTCTGTAGATTTGTCATGAATGGAGAAATGAGAGATGAAAATTGTTTCTTGAACCAGGCTGTAAACAAGTTTATTTCTGCTGTTAAGTTAGGCATTTTGGCATGGGGCCCTATAGGGACTGAGTTGTGCCTGGAGCCAGCCTCAAGTGGCCATTTGAGGAACTGCAGTGTTTGGCACCACAGCGTTGGCCTCCTTTTTCAGCCACCTTCCTTTTTCTCAGCTATCTCTTGGATGGATTGGCACCAACTTTTATACAGACATTAATGGTTCCCAAATGATGGATCATAATGTCCTGGTTGATCCTCTGACTTTTCCTCTGTCGCCACATGTGGCTGACATTTGTGGTTTTGAGTGAAATGTCTCGAAAACTTCATCAAGTTGACGTCCCACTCAGAATAAATTATAATAACTTTGGTGATTTAATTTTTCTGAGGCACTACCATCAGATCAAAATTGTAATCAGTCCGATACTAGTGCAAGACTACTGACATTCCCATCAGCCTCAGCTGTACTTTGTCTAATGCTAATTAACAAATGTTGTATGGTAACGCACTAAACTAAAATAATGTACATTGTTAACACTAAAACCTGCCAAACATCAGCTGTTAACATTGTCATTTTGAGAATGTTGCCATGCTAGCATTAGCTTTTAGCTCAAAGCACCTCTATGCCTACCGACAGCCTTCCAGAGCCGCTAGCATAGCTGTGGAATCTTGGTCTTCTTTTTTGATAGCATCAAATGGCCTCTGAAACTGTAATAAATCAATATATCACCAAAACTATCAATTGAAACCAATGCTGATGCAAACTTGTAGGTGTGGTGTAGGGTAGGTTGTCCATTTAATATTCAGTGAGGTCGTTTATGCCAGTCCAAAGCAAATTATTTCGTAAAAATTCAAGCTTTATATGATGTTAAACGATTAGTTTCATTTCATAATAACATCAAGGTGATAAAATATATTACTTGAAATTAATTTTAACACGTGGTAAAATATATAGTTACTTGTGTAGCTTATTTTCAACCCCCACACACAGAGAGGCCAATTACATAAGTAAAAATCCTCAAACCAATGTATTGGGACACTGTAAAAAAAAAAAAAAGCACCATTCACATTACCAAAGCTTCATTGTCAATCATCTTCATGCCATAAAAACACCATGTAGTATGATATATAATAAGACGTCTCTCTGCGGTACAGTATCACTACAACCACTGACTCTATCATGGAACTATTTACTGCCCATATGGCTGGTGACACGAGGTCAAGCCTGTGTTTCAAGTGAAACCACGAAGCGTTGTAAAAATCCTGCATACAGGAATGGATACAAATTCAAGCATTAGCACATTGCTAATTACTGCGGGTCGCTTTTAATAAATTCTTTCCTGACATACGAGTTCCAGCACTGTAAAAAAGGAAGAATGTTGCATGAGGGAAAAACATTAAGCTATGCTGCAGACTTTTGCTTTAAGTAGAAGGCTTGGGTTGTACGTAAAGGAATACTGTACTGTAAGATCCATAACATTCACACAGGACACTGAAGATTTGATTTAAAGAGAATACTCAGTTTAAGAATTTACACATTTTCGTAAACAAAAGTAAAAACCTGGCCATTTGAGGAATGTTTACTGCAAGTAAATATGTGAAGCTGCACTTCAGCTGCAGAACTCTTCGTGGGTAATTTGACATGTTGCTTTGTGTCTCCATGCTTCCTTCAGTGTTTTAGTAACACCAGTTTCCAAAATAAGTTGTGATCCCAGCTCTGGCCTCATTCACACTGACAGCACAACGTAGCATCACAGTGGAGTCCTCTTTTAATTTGTTTTAGGGGTGGAGCAGACTCTTCTCTCATGTTTCTGGCCAAAAGCGGTATTTATTTGACATTTCAAATGTTACATGATCAGAAGCAACTGATTATCATGATCCAGTTATATGTCCCACCCTTCTGTCTCTTTTGAGGCAGACCAGGCTGATGTTTATCTGATCCCACATATTAGTCCCATGGTGGTTTCTTAGTTGCTTGCCATATCAAAATACTCCAAAGGTGCAGGTTGAGCTCTAGATAAGATTGCAGCATGCAGCATTACAAACTGCTTTAGTTTAAAACTAGTTGGTGAATGTATTAATCACATTAAACATTAAGCAGAGAGTAAAATGTGCTGTTATTTGCCAGTCTAAGTGATTTAGGCAAAGAAAAAAAATCACAGTAAAAGCATACAAGCTGCATGCATGGAGAGGTTGTACTCTTTACCCAGTGCACTATTTGCCAAATTCTAGATGGTAATAATACATAATTCCAAAGTGGAGTGTGTTTGCAGTCATTTAAAACAAGCCCACAGCGTTGACATAAATCAGTGTATGTGTGTAGCTCATATACCTGCATGTCCGCACTCTGCAGGTTTGACGAGAGACAGGTCTGAAGGGATTTCACCATAAAGGTTAGGAACCGTGAAATATCTGAGAAGTGCTGGAGCCCTTCTCCTCTCCAAATTATGGCCAAACGCATGCTATACGGCCTTAGTGGTTGAGGGGAAACGCCTTGGCAGCGCATAAAGGGCTCAGTGTGCGGCTGAAATGACCGTGTGACTCCTGAAAATAAACAGGAATCAAATGGAGTGATTGATCGAATAAATTAACCTCAGCAGCAAGAGCCGCTCTCTCTCTCTCTGTCTCTCTCTCTCTCTCTCACTCACACACACACACACACACACACACACACTGCTCCTCATCAGCTCCAATGACCAGCCTTGTAGAAAAACAGACACTTGTTGCTGTTTGCTCCAGTGCTCAGGCCAGCTGCAATTTAGGTGTAAATTAGTTCCACAGGAGTGTGGTAGTGGTGGTGGTAGTGGGTGGGCAGTGGGGTTGTGGTGTGTTAAGGCTTTTTCGCCAGTTAGTAATAGATGTAGCTGCATGAAGGCAGAGGCTGTGCTTAATTGCAGGGCTTTTAATTTGTCCTCTTCATTCCAGAAAATTGTCAAATTGCAATTCTGTGGAAGGTAAATGCACCAAAAGTGATTTTAGCTTTGATGAAAACAGCCTACCTTCTAGTTTTAGGTTGATATAGAAGTTTGGATATCTATCTATTAAAGCATTTTAATTATTTTCAGATATTATTCCAGGATTTTATTAAATTTGTGACAGATTTTGTGAACAATACTTAATCGTAGCATCAATATTTGACGGTGTTTGTCTTGTTGGGTCACACTGCATGGAAAACTATTAACCCAGAATTTAATTATATTACCATTTAATTAATTACATATGTTTTAAGTGTGGGCGATATGGAGAAAACCAAATATTGTTTTATTTTTTTTTCCCACATTGCTATTGTAGGGTTGGATTTTGGTGCTTTTACAAAATATTTACACAATGAGATTTTTGATAAATAATCGTCAGTAATGTGGCTATAATGACTAATTGGTAAAGGCAAATAATAGAGCAGCTAGAATAGTCTGGTAACTTCAGAAAATTACATCACTTTACTGTAAATGCAGCCTTCTAGATTAGGAAAAGACAACACTTAAGATATCATGATATCAAACATCTGGTTTGATTCTCATGATATCAATATAATATCCATGTTTTGCCCAGCCCTAATATGTTTACAGTGTTGTCTCAGAAGTTTTCCACCCCGAAAAACAGTAAAATTATTTGTTAATATTGGATATTTTGCTTTTCATTTAATGTTATGGATGATGGAAAATAAGAAAAATCTGATTTTTAGTCTAAATGCATCAAATCAGCATTCAGCAATCCATAAATCATGAAATTAGATAATTCAGTAAAATGTTTTAAAAGTAATTCAAACTGTGCTACATTTAAAAGATGAGTTTCATACTAAAGTATGCTGCGTGTGTAAAAGCAGAAAAGAGAGATGCTTGTCTTCTCTGCCTGATCTGATTGTGTGCGTGTTTGCCCCTTGATGATCATCAACTTGAAGGTGATGCTTGACTCACCTTTTAACTGCCTGTGAAATTGCTGCGTGTTGTGCAGGCCTGTATATTCTAGAATGGGCCTGAAATGTAAAGCGTCCAATCTGATGAACCTGCCGACCGGTCAGAGCCTTCTGGAAATGAAGACGAGACCCACACACACATTTGCACACACACACACCCCTCTGCCCCGCCCCTCCACCACCACCACCCCTCCCTGCTGCTTGCCTGTGCGGTTTATTGAAATCCTCCTCCGTGCTCTATAGGATAGCCCCGGCCTCTGGGGTAACAAGATAGATGTAAACAACCAATTATTGGATAGGCCCTCATTCATATCCCTTTAACCGGTGTAGACACACAGGTTCTGGCTTTAATAATTCCTCTCTCCCTGCCCAACATTTGGATGTCTGTCCGAAAGAATGTTACTCATCAGCCCCTTGTTGCGCTTGTCTCAGGTCAGTCTTACGGAATAAAAGCCACGTCCCCTCCTATATGTGCCCCCAAACACACACGCTTTGCAACACACACCAAAACACACATCTTGCAGTAATCAGCTCAATTAGTGCAGGTCGCGGTGGAGAGCGGCCGAGGTGAGCGGTGGGAGGTTGTGAAAATAGGGGGTTGGCTATTAGGGGAAACGCGATCTCCATTCATCAGCGGCCGTAATAATTACCGTTACAGAGCCAGAGCCCTCTGATCAAACTGATCCGTGGAAACAAGTGGTTTACAAACACTGTCACGGGCCAGTCAGGGGACCCCGGTGTGCCCCGTCACTGCCGGTGCGCACACCCAGCGGTGCTGACCGTGAACACAACGGAGGTGCTTTGTATTTGTGTTCACATTTTAATTGCTTACTCGGATTTATCCTCTCTGTGGAAGTGGCTATGTGTTTAGATGCAGCTTAAAGGGGCAAAGACTGACTGAGCAGGTGTTGATTGAGACGTGACAACATGATGAATACTTCAGGAAGGAATTAACCTCCAAAAAAGACCCCCATGCAACAAGATTTTATCCAATAGACCTCCATTTATGCTGATTTTATAATGTAAGTAAAACTAAAGCAAGGTGGACAGATATGTTATCCAAACATTTATGCTCATCATCTCATCAGAATAACATCTAATGAGACCCCTGATAGGCCCCATGTGGAGCTCCTACCAGACCCTATTTTGGTTACATCTGCGCTCATCATCCCCCAAAATAAGCCAAATGACTAAGGACAGAGTCAGTTAGGGATGAAGTGGGCTCATAAAGGCCTCCATGTAACCACTGCTGACAGAAAAGGCCACATGACAGTTGCCAACAGTTGAGAAACGCAGCACGTATATTGTGTATTTGTTTGTCAATATCAGTATTTTCCAGCTTGGATAAATCATTATGCTTTACATCTCATATCTGAACCTCCTCTGAAAATATAGAGTGACCAGTGTGAGTGTGATTGCAGCACCTCTCTCACCAGTGGGAGAGCCTCCTGTGTGTTTTGGGCTCACTTAGCAGGCATTTAGGTGTGTGTGTGTGTGTGTGTGTGTGTGTGTGTGTGTTAGATGGATGTGGGAGATAAGTTTTATCTGAAATCTGTTTTAAATGTCACGTCTGTCAAACAGTGTTTACAGGCGCGCTCATATTTGCACTCCCTCTCTGCTCGAGCTCTCTCCCATGTTCACGAGCTGTCTGAGTCAAAGGCAGCAAATAAAAACACAGTCACAGAGTGATTTAATGGTGTGTGTGTGAGGTCACATTATGGCATTGTAATTATTTTAAATATATATTATTAATATCCCCTTTTCATTCTTTATTTTATAAGGGAATAAGAATCATTCATTTTTTGTAGGAGCTGTATATGTGTATAAATCGCCTCCTTGTTTTGTGTGGTCACATTATGGCATTGTAATTATTTTAAATATATATTATTAGTATCCCCTTTTCATTCTTTATTTTATAAGAGAATAAGAATCATTCATTTTTTGTAGGAGCTGTATATGTGTATAAATCGCCTCCTTGTTTTCCTCACTATCCATTTCAGGCGAGCCCCCGGTCCCCTGACGATTACCATCAGTCAGCCTAATGCCGTAATACTCTCTGAACTGCGCTGCAGGCGAAACCCAAGTCAATTTATTAAACAAAGGGAGAACACAACACGGAAACAGGGATCAGGCTCCTCTTACAGGACTCCTCATCTCTGGTGATAAACTAACTTCATAATTACACTAATAACTCCTTTTTAAACAGGTGAAATAGCTCATCGGAATAACAGAAATGTGGACAAATTGGTTGATCTGAAAACAAAAAAACTCCCCGGTGAGAAAATATAATTTTTATCCTCTTGAGATTTTATGAAGCTTCTTCCTGGGACTTTAATATATATTTATGTGCAGATTATTTTTAATATAAAATTGAGGTCTACACACATGTATCAAATTACGCTTATTAGACACTGAGCAATAATAAAATAATTTTTTATCTGCATTATTATAATTAATTTGCAATATAATTTTGTGTGTGTGTGTGTGTGTGTGTGTGCAGCAGCAGTGTGCAGTGTGCAGTGATGTGATACTGAGTGTGGGTGTAGCTGACAGTCTCTCTAATGAAGAGGTCCCATGGTGACCCGATAGAAATCTACCAACTGGTCAATCTCTGGCCCAACAGTCGATAACACACATGACCGTGCGCGTGACACAAGTCACCAATCATACCTGACAGCACCACAACAAACCATAGGACAGTGTTTTTCATCATCATAATCATGCTGCTGCTTCAGTCTGGAGAGCAGAGGTCTTCTCATCATTTTTCATCAACAAGTATCATTTGCTCCTCTGAATCATAAAACCTCCTCACTCATTATAAATCTAAAATCCATTCTCTCACTCTTTCCTTTACCCTCCGCATCATTTTATCTTAATCATCATCATGGGCAGCTCTTCAAATCTTATCTCCTAATCCTTGTGATTTTCATCATCTCTGACTTCCATCTGCACTAAACCGTGTCAGCCAGATGACTTCAATACAAACGGAATTTTTTGGCTCACCGGTGCAGCTGGTTGATGTCGTTTTTCTCCTCCGCTGTTGCCCGACAGACTCTTCCCCTCTTCCCCTTTCGCCCCTCTCTGCTCTCCGTCCTACAAACTCTAACGGCGCACACAGGAACACTTCATGTCACCATGTGAGCGGCTGCACACCTTAACATTGTTCGCCACTCTGCCTGTGCGCTCCTGCCGTCACTGGCTCACCCCTCATTTAGATGCGGATTCATCAGCATCTGTGTTATCACATGCATTAAATAATAAAGATTAGCATGGCAATATTATGATGAAATATAGAGCAGAATATCTAGTTGTTAATGCAGAAATATAATATTCATTTAGGGATCACGAATATAAAATTGTCATATTTGTATCAGATGAAAAACAACAAAAAATAGCTTTTAAGTTCATATAAACAGACACACTTTAAGATCCTTTGGGGATATTATAGCGCACGGTTCTAATGCATGCAACATATTTCATAAAGTACTTTCTAAACTTGACTTCTGCACTTTGTCAAAAGTCTTATTTTTTATTTTTTTTTGTTTCATTATTTCTCATATGACGTTCCTTTATGGTTACATTTATTTACATGCAGTCTGTTTCCAATCACCTGTAAACCCACTTTGCCAAACTTTGTATTTGCAAATACTATTTGTACAACTTCCGGTTAACTTAAATCAAATTTATCTTAATTTACTGGAGGTGAGAAAATATAAATCACTGCCCTCTCTGACATCATTAGTCTGATTTTTGTTTGTATTTTTTTTTCTTTCCGTATCTTTACGAGCTTGTCATTGAACGCCGCACCACTTGTTGTGAGCAGTAGTCGGTAATGTCACTTGCATGAAATGATGAAGTGACTAACTTTAAAGTTCCAGGCGTTGTGTGAGTCTTGATTGATTTGTGAGAGCCGCTGGAGGCACGAGGACTCACTTTCAGCAGGCTCTGCGCGCTCTGGCGCCATCCTTCCCCCAGCTGCGGGACCAGCGCGACTCTCCTTCCCCACACACCCCCAGCTCTGCGCTCTTTGGCTGCCCGAGGTGTCTGTCAAAGTGAAGGGAAGGGGAAAAAGTGTTTTAGAAGAAAAATCTGAGCAATATTTCTATTGGTAGGCGGGCTGGTCGTGAAGGGAACAATCGGGTTGACTTTGCCAGGGAGCCACCTCAAAGCGTATCAGGTTACTTTGAGTGACAGCGTAACCATGGCAAATAATTTGACTAAGGCTATTGTCTTATCCTCACCATCCCCGGGTCAGATAACCGACCAATCAGAGTTCATATAATCGCTTGTCTTGCCAGCTTAGAATAATATTATTAAAACGAGCCAGCGAGCCCGGTCTCCGGGAGTAGGTTATGTTGAAACGGCATAGAAAAGGTGGAGGAGGACGGTTGAAGGAGTAGCAACTTTCTCTCTTTCTCACCAACTTTATGAGGATTTGTCGCCTGGGGTTTTGCATGGCTGAATGGACTTGAGTTTATTCCACAACACGCAGTTGGATATTACCTAACCTTGGGCTGTTTTAAGTTTGAAGCTGCTCTTTTGGGGACCTTTTTTCGCTTATGGACTTATTGCGTTTTGATTTAATGTGAGACTGAGAGGGGAGACGTGGAAGTAAGGCACAATATAATCTGTATTGATTTACGTTGTCGCCATGTCCATGCTTCCGACGTTTGGGTTTACGCAGGAACAAGTTGCGTGTGTCTGCGAAGTGCTCCAACAAGGGGGGAACATCGAGCGGCTGGGGCGCTTCCTCTGGTCCCTCCCGGCGTGCGAACACCTCCACAAGAATGAGAGCGTCCTCAAAGCGAAAGCCGTGGTCGCTTTCCACCGGGGGAACTTCCGAGAGCTGTATAAGATCCTGGAGAGCCACCAGTTCTCGCCGCACAACCACCCGAAGCTGCAGCAGCTGTGGCTCAAAGCGCACTACATCGAGGCGGAGAAGCTGAGAGGCCGCCCGCTCGGCGCCGTGGGGAAGTATCGCGTCCGGAGAAAGTTCCCCCTGCCCCGCTCCATCTGGGACGGAGAAGAGACAAGCTACTGCTTCAAGGAGAAGAGCAGGAGCGTCCTGCGGGAGTGGTACACCCACAATCCTTACCCATCCCCGCGGGAGAAAAGAGAGCTGGCCGAGGCCACGGGACTCACCACCACGCAGGTCAGCAACTGGTTCAAAAACCGACGGCAGCGAGACCGAGCGGCGGAGGCGAAGGAGAGGTAGGACTCAAATTAAAGACATTCAAATATTTTTCAGAATTGTATTAATTTTAGGATCATGACACTAAGCAAAAATAGACAGAAATCATATTTAAAACAGACTCAAACATCCAGTGTGTCTCCTGTGCGCCCATGCAGTTAGATCTGCTGACCTACATCTGGATATTTACTAAACTGACCAAATATTCATGTATTTTCAGGTCTTAACAAATCGCCCCAGTTCTCTCCACGCATACTGGGGAAAACTTATATTAGAAGCAGGCTCTTTTTCATACTGTAGCTTTAGTAAACTTTTGTTTGTATGTTTGTGAAAATGACGCAGGCCGCGCGTAAAAAAAAGTTGAAAGGGCTGAAAATTAAAGGCTCGTTGTCAGGTAAATTACAAGGTTATAAAAGTTGCATTTACCCCACTTTTATGTTTTAATCACACTTATTATAACATGAAATTTGACTTCCACATTAGGATCAGAGAAAAAAGCTTTTAACCCTGCAGATCCTGGACAGAACACATTTAAGTAAACATCTCAGGACACGTCTAAAAGTTTTGTTGCGGTGTAATTGATGTGGCGGGGCTGTGCAGCCTCCATATCAGCCCGGCTGACATTTCATTAGGACTCGTTTGTACATTTCAAAGTTTGGAAATCACACAGGCAGGCGTGCAGAGGGGTTTTGGGGAGACGTGTTGTAGTCAGGTGTTCGCCGGGTTGGTGTCTTCTTTCACCCTCTGGCCACTAATTCGGACTGAAAGCTCCACGTAAATCATGTCTTCCCACTGAGAAGAGCCCTCCTCACCACTGCAAACACATGAACTCCGCCATACGCGACAAGCACACGTTTAGCAATAATTACAGCTGACATTTACTCAAACCTAGAGAAGGCCGAGAGCGTGCCCACTCTGATAGGCGTCTTTACGCACAGGTCACCCCGGTGAAATTAATTTACCATCAACAGACACTTAATGCAGCTTCAATAGTGAAACAGACTTATTGTCTGCAGCCATTTACACTCTCTGATGTGCTGCAGTGAAGTGAGCCATGGCCTCTAATTATTTCACTGACTCACTTATTGTTTGCATCCTGGCGCACGTGCACATGAATGCGTTACTGACTGATGCATTAAAAATCATTAGACTGAGCATTTGATCATTCATATATATTAATGATGCTTATTGTGCCTATTGTAAATATGGCGTGGTCTAATTAATATCCCAGTGGGCTGCACACAGTAGCGTGAACTATTTTTGCTTAGTGTGTGTGTGTGTGTGTGTGTGTGTGTGTGTGTTTTAATAAAGCTGTTTTTTATTGTTTTTACAGCGCAAAAAATATTTATTTACACACATTTAATTTGCACATTTATAGTGTTTATTCTGTGTATTGTAGCAGGTTTAAGATATGTGTCAGAACGTACTAATTTGTGACATATTTGTCCTGATGTACCAACATGTTGCAGGAGTTTGTCTGCACTGGCACCACACTGATATGTGATTTTATTTTCTGTTGGCAGAGAAAACAACGAGAACTCCAACAGCAATAGTCACAACCCATTGACTTCTTCCATGAATGGAAATAAATCTCTATTGGGGAGCTCGGACGACGATAAAACACCGTCGGGGACACCGGATCACACGTCTCCGAGCCCGGCCCTGCTCCTCGGCTCTAACGCCGGTTTACAGTCCCTGCACGGCCTCGCGCCCCCGCCGGGACCCAGTGCCATCCCGGTACCCAGCGGCGTAGACTCGGTGCACCATCACCACTCATTGCACCACGACACCATACTGAACCCTATGTCTTCTAATCTAGTGGACCTTGGCTCTTAAAAAACCGGCACAGAAGGGGGACAGACAGCACCGTCTTTTTTTTTGTTTTGTTTTTTGGAAAAGTGATTTACGAGGTGGTGTGAGGCGAGCTGCAAGCACTTGCGGCAAGGTGCAAAGCAGGCAGCCTGGAACACTGCGCAAACAGCCACCGTACCAAATCATTTAGTCTCATACTCAACCTTCAAAGTCTGTTTAAAACAAAAATATTTCAAATTAAACTTCCTGTAAACTTGTTGTTTTCTAGAAACAAGTGTCATGGCACAGCACTTAAGGAAAATTGGAAAAACCCTTAAAACAGGACCCATTTATTATTGGCACATTTTCCCTTTAATTCGCTAAAGGGAAATATAATTAATAGAGATTATATGACTTGTTGAGACGGATCATTTTTTGCAGTGCTGGTGCAAAAGGACAAAAGGTGAGGCGGAACTAGGTCGTTTTAGAAAAAAAAGAAAAGACAAGAAAAAAAGTATTTTACCGGAATGTAATAACGTAACATGTTATATTGTTGAAAACAATAACAATAAAATGTCTTAATTCTTGTTACTATTACCGTTGTTATTTTAGGGGTTTAGATATATCAGCAGACTCTGTAGGCACCGAGTTAAAGGTACCCCATCGCCTTTTTGTTTACAAAGGGTTTTCCAAGAGAGCCATAAGCTTCTTTTTTTGTTTTCTTTATTTTTGGAGGGGGTTGAGTGGGGGAAGATGGGGTATGATATTCTCAAGTGTCTTATAAGAGCCGTGATAAGATGAAATATCTTAATCTCTTGATATTATTATTATTATTATCATTTGCATTTGGAAAGAGACTGCATGTAAACTTTGCGATAAATGATGAAACATAAAAACGATTCACCTATAGTTTCATATACCCTTTACAATAAAAGAAAAAGAAATACATGGCTTAAAATCGAGGCTTTCTTTGATTCTGAATGACTCTTGACTTTTATTTTATTTTCCTTTTTTCTGTTTATGTAGTGTGACTCATACTGGTCACCTCCTCAGACCATTCAAGCTGGGTGACATTTTAAGAATATTTAAACAAAAATATTCCCACACTAGAACAGCTGCAGGCAAATATCAGAGTTTGCAGTCACATCGAGTTTGTGTGCTGGAATCGGTGTGTGCATTTTTACTTCTTTGCACTTTTAATTTATTCTCTACTTTAACTGCAGTAATGCACATTTATCATTGACAAAAACTTTAACTCTGTATCTAAGCGGCCACGGGCTTCTTTGGCAAAGCTGCTCCAAAGACATGCTTCGCTATTTCCTCTGGCCCTCTGAGTGTGCGCTGAACCTCCAGGTCCTTAATAACGTTGGGGAAATGTATAATCAGATAGCATTACCTAAAAATCAAGAGCTCTTAGCCTTTGACACATATGCCTGCTCTAAGAAAGAGGATATTGTCCTGCATGTGTGGGCAGTCTGCCGGCATGCACGGGTCGATATCCCGGGATTATCTACCATCTAATCATAAATGCTGCAGGGGAAGTCGTCTCTCCCCATTCCACACAAGTCATTTCCAGGCTTGTGTCCTTGGCTTTTAAAATAAAAACTCAAGAAGTGGGTTTATTTAAAAAAAAAAAAAAGATTTTATGTGAAATGTGCAGGAGGAAATGTATTCTGATGTTATTCCTTTTTGGGGGAATATAATTTATGTCACAGGAGACGGTTTGCATTTCTGAAATTCATTTTGCTCATAGAAACAGGCTTTTATTCTAAAGTGATGATCGCCGACTGGAGGTCAAAGTTCACCTTAGTCATCGCCGCTGATGTTAAAATGACACAACGAGAGTGAGACTTAATCTGGTGCTTTGTAAAAACAACAGCAGCCAAGAGACATGTGTGGCATGTGGCCATTATGGTCAAAGCTGGGCGAAATTTATACGCGCTTTTCCCCAACTGGGAACCTTGATGTTCAAGTGATGACACCTTATCTCTCCGCGCTCGGCTGAGGAGAACAAAAGTGCCGTAGTGTTTGGCTGAGGGAGAGGAGGAAAAAAAGAAAACACAGAACTGGAAACGGGCGTTGAAAGAAGACACTTTGTTTGAACAGCTTCAGCCGTGCAACACCTTCAGCTCCCCCCCAAAGTCTGCTGCCCGTGAATAAACCGAAAAACTTTTCCGCCTTTTAGACTTTAATTTCAGGACTTTCTCTCTTATAGGCTGCAGGCTTTGGTGCTGCTTATGGCCTTAGTATCACAATGATAACATCATAATGGTACATTTGTATCTCAGTCTTTGCGCAGATCATTCATCTCAGATCTGATGTGTGGTTGTAATCGGATTGTTTTGGGGACAATAGCAATTACGCATAATTATAAACCATGATGAACACTAATGATGTCTGTCTGCATACAGCTCATCGTTTACATGTTGATTGGCTGTTAGGCTCACATGCGAATGGGCGGGGGACTGTTTTGTTTTAATGCGTAAAACAACAGCAAAAGAACATTACAGTCATAATTTATCCTGTAGGCCCGGGCGGCTCTAATAGGAGTGTAAATATGAAAAGTGTCTCCCTCGTGTCTGTAAAGGCGAAGGATCAGTCGCACCTTGTTGGGTACAGCTTCTGGCGCATGAAGGTCAATTACACATGCAGCTCAAAGCCCACACTTTATAATTAACGAGGACTTGAGTGCATATGGGTCTACTCAAAACAAGCCCATAATAGCGGCTTGTGAGGAGACATAACACGGAATAGTTGGTCTCTCACCAAACCAACTCTGTAACCCCACAGAGTTGTGATTTTCGTCTCCTCGTACTTTCTCTTGTTTCCCATAAGGTTTGAAATGTGAACTTGAACTGGCATTGTGAGCGCGCCATGTGTGCCCGGGCAGGGGAGGGGAGCCTATTAAAGGTTTTTTGGGCACAAGATGTTAGGAAAATCCGCCAGCATTGAAGAAAAGTCCTAACAAGGCGCACTGGTTATAAACGCTGATGTGATTCAGCCAAGCTGGCTTATGGGAATAATGCCCCCCCCCCCCCCCCTCTCCGCCCTGAGAGCAGCAGAGGAATCAGGACAAACAGCAGGACAGGTGTGAACTAGTCGTGGTTTCTTGCACAAATTCATCTGCAATCTTTCTAATCATTCACCGCGGGGTGAGGATGTTGCGGAGATTAGACGTCAAGTGTTGAACAACTTTAGGCAAACAGTCTTGTAGAGAGAAGTTAATTCCACTTTGCCTGAGGAAGCAAAATGATGAAACAATCAGCAGAGAATGTTGAGTCCTGGCCTTGTAAAGATCACATCCATTTACTTTTATGGGATATTAAGAGTTCTTCCGACCTGAGATCTGTTGTTGTTCCATGACTGAGCAAATTAGTGACTTCATTATTGTCATTAGAGTTACATAACCGCACCAAACGCATTTTACGCGCACGTTTTTTTAAAATCCTGTCTTTGTGAATAATAAAGTTTTGATTGTCATTTAATTTCCGTATCATTTAAAAACATAAAATAATGCGAAGACTTTTATATTAAACACAGACACTGTGCTATGCATCCGCAGATACAGGTTCACTGAGCTGTTTTATTTGTTTTAAATAATTAAATGAGTCATTTTTCGTATTTTCCATTATTTCTTAGCGCATTAATTATCAACGAAAAACATTGCTCTAATTTTCGCGTTATGTCAGGCAGCTTGAATTTTATTTTTTTTTAAGTTTCTAATGTTTTCAAATATTCTATTAAAAGTATTTAAATTACTACATACTTCATTCCTACATTTCTTTCCTCGTTTATTTCTTTATTATATTTTTTCTGTGGCGAGTATTGGCGTTTACAGTCTGGATTTGAATGTCGTTTGCACATTAGTAGGCAAGAAAATTAGTAAAGAGGTCAAACAAAAAATGTTAAGATATAAAGCTGATTTTATATCGTCATATTGGAGTGATATATGTTGTCAGGATTTTTCAAGTAATTAACAAAGTCGTGCGTAAAAGTAGGCCTACAATCATTTCTAAATATAAATGTGTAAGTTGCGCTCCGCTTTTTACGGTGGCGTTCCTTTGAAATCCGTCACAAATGTGATATTTATTTTTTAATAAACCTATTATTGTAGACTATAGGATACATGTTCCTTTATAGTAACAATAGTGGAAAGGACAGCAGGCGGAAACCACTTCACTGTCGTCATTTAGGGCTTTAATTAGTGACATATTTTTTGTTTAGTATGCTCATCAACTGAGGTTTTATGCAGAGAGCCCTATCGATAAACACGTGATAATGATGCCTCACTTTCACAGGTTAAATTAAATGCATTCATTGACCAACTGCAAGAAAGACTGATATAGTGATTATTGTAAAAACAGTAAACAGATGATCGTAATTGATCACAATGACAAGCTACAGATCACACACTAGTGTCATGTAAAAAAACAAAACAAAAACTATACTCCCCTAAGGAAAAAAAAAACAAAAAACATTATTATTTTTTTTCTGAATCACAAAGCATTTTGTTGCATTAGCCAAAATTATTTAAGGAGGTGTTTTAGATTATTTCATGCACAGAAATCACCAACACTGGTTTTCTTCCAGCAGCACAATCTAATAATCATTTAACCTGTGACGTTTTGTTAAGTGATGTTAACGCACTCATAGAAATGTCCAGTACAGTGATGATAGTTATAATGTGACACATTATTGGTCCCAGTGGGGAAATTGTCTTTGCACTTAGACCCCTCCAGGGAGGTCAGAGGTCAAACTTTTATAGCAGCAGCCTTGGAGCTGGAGGGTATTCACTGTGTTGCTCAAGGAAACTTCAGCAGGACAGAGCGGCTTACACTCAGGTCCTCTGGGCGGTTTGTCAATCCACTGCACCAGTTTAAAGAAGACAGATAAAGTGACAGAGCTCTGATCTCAGACATCATCCCAGATAATTGTCATAAACTAAAGGTTGAGGCATTTCGAGGATGATAGTGGAGCACACAGCAAATATTTCTGAAACAACAATGAACAGTTAACATTAATGCCACTTGTTGCCTGCAGAGGCTGGTGGTTGTACTAACAAGGGAGTCAGACAGCTGGGATTTACATTACTGATATACTGCTACTGCAAAGTGGAAACTGTTTGAGTCAGACAGAGAGGGGTATCACTGCTTGCACCGTCACTATCATTAGATACTCCATTTTCACTACAAGCTTCCACAGCAACAAGGTGTGTGCCTGTTCAAACCTTCACATGTTTTAGTTTCACATGAAGGCCTGGACTTTTCTGTTAAAAAATAGGCCTGAATTCTTATGTGTCTCATATATCATCTTCACTTTTACTGTACCTGAACTGAAGTGTACATCAGCCTCACTTAACAGTTAGTGAAGATAAACTCTTCTCTCTCCTCTGGTTGTAACAGCAGACTGCTCATCATTGCAGATGAAACTGTCCCGAGGAATGGGAATAACATGTTTTTATGCTGAGATTCCTCTTTGATAATGTAAAAACCATAACTGGATAATTTAAGAGCTGCAGTGGGCAGGGCCAAGGGGAGGAGGAAATGGACAGTAAACATCTGGCTCCAAGAGGTAAAAAAAATACACAAAATTTATCTTCTATCTTAAATAATTTAACAAAATTAGCTGTGACTCTTAGTTTCAAACATAATTCATGCACTGTAATGTTACATTTATTTTGTGTGTGTTCCCGTTCGGTCATATTTGTATTAATTTAAAAAAAAAAAAAAATTCTTTAAAATGTGGACTACATTGCTTATCAAAATCATTTTACGTGCCTTTACTGGGATTAAGTTCAGAAATGAATCTACAATTTGTGGTGGAAAATGTCTGCCGAGGCTGCAACTAAATATAACATGGATTCAAATATTAATAAAAATGATTCACAGTGTGTCACTAATATAGTAATTCTGACCAGCAGTGTGTGGTCAATTCTTTCAGGCAAAGATGAATAGCTAAAATATAGTACACACAACATCCAGACAGACAGGAGAATAAAATCAAAGTTCATGTGTAGTATGACGGTGGTTTGTATTACAGAAGTCCTTATTATTAGTGTCACCCAAAATCAACCCTGTGTTTAGGGTAAAGCTGAGACACAACCTGACCTGGGAGTAAAATGCAAACATTACAGGCAATCTGAATGCCAAGAATTGAACATTTAAAACACAGTCTGGGAATCTGTAATCACTCCAAACAGACTGACAGTTCTTCCACAGTAATGCACTAACTGATGCTACGACTAAATTAAAGATATCAGTGTTTTCTGATGCTGTTAATGGTTGTTTCCAAAAGCAATCTGTCCATATTTTCAATTGTGATCAGCCGAGATGAACAGAATGCTTTAAATTATTCAATAAGTGAGAATACCTTTAATTTGTATGGTTCGGAATTTCACTTTTGGCCTTGATTATTTAACTAGCTCATAACTAATCAATGGAAAATCAATAAAAAATTAAAAGTACTTTCAAAAAGGACATTTCACTTTAAGAACACATTTAAAGCCTCTATTTGTGTTTTCTATTTAATTTTACGACACCCTGAGGTCAGTCTCAGTGGTATGTTTATTGATGAGCACATTGATTTCAGCCTCTCCTCAGCCATTGTGCATTTTTGGTGTATCAGGTGTGTCCCATAAAACAGGATAAAACAGTAGGGGGGTTTGGGGAGTGAGGGGGAGGAAGGGGAGGAGGAGGGAGGGGGTCGGTGGGGGGAGCACGGTGTAGAGTTACGGTCAAAAAAAGAGAAGGAGAGAGAGATGGCCAGGGGAGTACGAGCATTAATGCACTCCCTGTGTGCTGGACGCGTACTGTTACAAAACACACACTCTCACAAATACATAAGCACACCGCGGGTGCCCTTTGCTCGAGTGAAAGGTCACCTGGCAGACCAAGTCCATCGCTGCAGCCCACTCCTGAGACCTGAGACAAGGAGAGACATATAAAAATATATATAAAGGGTTCAGCTAGAGTAAAACATTAAACTTTTTTTAGCCTAAACACACAACAGTTACTTTAAGTTCCCTAGTTACCATACATGAGCAGAATACAGAGGTTATAAAATGGTTTATAACACACTATAATGTGGTCGTGTGGAACCATAAGGCTATTTTTAAGTGTTTTAATGTTGTGTAATCATATGTTACTGTTGTTTATTAATTACCCAATCATACACCAGCCTCAGGAGGAGCTTCACTTGTTGACAAATACATAAAATAATACTTACAACTACATTACAGTGTTTTATAAACCTTTTTTTATACTGCTTACAAATGCTAAATAGCAGGACTTGAAGCAAAGTGTGTAAGCTGTATAGAAAGTGAGTGTGTGTCTGTTTGAGCATGTGTTGGTGTAAAAGCTAAAGAAGAAATGGTAGTGTGTTTGTGCACTTGTGTGAGTGTGCGTGCGTGTGTGTGCTCAGGGTTAAGAAAGGCTCACCTGGGCTTTTTGCCCCTACTGTAAATTCCTAGATGGGAGACAGACACGGGCTATTCTGATCGCATTAGGTTCACTCAGATGGCTTTTCCAGCTATTGTCACTTGACACCGTTCCATTAAATCTGTCCAGCGTGAAGATTAACTACTCCATTCTTTATGCTTTCACTGGGTGTTCGCTCTGAACACCAAAGGGCAGGTTAAATCATGCACGAGATTTTCATAGCGCTGTAGCTGTATTTTACGTTCGGCCTATCTTGCATTTTACTTGATGTCATATCAACTGGCAGCGCAGAGTGTCACTCAGATAAATTGTTGTAAGACTCGTCCATTCATCAGTTTAGTCCCTTTTTTTGTTGTTCGTAGTCATCTGATATTATAGTACTACATAACAACAAGGGTGCATAGTTTGTCAAGCTTTGTTTGTTCTGGTACAGGAAACACTTTTCTAAAAACTCAAAATATCATTACATCACAGATTCCACTAAGAGAGTGTGATTATTCATTCATTCATTCATATTATTGTAATGAATGTGATCAACAGAGGTGGGTATCAATGAGTTGCATTTACTCAGTTACATGTTCTTAAGTAATCTTTTTAAGTAAGTTGTACTTGTAGTAGTTTTAATGCAGCATAATTTTTACTCTTTAGAGAAAAGACTTGAGGGGGGAAAAGTGTGCTGATATTTTGGGGTTTTTTAATCATAGGTTACACGCTCCTTTAGTTGTTGTTTTTTTGTTTTGTTTTGTTTGTTTTTTCAGTATACTTTTTTACTCAAACTCAAGAAGTTTTTTGATGACTACTTCCTGAGGACTTCTTTTTGCAAAGTAACAGTATGATTCCTTGAGTACAGTTTTTGGCCACTCTTGTATCACTAAAACATCATGGCACTAAGTTTAGGTTCCTTTTGTTTTTTATAATTCAAGTTTTTATTGGTTTGAAAAGCTTGGTACGTGGCATACATATATTATTTCCCGGCCACACAAGAGCACAAGGCACGTATTTTTTATTATATGGACAAATACATACACATACATGAAGAAAAATTAACAAATACGTCTAGAAAGGAAGAGAAGAAAACAAACTAACAAACAAAAACATGTCACACATATGTCCTCGTACGTCACTCTACAGGGTCACGTATCACAAAGCAAGATCTTGTAATTTATATGATTTGTATGTTTGGCTTTAGTCTACAGTAAAAGATGACTGGAGGTTAAGAGTTCATGATGTGTCATACAAGCAAACAGAGCTTCATCTGAACTATTAATACACTCATTGTCATTTCTAAAACTGTTCACACAGGTTGTCTGTGAAGCCTGCAGCTAATTTTGGACCGGACATTCCTCTGTTGGTCATCACTAGCTGATGTTTGTCTTGTTTACTTCCTGGTTCATGTCCTGAGAAAAGCTTAGTCATCATTAAATGACAGGTTCTGTTTTCTGTTACAGTGAATTCAGGTTAATCAGGAAGACACTACTGTGAAACTATAGTGTCAGACTAAAAACTCTGTTTATCTTATAAAATCATTTTATTCTAGCGATATGCATGTGACAAACTTTGCACTTTATTAACATGAAAACAGCTTGCAAGTAGGCTTTTTTAATTAAAACATAATTTGGCAATGTTTCCTGCCCCACTTTGTTTTATTACAGTTTGTATCTCCTAATTTACAATGTTGCCTTGTAAATGTTCTCCTAAGCACTTCACTGAAAAAGGTGATGACACTAACAGTGTTAAAGTAATAATGACAGAAAGAAAACAAGACACCGTTACACACCTATTTGTTTTTTTAAGGCCTTAAAGGTTATGCAGCTCGTTCACATCCTGCTCTGGGGCTGTCTGTTCCAACTCGGGAGCAGATGAAAGGGAATTTCCCTCTAATTTTGATCAATCAGTACTGTTGATCGTGCACACTGGGCCTGTCTGTTGGAGTGTGTACAGTACAGGTTCATCTGTTTCCAGCTAAACACACTAACGGGTTCAACCAGCCTGACCGCTGACTCAGCAGAAAGTGTGTGTGTGTGTGTGTGTGTGTGTGTGTGTGTGTGAGAACGCTTTACTGTTGGCACTGTGCAGAAAAAGATAGGACTTTCTTTTTTTTTTTAATTACTGAAGACAAACACTGCGTGTATAGTATGTCTGAGGCTACAATAACTGACGCAGCATGTCATTTGTAGATTACAACAGTTAGGTGAGCAACAAGTCAGATGAAAACTGTATAGCATCAACAATAATTTGTTTTGCATGCCCTCAGATTAGATCAGATTAGACTGATTTATTGCACAGGTACAGGACAGTACAGGTATACTGGAATTTCCTGTGTGTATCTCTCAGAGTCAGCTTTGTGAAGAAAAAAAGAAAATGAAAGGAGCAGCATAAAAGCAGAAGATACACACTGAGCAACCACTCAGTAAGTGAAGGAGTAAAGGAAGACGAGGTGAGTATAAATGAAGGCGTCTGCTTGATAAACACCAAATGCTTCATATGATCCTTCAGTACGACATCAACAAACACACAGTGACCTGAGACATAGCTGCCCCTGAAACCTCACCCCCTTCGCTCACATACTGCACGGACACACTGTCACACTGTGTTCACTCCACTTACTTCTGTGTACATTTGTTTAAAGAGTAATGAAACCTCAGAACCGACGTGATGAAAGGTAACCATTTGGTTTTCTCCATAATTTAGGAGGAAAGCAGCTGAGTTCTGAGGAGAAGGGCTAAAAGTGCTGAGGAGCCTGTTTGAGCTGAGCGCTGCTTCCGCCTAGTGGTCAGAGAGCGTAACTGCATGTGTGTGTCAAGACACTGGTTACAGTGATGAGCACAGCACACAGGAGGTAGCACAGCTTGGCTCTGCAGCAGGTGCACTGTGCTGAAGAAGGCAAGTAAGAATATTAGACTATAAGACTATAAAAGATTATATAGGTTTTTAAAAAAAAGCATTGACACACCTTGGTCAGGTTTATACAGCGATAAGGGGCTAATTATATAGACGAGTGAATCTAAGACAAGTATGTTTTGTTTCACTTTTGGGGGGACACATATGAAAGAGGGGTTGATGGTCCTCCGCCACAAGGTTTTGAGTGTCAAACACTTAATTTCTTGTAATATGGTAAATGTTTAGATTAAAAGTCCTCTGCTACTTTCATGTCTGTATTGAGGAGGACAAATATACATCGTGTAAATATTGAGGGGGACGTGTTCCCTGCATCCCCCCCTGAAATCCACACCTATGCATTCATCCAACCTTAAATTATAGGGGATGGTCCAACAAGAGATTTCTTTTTACTCTCTTTTGCACATCATGTATGCACAATACAAGTAGAGGTTACAAAACAACAGTAAAACTAATAGTGAAATAGAAAACTTCACCTGGAATGAAAGAATAATCTGTGTTGGGGAGTAACTTGTTACATGTAATTACATTACAAAATAAATGTAATTGTAATTGTAATTATAAGAAATGGCAGTGCTTCATAGTTTATTTCAATAGCCTCTCCTGAACAGGAGAGAAATATTATGTAATTGTACATTATTGCTCTTCACTCTCATGCACTGTTATTCAAAAGACCTTCTCCTCTTTTTTCCTTCCCTTTCTTTTATTTACTCATCCCCCTTTTTTTCTACCGTACTTTATTTTATTACGTGGGATCAATGTCACTGTGTGTTCAACCAGTATCTTAACAGACTTTCACGGTAGGGGTGGGAGGGTATGGTTATTATGAAAAGAAAACATGGAAGGAAAAGTATTGTTTCAACTGTAATTCTGTATAAATCGCAGTTATCCTTCAATAATAAAACGTCATTAAAAATGTAATTAAGTTACAGTTACTAATCAATTTGTTGGTGATTATGAAGTGGTTACATCCAAATATATTCTTCTCAGTTAAAAGCTTTCATGTAGAATAAAACATTCATTCTGTTGCTTTGCATCTTGTCACCATGCAGGAATGCCTTCTTCTGTCATAGCCTATTTCCGTACATTTTTATAGCCTTACTGCCCACTTTGAATTTACTAGTAATGAAATTCAACTAGTTACATTTTCAACAGGGTAACAAGTGATCTGTAACCTATTACATTTCAAAAGTATCTTTCCCAGTACTGAGGATAAATGACATTAAATAATTGAAGGTACTTAAAAAAAATCAAAATCAATAAATACATACATTTCAATAGGATGGGTGAGTCTGCTTAACCTTAAAAATCTACACAAACTAGACTATTACAGGTAGCCTATGTGTTTAGTCATAGGTGTAAATATTAGATATATACAATATTCATGTGCATTTATTCCCCCATATAAAAACATTTTTACCCTAAATTGAAGCAGAAAAGGTTCAGATGGATTCATAAAGTGTTTGATGTTCAAAATTTCTGCCAGAGGACCCCTTAACCTCATTTCATATGTGTGCCCCCTAGTGTTGAATCAAAATCTACACCCTTGGTATAGTCAGTGGTAGACACCAACAAGTATTTGTTGCATTATGTTGCTAATCAGCATAGGTGTACATTTCAGAGGGGACGCAGGAGACATGTCCCCCTCAGTATTAGAACATGTGCATTTGTCCCCTCAATAAAAACATGAAGGACTTTAATTTTACAAATCAAAGACATTATACTATAAATTGATGCAGAACAGGCATGAATTGGTGAATAAAAATTCATCAGACTGCAGGAAATGAAGTGTTTGATGCTCCAAATCTTCTGGCAGAGAACCTCCAAACATCCCCGTTTTCCAATGTTGGAATGAAACCTACGCCCTTGAGCATGTTGTAGGCCGACATACTTATTGCATGCCTCAAGATTATAGAGTTGCTATGTTTTCATTGCAAAGGAAGAGCTTATTCTGCCCTGGTCTGAGTTTAAAAGTAAATATTGTCTCCAGTATTTTAGGTTAGTTTCATCCAATGTTGGCGCTCAGTTCTTTAATCTACTTGAACTCTTGTGTATTAAAGACAGCAGAGAACAGCTCACATGCACAAATACTCATCCCATGCGTACGGTATGTTGTTGCTTCCCAGAGCAGCCAGATCATGTTGTAGTAACTCAAAGTTTACAAGCTGTGTGACAAAAAGAAGACAAGGTGATGGAGAGGGGTGCCGTCACATGATAGCAGATACAGTGTCACTGCTGGATATAATGTCAGCACAATACTCATAAATGTCTTTCAAATCCACTTTCTTGTTTTGTGTTTTCATACTCGAGTTAAGTCAGCATGAAAAATGAGAAAAAATAGCTATAGCTCTCTGTGTCCTTCCCTCTGTTTCCCATCCATCCTCCTCCTCCCTCCCATCGTCTTCTTCTTCATGATAACTTACACTAGACTGGTTTCCGAGCTGCGGACTCCTCTTGTTGTTATTTTTTTTCTCACCCACAGCAGGGCAGCTGCTTGAAGTCTCTTTTGCTTTGTTGCCGTTCACTTGCTGCTTGATTAGCTTCTCCACTGCACTTCAAACGCTCCTGGGTTTCAGCCAAAGCAATTTTGTAGTGAGAAATGCAGAAAACATGCCACGGGTATAATTTCACCACACAATGAGAGGTAGGCATAGAAGGGGGGGATATGTGTCAGTGACCTTAAAGCTTCTGTATACACCATTTGTAATTTGTTGTACACTTGACTTGACACACACACATGTAACTACTGGAATGGATCTGGAAGCCATGAATGCCATTAGCAGCTTGTGAAGACAACAGCAAAGGCTGTGTGCTCTTTGGAGTGGAGTGAATAGTTCTCCATGTAATGTATTCAGAGCGAGAGCGTGCCAGATGCTGTCACTCTTTTCTTGTGTTTGGCCTTCAGTTTTGTTTCACGTCCATCTTATCATCTCATGAATTAAGTCAGATGTTCAACCTTGAGCTCATGATGACCCCTTGTGGTTAAAGTAAAACACTTCTTTTGAGTATTGCATGATTCAGGTTTGCATATCAATGCATTACTAAAGTTATTCCAGGCTTCTGTAAATGTCAAAAAATAGAGCTGTAATTAATTATTGTGTATTTTATTATATTTGAAATTACACAAATATATAGTGTAGGATTTATTCCATCATAATTAGATGACAAAGTTATGCTATTGATTTATCTTGGCCTATCTGTTAAGAGTTGATTGCCAATTTTCCCCTTTAGTTCTACTAATCCTTTAATATATACACCCTGTGTTTGGTGTCTGGCCACTTTGACGCTAATCTTGAGGATGTGAGATGAAGGTGCCTTGTTCATAGGCACAGTGGTGCTACCTTATGATGATGATTATACTCACAGAGCAGCTGGCTAAGATTGTCATGGTGTTAAATGAACTCTGTCACGCTGCAGTTGAGCTCACAGGTGAATTTAAAGTCAGGAATGAGAACAGGTGTGGTCATATGAGATCATATTACTGTATGGCAGCACAATACTAACACTGTCAAAGACATTGCTAGAAAAAGTGTTGGCATTGTGTGTTTCTGCGAACCATGGATACTTTGCATTTGTACAATAATTTGTAGCAGGTGATATCTAAAGTTCCTCAACAATGCTGTGGTGAAGGTGTGGTTAGATTTAGGCACAAAAACCACTTAGTTATGGTTACGAGAAGATCATGTTTTGGCTTACAACGCCAACACTTGGTGGCCTTTGTGTTTAAGTTGTGATGTTACAGGCTGATCTAATGTTGCCAATAGCAATCACGCTATGATGGAAAATGATGTGACTGTTACATGAAAACCCACCAAAAACATTTATTACAATAAGTGATTGTAAATTTTGATCCTGCTTCAGATTTATTTGACATTATAATACTTCAAACCAGGGGTGTAAATCTAGACAGTGCAGGCAGGGCAGGTGCACTGGGGCCCATGGGGTGAGGGGGCCCATAGAGAGTGGGCCCTCCATCTATATGTAGGCAGAAAACAGGTTGTTGTGAGTAATTTAGATTGTAACCTTAGAAATACGCCTGTGTTCAAAGAAAAACTCACATTTGATTAAAAATGCTGTGTACTTTAAATCCCTTTGAAAAGGCAAACCCATTTGTAAAACAGCCAGTAGCAATCTATAACAAATTATGTTATGAAATAAATGCCTACTCTGCATAAAAATTATTCAGCTAAACAAATAAGCCATTATTCTCTTTGGCATGTTTGCCATATACATATATGCAATGATGATTTTTGGGTGATATGTATGTTGGTGTCATCTAGTGTCAAGTCTCTAGTTGATCATGTGATGATAAGATTATATGGTCCCTAGCTTAGGTGCATGACAAGTAACTAGCATGCCTTAGGGCCCGTCATAATGCACTGGGGCCCATTGTAACTACCTTACACCACTGCTTCAAACATTGAAAGCAATGTGTTCCTACTTCTTCTCAGTAGCACAACAGCAGGCTGATAGCTGAGTGATTAGATGCTGAGTGCTGCAGGACTTGTGCTGATGTGCACATGCTGAAAAGGAAAAATTATGCATAAGAGTAAAAGCTATCCTCAGTCAAACCATCCTAGTTCTAGTTTTGCAGTCTGGTTAAAAACATGTATTCAGGTGAATGTGAGTTATTACAGATCACTAGATGGCAGTGTAACATAATGAGACAGCTGCACACTCTGTATGCACAGACTCAGAGAGAAAGAGTGAACACAGGGACAGAAGATGGTGTTTGTGTGTGTGCGCGAGTATGTCCCAGTGTGTTTGTGCAATCATACACACACTGTGGCACATATCCTCACACACAGGCAAGTGCATACAGTGTTTGCACTCTGCATGCGTGCGTGTGACATTTGAATGAATAGACGCGAGGAAGTGATATCTTAATCCCAGAACAAACACTATCCAGCGTCTCACTCATCTCTCCTCCCCGGGGCTTTATGGGCTACCAGTATGCTGGAGAGGATTACATCAGGGAAATCAAAAGAGTGCACATTTGCACATTGCCCACTGACATGGTCACACCAAGAACAGACACCACTGAGTTAAGCCAATTGACCATTTACACAGCTCTCAACCTCTCCCTTTGCCCTCTCTCAATTCTCTCCAAGCGCTCACATTTGGATTTGATAGTGTGTGTGTGTGTGTGTGCGTGCGTGTGTGTGTGTGTGTGCGCGCGCGCGCGCGCGTGTGTGTGTGTGTGAAGCAGAGAGAGGAAGATACTGACAAAAAGCCAAAGATTTGATGTTGGATTAAAACAGCAGCATATTGTTGAAACTAACATATTGTTGCAATGATACAATGATACAATGTGTCCCTAAAAATATATGTTTTAAACCAGATCAGTTAATATTAAGCATTGTATGTATGATGTTCAAAAACATGGATAAAAATGATTGATTTATAAATATTTTTTAAGTTTTTCTGTTCTTGTTCAAACACTTAAAGATGTGTAAACTCCTTATAAGCAATGTAATAAGTCCTTAGATGTGTCTGTGTCATCATATTTAGCTTCCCAGAATGAATAACCTGACTGATGAGCTTCCCAGTGTTCTTGAGCTGAACACAAACATCTGAACTTTTGTAACAATGTGAACTTGTGAAGGATATTTGACCTGTAACCTCTCCTCTTTCATCCACCTCCACAGTCCTACATCAGGTCTCTGAGCTCTGAACAGCCCGGGCCGTGTTGTCTTCCTCCTCGCCCGGCTCTTATGGGAGCTGTGCAGCTGCTGCTGCTTGCTGAACTGGACTGAGTGAAGGGAGTGCGGAGGACAGGGCCAGTGCATGCTTCAATAATGCATGTGTTTTGGAGGCCACCTCGGGACAGAGGCCGTTTTTAAAGAGGCGCTTTAAAGATACTCCACGACCGACTCATGTACAGGAACCTATTAAAAATAGAAAAAGTGGTCGGACAAAACAGCATGCTTCAGCTGAGGGGCCTCCAGAGCCCTGAGCTGGTTATTAACTAGCAAGGTACATCTTATATGCACCTCTTAAGGAGATGCTCTCATAGAGAATGAATTGCGAAGGGTGAATTTGAAACAGGAATGTCATTAAACTTTCTCCCCTTTTTTCCAGATGGTTAATCTCCATCCAAGAGCAGCTATGACAAGCAAAACCTTTCAGCTGGATGAAGGGGGCTGAATAAATGAGGAGGGATGTGGACAGTGGAAAATTCAGAATGAGGAGAATATAATATGGCTTCTCAAGCAGCATTCAGGTATGTTCTATAAATGTTACCACAGAGCACAGTATGCCTGTTTGCCTGTGTTTGTATATAATCCATTCCTTTATACATCTTACAGTTCACATCATGTGGGCGCTTTGATGTATGTAATGTACAGGCTTTTCAGAGGAATCCACTGATCCAATGATTTCCTGCCAAAGTGCATTTTTTACCTCCAGGCTCTATTAGCTAATAAGTCTGTGAACGTTGGATGTTCTCCATCTAACCACCAAGCTGCTGGAACTGTAAAACGACTCCAGTGACCCCGGATAAAGCTTGCTTATACACTCCTGTGAACCTGAAATGGGCTGAAACCGTTTTAGGACATATGAGTGGGTCCGAAAGTGGAGACATGAAAAAGATATTGCTCATGGCGTGTAACATGCCTGCATACCCTTCTCGTCCCACAATGATTTAATGGTGGATTCTAGTCTAGTTTGCCGCAAGCATTTTACTGTCCATTTACAGTGAAACCTTCTCTGTTGCCTGCTCCCTGTCCTCTTCCTCCCCTTGCCCCGGCTCTCCATAATAGGGGAGTTAAACTCTAAAAGGCCGCGCTCCAGCGGACACCATTATGCCTCACCACCACCACCACCACCAGCAGCCCTACCATCTCTCACACACACACCAGTCAGTCACTTGGCTCCTTGGCGGCCTCAGTAAAACTCTGGGTATCAGTTTTGAAAAATTAACCAGGGATCAGGGGCTCCGTTACACTCTCTGGCGTCTGAATCTTTGATCTAGCACTAAATGGAGAGGCTGGTTCAGTGTTCCAACATCATTTGACTTTCATGCAATGAAATTTTAATGAGCAGGCCCTGTACAGTGTGTGTACAGTATGTGTATGTGCGTGGGCCATATGACTTCACTGGCCCTGCAGTTGTCCCTGTAGATGTACATTCGTGCTTGCATTGACATTATCTAGAGCACAAGGAGGATTTAACAGATGTATAGCCAAACAGCGCTGTCACAAGTGGAATAAAACCACTTACTATAGGCTCTACTGGAAACACTGGTAGCTCCATTAGCACAAACTCATGTTGAGCAGACATTAGTCGAACACAGACATCTCTAAAGACCCCAAACATGTCTGGCTAACACTGGGGAGAGTGTGTTTAAAGTAATGTATAAGACATCTAGAATGTTTCCAGCTTTAGAAAATAACATTTTAATGTTTGAACAGGTTTAGTGCAAGTGTAAATTGGTCCTCTTTCATTTCAAGCCCTTGACATGAAAGAGCAGTTTGGAAAGACACGCTTTGGGGTCATGTTCTTACCACAGTCTTCCTCTAGATGGCAGTCGAGGAACACGTTTGGCTCTCTGCTCCGCTCAGCTTTCACTCTGGCCGGCTTTGCACCTGCCTGGCCCGCCGCTGTCCTCTCACAGTGTGGTCTTTCCTCTGGTCGGGGCTGTTGGTGAGCTGGGCATCCCGGGTAATCCATCCTATATCTTTGTAAATGGGGGTTAAATTGATAAGGACACCCGGGCCCCAGTCAATCCCCGACCTTTTGTTAAGTGCATGGGCACAAAAAGGAGGCGTGTCACCGGGCAGGCTTTACTAAAGCCGAGGCTTTTTATGCTGTTTCACATATTAGGCCAATCACTGTGATATATGCTAAACCCATATGGTGCAATGCATATTTTAGAATTACCTCTCCAGTGCATATGATCCTTTGAGAGCTTTTTTTTCTGTGTTACAATAACAAACATTTAAAGGACATGATCTGTCCTGCAAAATATCTAATTGGCTGATTTTTTCTACACATATATAACAAATAACCTGCTTTGGTCTGACTATGATACCATGAACATGTGATGATTTGTCCATCAGAAATACCAAGAACACATCAATAACGCACCAGTGTGAGGTGGATTATTTAAGATACAAACCCTTTAGCCATTATCCAAAATTTCCATTTTTTGTTTTACTTTTAAATACGCATTTCTTAAGTCTTGGTTTGGGCGTAAAACAATAAAAGATTCGTTTTAACTTTCTTTTAAGAGATGCACAGTCCCTCTAATCATGAAGATGCACAGTCTTAAATACTGAAGGCCCTGGGTGTCATTATGCCGTTGAACGTTGTTGACCTGGAACCACATTTCCGGCCAGATTCATGCCCTGTCCTCCCAAATCTTAATGGCCACAGATGATATGAGGTGTATGAGGTGTGTGGGCGCAGCGGGACCGGGTGTCCGTATCCAGGTTCATCCGGTGCTTTCAGTACCAGAGCCGGCAGGAGCTCCAGCTGACAGACAATAGCCTTCAGCACCAGAGCCGGGAACAATCACCAATTCATGGAAGGGCAAGGGGGAGTACTGGGGGGGACGTGTCACCAAAACGCACCATGTCCGAGAATGGGATGGAGCCTGTTTTATGGGTTTCTCGCTCATAAACAAATATTCAGTGACGTCACGTGTTTGTGGCGACGTTTGAGATTATTTATAAAATGAGGGAGAGCGAATATTGCTGAGTGTAAATGGAGAAAAGGCGATGGTTGCTTATATTAAGGCTATTTATGTTTTTTTAATTCTTAAAAATATGGACCATTGCAGCAGAGATACTTTATACTTGTGTGTGTAAAATATGGTCAAGTTGACTTTGATTAGGCACAATTGGTTAATAATAATCTTTAATCAAAACATGAGTTGGAAAAAAGGGGGTGCAGCATGTAAATCCATAATATGGAGGATTTCAGTTTAATTATTCACTGTGGCTTAACTCTGAAGATAAACTCCCACATCCTTCCCTTTTATTTCTGGCACATGGTGTGTGTGTGTGACGTCTGCGTGTTCCCGGCGCGGTTCTCAGTGCATACATACATGTATCAGTGCTGTGCGGTGCCGTGCCATGCTAAGAAGGCCTGAGAACGGCGGTAGAAAACACAGGTGCTGGGGCTCTATTTAAGCTGCTCAGCCCTCTGTCCACTCGGTGTGCACAAGGCGAGAGATCACAGCCTGCACCAAGCGCCCCCACCCCAACACACACACACACACACACACACACACACACACACACACACACACACACACACACACACAACCTCCATATGTGCTGTCCGTGTAAGGCTATACGCGTGCACGTGTGCGCGCGAGAGAGGGGGTTGGGGGGGTGGTCGTGTTCGCTTGAGTAAGCCAGAGTTGGGTTGCTTTCATGTTATGCTTGTTTTAAAAAGATGAGGCTTGTGCAATGGCAGTCCACACTAATAAGCATTAGACTGAAGTATTTCTTGACACCCCCCACCACACACACACACACACACACACACACACACCTCCCCACCTGACTATGTAAGAGAGACAGAGTATGATCTATATACGGTAGCCCACATATAATGAAAGCTGATACAGCGCTGATCCTGTATCATCGCCTCCTGCCTTGTGTGACCTCCAAATTGCAATTTAATAGAAGAACATTTTCAAACGCTGCCCTTGTCTTAGAAGGAGGGTGTGTGTGTGCGTGTATGATAAAGGGCTGAGTGTGACAGACAGACTGTGTGATGGGGCTGGGGGGGTCGATCAGTTGACAACAAGCAGCAGGTGCATGGCGCCTGGCTGGCATTGGTAAAAACGCGCACACTTTTACGCACCTCGGACATTGACGCACATAATCGAAATTACAAAGAGTGTCACGACGTTTACCTCACTCAGAATTATAACAGTTGGCCTGACCCCATAACTACACATTATTATTAGCATATAGCCTTTTTAAAGATCATTACACTTGCGTTTAATTAGTTTTATGGTACTTTCTTTCCTCTTATAATCCATCATGAAAATCGAAGCTGAAGCTATTTGCTGTAATTCATCTAAATGTGTTGCAGCATTGTTGTGATTTAATGGTGATGCTAAGGTGAAAATATAGATAATTAATGTTGCTTATGTGTAATTAATGCAGACTCGATTGGCCTTTGCAAGGATGCCCCATTGCTGCTAGTATAACCCAGAGCAGGAGAACAGTAGCTGCCCGTGTAAGATACATCATGGCAGGTCACGGTCATATAACTTAGTATAAATTACCACTCAGTCAGGAGGAATGCTGCAGCCCTGCGTCTTACCTATTGAAGAAAGCAGAGAGCGAGAGCAGAAAGTTTAGTCCAAAGGGCCCCGCTCATTCCTGCACTGACAGCCGCGCTGCTGAGGCTATAGGAAAAGTGGTGCTCTTTGGGTGCTGCATGAATACACACCAATAGGAAAGTTGTGTTCAGTTAACCGGTGAAATCCGAGAAAAAACAGGGCAGGGCAAGTATTTCTCACCGCCAGACTCCGGCTTAATAGTCCCCCCTCCTTCCTCCTGTTCCCTATAGTTGGACTGACAGTGCCTGCATTAACTTCGGTATACAAGATGTTGTGCTTTGGAATGAAAGGGAAGGTAAACTATGACCTCTAAGCGGATTATCACGACGCAAACAACCATCAATCCAAACAGAAACCAGTTATATTTTTTCGCAGAAAATCATCCACTCGCACTTAAAGACACTTTAAATCACTTTGACTTTAAATCTGGAAGTCATAAAAAAAATCTAATCGTCTTTATGTTGTTGACGTTCATGCAGATCTTGTTTGACAGATGCACCAGCACAGATAAATGCAAAACAACTTCCAGGCAGCGAAAAGAGAAAAACATGCGAGTCTCTCCATTGTTGCCGCACTTGTCTCACATTCTCGTTTACTCTCATGTAAGTATCACACACAGAGATTACTCCTCGCTAAGTTCCTTTGTCTTGTGATCCATATTTGAGTTGACAGATCACGAACAAGAGCTCCCCCACTGTTAATGACCCCAGCCAGCAACAGATAGACTCACACTTCCAGCACTTTTTGCTGCTGCCACTCTGGCCTACATATGTTTGCAGCGAGGACAGTCATGAAGGCCTGTTTACATGCGTCTCATTTACATGCTTAAACACGCACTAATATTTCATTCATATTGACTTTTGGTGAGTCTCTAGCATCATCTTATAGACTCTAATTCCTGTAATATTTCTTTCAAACATAGTTATGGTGCATTTGTGGAAACCTATTTTAAATTAGTGTTTATAAAGCACGAGCGTAACGCACATGTGGAAAGGTGTAAAGGGGAAAGTTTGCATCTTTAGCTGACTTTTTTTACGCATTATTTCAAACAAACACGCCGCTTTTTATATTTTTCCTCAGCTAAGTTAAGTTTATATCTGCATATTTACTCTGTGTTTCCAGTGCCTTGGGATAATGAACGTCACGTTGCGCAAATGAAGCCCATTCATCGCTTGTTTTGTATTCATGAGTCCCTATCTGTGGCTCCATCTCTCAGATAGAGCCCTAATCCTCGTGTCCTCCTTTGCCGATAAAAATGCTCTTCAGTTTACGATTAATTTAATCTCAATCATAGCCGGGACTTGTCGCTGCCAATAAAACTTGTGGAGTGCGTAAATGGAGAGGTGGGGGTGTGTGTGTGATAAGGGTCTGGCGGTGCGGCGGTGCCATGGCCCCTCGGTGCTCTTGATAGGGCCTATCTGTCTCTGGCAGGCCGATTTAAGACCCGGAATGGGTTTTAAAATATGATACAGATTTACTTCATCTGGCGGCGGGAGGTGGTTTGTTTCAGCCAGGCGGGGAGCTGAGCGCTGGGTTTGTGTGCGTTATGGCCTCGGTTATTTCAGGATCACAGGCCTATTGAGTCGTATGGCTGGAGCTTTTGACACACTTGTTTTTGTGTTGTGATTGGTATCCGTCTGAGGGAGACTTATGCATGCAGATAGCTTATGCGCACAGTGGAGACTGATAAAAAACACAATCCACAGTCAGATCTAAAGTATCTACAACAGTTTACTATTAATAACAACTTTTGTCAAACTGAATGTGAGATTTAGCGGCGAGGATTTCACTTTAAAACAAATATTTTAGCAACATTTTTAAGCTATGATTTATATTGAGTTGGTTTTGTTTTTTACACACCCGTGCCCATTGCCTGCTTTGTTAATAACTTGTATCCATCGGATTAACAAATGAAACTAGTCTAATTAGGCACGCTTTTGTACGAGCATTGGTTTCCTGGTCTCTATTCTAAATGTTAAATACCCCCTTTTTAGCCTATTTTCCGTGCGCATTTATTCACACTGACACCGCCCATAGTATTTTAAATTCAAGCTTTCAGACTTTGCACAAAATCGCCAAACATCCTGTAAAAATATCCAAACATCCCGTTCATCCCTGACACAACAGCAGGCCCAAAGGAGCTGAGCTGCACTCGGTGGAGACAGTAAAGTTTCAGTTGTCTGAGTAGACCCAAACGTCAGGGACAAATCTGTCTTAGTCAAAGAGCTGCAGCTTTACACTACTGATGTCGCCGCGGCAGCTTTTTCTGCCAGTCTCCACTTTACCAAAAAGTCCTGCTGTCTCCCTGAGCCAAACAGCAGCCTCTGTCCTACTTTCTGCTGCTACAGCTGACTGCAACACTCACAGACACTCGACGCGTATCAGAGTTGCCTGCAGTTAATACAGCGCCGTATTTACATGGGGGAAATCCTCAGCGCTGCTTATAGGAAAGCAGAAATCTTTGCGCAGAGCGTTTCCACCAAAAACTATAGTTTCTGCAACAGTGTCCTATAGCAAATCTGCCCCAGTCTGCAGCATAATTGGTTGGGGATTTAGATGGAAAGGGACTGCAGGAGAGAAAGCCTTTTTTTTGGAGGGGGAAATGGTTCTCGTCCGAGGAAGAAAAGCTCTTTTCAGCGGGCCACAATGGGAGATTGGGACAGGGGAGGAGTCCCATCGTGATTAGCCCATTTAATGGCGCGTTTACTTAATTTCTGTATTCACTAGCAACGGTAAACAAAAGGGGAAATAGCACTCACATTTTTAAGTGCTGCATGACGTTGACGTTTGCCAGAATTTGTGTAGTATACAGAGGCAGGCATATAGGGCGGTTTTACCTACATCACATGTTTGAACCAGGGGTGTGAAGATACATTAGGAAAGGGCATGACTTCTGGAAAACAAAATCTATAACATTTTAATAACAGCTTTGCGTTTTGCCACCGCAAAAGAGCAAACACCAATTTTACACCAACATGATGAATAGTCGAGTCAACTCTGCTCCGGAAATCAAACTAATTTGAGGTGAGCTCAGCCCTCTGAGTGCATAACCTGGTCCGGGGACGCATAAGCCATGATGAGCATTAATGCCTCCACAATCCAATAATGACCCAATATGAACATGTGTTTAGCCACTTATCAATGTCCTTATCCGTAATCGGATGGAGAGACAGACATCATGCAAAGAGGTATAGCAAATTGAATACTGTATTTGATTTAGAAATGTATGGTACATTAACATAATAACCACGCAAGAAAGAAACATTGAATAGGCTAATGTAAATAAGCGCTTTGAGCGACCCTGGGGCGGCAGAGAGGAGATGGAGAGGAGGGGGGGGGGGCAGCCTGTAGTCTTGAATAAATGTAATAACAAGCAATTCCACTTTCATATTTTTTTTCCTTTTTTGCATATTGTGACATGTCTTTAACAACCCCCCCAAAAAACAACCCAAAACAATTAAAAACGCCTAGAGCACTTCAGTTGTAAGTTTTGACAAATATTTTATGTAGGAACACCAAGTCAAGAAAAGTGAGGAAGGGATAGAAAAGAGGATGAGACGGGGGAGAGCAATAATTATGTACAAGCATATTTCTACACGTATATTACAGACCGGGAGAATGATCGCATTATTTGAGATATACATAATTCAATATAAAATTTTGAAAATAAAAATAAAAATCTGATACAGTCATAAACGATTCCGTTCGACATTTTTTTAAACCATGTACCCCACACAGGCAGTGACAGAAGTGTATTTTAAAAAAGGTGCTTACGACTTAAAATGATTGTCTGATGAACACAAAGTAAAAACAGGATTGCATCTTGTCTGCATGGCGGCTGCTTCGCCGTCATCATCATCATCACCATCATCATCATCAGCACTTGGACTAAAAACGGAGATGAGGAAGAGAAAAAAAAATATAGCGACGAAGACACCAAGACGATCTGTTTTTATTCCCTCTGATCGATGTTCCTGATGGAAAATCTTGCACTCAGGTTATCTCCCTGATTACAAAATTAAAAATAAAAAGACATGCAAGTAGTCTAGTTGTAGTAGTGGTGGTGGTGGTGGTGGTGGTGGTGTGGGGGTATGAAGAGGAGGGGGAGGCGTGGGTCCTTTGAAAGCGCTTTTAATAAAAAAAAAAACGACGTGCTTTTATCTCTTTTTATTTTAATATTTATATCAATCGGTCCTTTTTTCATCCGCGATATTTCATAAGTCTTTTTTTCTTCCTCTCAGGTCCATTTTCCCTGTAAATATTTCTCTTTTTGTTTGTTTTTGTGTGTTTCTTTTTTTTCCTCCGTATCATACATCGCACTCCGAGTCGCTGGATGTGACGGACAGGATGGACGTCCCAGTATCAACTCTCTCTGTCATACTGGAAACGCTGGTGGTCGGACTGGCCGCGGTCGAAGGCGACTCCGCCGAGCTGTGAGGGGTGAGGCCGGCCTCTGACAGGGACCTCATACCGCTCGGTCCTATTGCTTGGTGCTGGAGCCTGGAGAAGAAAAGGAGGCGAGGAGGGGAGGGAAAAAAGAAGGGGAGAAAAAAAATGAGAGAAATGGCAATTAGACCTGAGAATGTCCCCCTTTCCCCTCCTCCTCCTGCAAAATAGGGGTTCAAACTCGCCTTTCTTTCCCCCTGCCGGCCCCAGCCATGCATGCATGCTTTTATCAAATAGCCAGCTTTCAGGGGACAAAACACAGCACTATTTAGACTACCAAATGTTGGAAGAAATGGGCTTTTCTGTTTTGTTTTTCTCCACAAAAGTAGGCATGGATAACGCGTAAGTCAGCAATCTGGGATTTAAATTAAATGTCATATCATAGCAGAGAAATAAATCCAACTTAGTGTCTTTTATAGAAACATTTCTTCATAACAACAGCAGCTATTTTGTTTTTATTCTGCTTTTAGTTACCATCAGCATTTGCTCTACTCTTATTATTATTATTATTATTATTATTATTATTATTATTATTATTTTATTCAGTGCTGCACAGTTTTATTTATCTCATAAAAAGCCCCATGGCTCTGCAGTTTCATAACCAATTATTATTATTATTATTATTTGTTCAGATAAAATATAGGCCTTGGTCCAAACGCGAAATGTCGTGAGGCTTTGACACAGATGTATTTCAGTCTGATGGAAGTGTATGAATGAGTGACGTCGAGGTCCAGGTTACTCCAATCATTCTAAATGTTTATCTCCAATCCACTCACGATAATAACTCCATCACGGCGGGATAATATCAGGCTGGAAATATATCTATTCATTTAGCAGGAAAGATTAGAATAGTGTTCATATGGCTTAGTTCTCTCCGAGGTATTTTCTAATCAATTATAGCATTTCAATGGAATGATACCACACTTAATGTTATGAATACAGCCTATGTCTTCAAATGCTTTTTTTTTTTTTATTACGCATGCTCATTTGAGTCGAGTAATATCAATAATATCTGTATTATCCTTTGAGATAATCTTTTTTTCAACAATGCAAAGTAACGTGACGTTAAAATGATAAATGCAGTAGAGGACATGATAAATGCAGCTACTATACGCTGTGTGGCTTAGATAAATCATTACACAGCTTTGGTAGCAAATACAATAATATTTAAAATTATTTATAAAATAAGACAATTCTAACTGTATTTAAAGGTAAAGATAAAACTATTTAACTTTGGCTGAATAAATATTAAGACGCGTCCAGTCCTGTTTGTTTTATACCTTTTACTTTTACTGACTTAAAACTAATTCATAAGCTTGTTTGCACTTGTATCATCTAAACAGTTGTTGTGTTATAAATAAGTGAGGTGCAGTAATGTTTTCATATATAATTTCAGCACTCTTTGTCGTTTATTACAATACTTTAACTCTCACGGAAACATAAACAAGCTGTTTCTATGTAAAACACTGCGCAGTCATCGCCTTTCCGATTTAACAGCACACTACTTTGTGATTTTATTATTATTTTGTTATTTAAAGTTAATTGAACAACAAATGTGAGTTTTAACGTGCATAGTTTTTGTTTTGATCTAAAAAAAATTGACTTTCTGTTAAAAAATACCGATAAAGTTTAATTATATTCACCCGAAAATGTTTTTAGAAGCTTTTCTAGATGAGAAATAATAATCTTATATTTAAAAAAGGCAGATTTAGATATTTAAAACAGCAGAAATAGTGTTTTCGATGTTCATCCTGATTTCACTTCATAACAAAAATGTCGCCGCAGCTTGCTCCCTCCCCCTGCCAGACACACTCGTCCTCTCCCCACACTGTCTCTGTCCGTAAACACAACTACAGCTTTAATAAAATATCCGCTTTTCTTTTTCATTTTCTGCTTTTAAGACAAACTTTTTTTTTTTCTTTTTTTTTTACATTGCTTTGTTTTGACAGCAGGGACAAAAGCACCAACCTGTTTTTGGCCGCCGCGGCTCTGTCTCGTTGCCTCCGATTTTTAAACCAGTTTCCGACCTGTGTAGGAGTGAGTCCAGTGGCTTGAGCCAGTTCCCTTTTCTTGCTGGGGTTTGGATATGGGTCCTGAAGGTACCACTCCCTCAGCAGGCTCCGTGTCCGCTCTTTGAAACAGTGCGTCTTCTGCTCGCCGTCCCAGATGGTCCGAGGCAGCGGAAACTTCTTCCGTACCCGGTACTTATCGACCGGTCCGAGGGGACGACCGCGGAGCTTCTCGGCCTCCTGGTAGTGTGCTTCCAGCCACATGGCCTGTAGTTTGCCGTGTGAGTCCTTGGTGAACTTGTGGTTCTCCAGGATGTGGTAGAGGTCTCTGAAATTCCCCGTGTGGAACGCCACCACCGCCCGGGCGCGCAGGATGGACTCGTGCTTGTTGATCGCCTCGCATGCTCCCGGAGCCACAGGCAGGGACCAGAGGAAGCGGCCCAGCCGCTCGATGTCCCCGGTCTCCTCCAGCGTCTCGCAGACGCTCGCCACCTGCTCCGGGGAGAAGTTGAGGGTCGGTAGCTGAAACATGGACAAGTCTTCTGGAGACCTGGTGGTGGGAGCGCTGTTCGCCAGGAGCACAGGGCGATCAGCGAAGTTTGGCAGGAAGAAATGGGAGGGATAAAGCTCTAAAGGGGATCTGAAAACCATGGAAATGACCTGAGAGAGAAAGAAAATTATCGAGAAAAAGGAAAAACCGAAAAAATACGGCAAGTAAAAAAGATTGAATGATTCAATGGCTATCGCCTAATGACACCAGCCTCATAATATCTCCCCCCTAAATCCGCCGTTGAGTGTAGCATTGAAACATTTTGTTTCCCTTTTCTATTGGTCTTCTTGGTGTCGTTGTAGCGTTGTCATGGCAGCCCTGCCAATCACTGTCAAGCGTGCCAATCATTAGCCAGTACGTAGCGCGAGGCTTTCACCACTTGTGCAGCACGCACGGGGGGTTATCAGAGTCTCCGATCTCCACAGCAACCCTCCCACCGCACCGCGCGCATCAGGCACAAGCCAATGCTCGCCTATCTGCTGAATGGAATGAGCAATTAGAGGGTGGAATATTATTGCGATCTTAACGAGGCTCGTTAAAGCTAAAGAAGATATGTAGACTGGAGATGCTTAGCAGAGACGGGAAGGGAGGGAGGGAGGCAGAGGGAGCTTTAAAAGGGTGACAAATGGACAACCAATGACTGCAACTCCGGAATACACGTTTTGAATTGAAGCGAGTCAATTTGCACATTATTTTCCTACATTTTTTCCCGTAGTAGCTACTTTTTATCTTTTTTATCAGTCCATTCATTTTGCGCGAGAGAAAAGGAAGGCGTTACGTGTTTCCTTTTCATATATGTTATCACTTTCCATTTTCTTGTTTTCTAAAAGATGAAAATATGACACAGTCCTATAATCTTTTGGCTTTTGCCCTGGATCCGGAGATGATTTTAAAAAAATTACATGTGCGTAATTTTACGACATAGTGTGAGCATGACTTGACTCGGGCTCGCTGATGTGTGTGTGGTCATTTTGGTGTTCGGTGGGTGCTGGTCCGGGTGTAGGCTGCAGTGTGATGCCGCTCCCCCTCCTGCTGTCCCCGGCCTTGCCTCCGGGACGCTGGGCGCAGCCCTGGCCCCCTGCCCGCTACCTCCTCTCCAACCAACACAATTTATTGTTCCAAATGAATATCGATGCGCAGCGTTGTGTTGATTAAACACAGATCATGGCGTTTGAGCTGGAAAACTAATTTGCCAGTGGCATCACCCTTTTAATGCCACCAGTTTATCACGGGTTTTTTGATAGTCCAGCCCTCTAATTAATACCATTAGTATTGGAATTACAATCAAATGGCAACATGAAAGCTTCTTGGGGACATAAAAGCAGTTTTCATGTATTTGATCTAGTGGTAAGGACATGATCAATGTCCACATCCAGTCACAGGACTCGGCTTATAGCAGTAGCCACGGCGGTGTGATTTTCATGTTTATGGCTAAAACGGCTTCATATTTAGACAGGGCTTATAGGGTGTTAAAATAGTGTGAGTTCACTCTAACACGAACAGTGCTCACATTGTGAAAGGGCCGTGTACAAGGCGTAGCATCTAGACTCCGCTTAATCCGCCCTCAATAAAGCTGACATAATGATCCTAAGCCGCCTTTCTACAAAATCATTCAGGAATTCAAAACTTTTCCTTCCCTCTCTCAGATTTGCACATTCTCCGGGGCTGGCCAGATAGACCACCGACTTCAAGCTTTGGAGGGACAGTGAGTAGACCAGCTCGACATGCATGCACAGTCAGTGCTACCTGTTTATGCTCACCGCTTCACCTTAACTGACATACCATGACAACTGCAGGTGCGAGCGTGCAATTACGCACGTTTGCGCACTTTTACGCGTAGGTGTTTTGGGCAAAAGAGTGGGTACTTTAATTCCTGCATGTACATGCATGCGTCTTGGGCAAGTGTCTGTAGGTGTATGTGATACAGAGCAGGGGTTGTGATGATCCTGCTGCAGGGTCAGGCGTTTGATTTGTGTGCGTGCGCGCGCATGTGAGAGGGGGGTAGGGTAGTATATGGGATCAAACCTGTCCACTGCGCTGCTATACGAACCTCAGGAGAACTAATTCCAAGTGGCACTTGAATTGGTCCCGTTGGAAAGCTCCGTGGACTGGAAGTAAAGGCTGGTATTTTCATGCTGGTGTTAAAACTAACCTCCTAGCCTATACCCCCCACACCCTCCACCTCCCTCCATCTCTCTCAGTCTCTCTCCCTCACACACACACACACACACATGCACGCACGACCCCAAAATAAAGTTGAGAGTGCAGGCTTAGGAGCACTACTCCGAATATGCAAAGCCTCCTACCTGACTGGGTTCCTGGTGCACCAATTTAGGTGATCACCATTCAAGCCAAGGCTGCAGGTATTATCCAGCATTATGTTTTGGAGGAGCCTTGTTTGGGAGGAGCCCTCGCAGGCAATTCGGAAATCACTTGTAGAAAAAGACTAGAGGTGAAATGTAAAACCTGAATGGGGATTGAGGGGGAAAAGCCAGTGGTAATTCACATTCTTTCACATGGCTTTTGTTTACGTTAAGCATGTAATTAACACCCCCCAAACAAGTTTATTCACCTGCCGTAATTGTGTGTTTATCCGAGGGCTTGCTGAATGTTCCGAGCAGCGGGGGACGAGAGCTCTGAATGCACATCGAGCATTTAGCGTCTTCTCCGTTTACTTACAGCCTAAACCTCCAGACACGACAACACAAACAGCATTTCGCACACTAAAACACTCATAATGTGTTGGTCAAGTAGACAGAGACGCCTCTCCTCTGCTCCATCTCTCTTCCTGTGTGACATTATTTCTGTTAATTGAATCCAAATCACTTTGTCAAACTTTGTTTAGAAAACTTTTATATAAATAAAGTTAGTTTCCACAGTGGAAGAAATTCAAACGAATTCCCGCAGCACGCAGTGACTCTAAAATGTTAGTTACCACACTGGTTAATTGACAATTAGTTATTTTTCATTATCAGTCTGTTCCAATAAGGGGAGCAAATAAACAAAGCTGATGTTACGTCATGTACGGGAGTGAGAGAGAGAGAAGGGGACCGGCTGAGAGAAAGAAAGAAAAAGGTGTTGACTGTAAAAGGTAAGAGGGAAAGAGAAAGAAGGCACCAAAGAAAAGGGTCTTGTTTTATTTTTTGCTCCCTCGTTGACCCCGGTTTGGCAGAGGCTGGCCAGAAAAAGCAGCACACCCCTCCCTGGCAAACACAGGAGAGACTCATGTGCCTGCTGCTCCATCCTGGATTCATCTCAACAATACACAGGACGACACTTTGGAGCAACGACGGGTACGTACCACCCCCCAAAAAATCACATTTTTAATTTTCGTTAATATTTTAAACTGAGTTGCCTCTTTATAGTGTTAATGCATGTGCACGTGCACGCATGCATTTATTTTTTAAGAACTTTTAATTATCGTTCACATGCCAGGTATTTTATTTTAGTTAAGTAGAAATTCAGAGATGATGTTTTTTTGTTCAGGTATTACCTTTTTCTTCTTTTTGTTTTCTTCTCTTCTTCGTCTCCTGCAGAGCTTTGGTCAGGGTCCAGTCCACGGACTGTCACCACTCGAGCAGGGGACTGGACGTGACACTGGTCCACTGTTATTTCACTGGTCAATTTGTCCAAAATGAGGATGGGAATCCAGCCGCTGCTCCTGTAAGTTACGCAGACCCGTTTCCGTCTACGATGCTGCCAATAATGTCCGCTATTTTTTTATTTTTCGGACACTTAAAAAAATATTTACGAAATTATACAAATAAACTTATTAGTCATTTTTAGTTTGGATGATGAGGTAATTGTCTTTTTCTCTTAGATGTCGAAAGTCCGTTTTTAATTTGGCGTATGTGCCATTTTAATCCACCGAGCACTGGGGAGATCTTTGCCTTTGCAGAGCAGATGTGTGATGCTGTCGGGACGGGGCGCACAATCCCCTCCGTCCCATGCTGGCCATGCCAGGGTACGGAGACTCTGCACTGAGTCTACACTGTAAAAAGTATCAATCTAAATAACTCAGTTAATGTAGCACTGAATGTCGAAAATATGTTTGGAGCTGAAAATGTGTGAAACCCCTGACTGTAGAGATTTGGTGATTTCATCTGTTTGCATTGCAACTTTTTTTTCTACAACAATTATGCATCCGTGTTTTCTTAATCATGATGGAAAAAATAATTAGGCATATTGTATTTTGCTTTAAGATGCTGACACGTGTCTGCAAAATGCGTAATGCGTAAAATTTGTGGAATCACCTTATCGCCACTGGCAGATATTAACTGAGGAAAAATATAAATAAAATTAAGATTAAAGTGTCGATATTTTTTGCAGTGCATTCTTTCCTTCTCAGATAAAACCCTTGCTCTGCTGCTGCGGCAATGTTATTTTATTTGCCTTTTCAAACTTGACGTGCTGAAATTACGCACGTCATTTTGCATGTGATTTACTTGAATAAACGACCCAAAGCGCCAACACAATTAAGTCGGTTACTGTACTTTAAAACTGTAAACAGTTGCCAGCTTAGCACTTGTAATCACAGGTGCAAGAGGTCACCCCTCCGTGCACGTCTGTAGGAGCACACACTAAACACAACAGCGCCTTAATGTGAATGGAAAGAAACAGAAAAACAGGACGATTGAATAAACGCACAATTTCTGACAGTGTTGTCATAATGATCTGTAAATGTGGCGCCAACTTTAATAGCAGAGCTTGTACAAAAGTTTTTAACACCTCTCTCTCTCTCCCTCTCTTTCCCTCTCCCTCTCTCTGTCTCTCTCCTTTCTTTTATTGTTTTTATTGTGTGGTCTCATTAGGGGGACTTCCTGGCAGGGCTGGGAGCTTGTATCGGAGCTGTCCAATCAGTGTATTTACACGGGTTGTTAGCGACAGTTAATGAGGGCTCCTCCCCGGGCCGGTAGAGAAAGGCGCCTCAACATTAAGATTTACCTTGTGTCAACTCGTTACTTCTAATGAACCTCCATGCAAAAGCCTCCTCGTACTCAATGGAGCCGTGCGCCCGGATCTTGTGTGTGAGACCCTGGAAGAGTGGAGCTGCAAGCCGGCCTCCCTCTCCCCCTTTTCTTCCGCTCACTCAGGGAGAGTTGCTTTTTCTCTGCAGGTCCGGGCTCTATGATGCATGCATGCATGCCTCTGTGTGTGTGTGTGTGTGTGTGTGTGTGTGTGTGTGCAACCTACTCTTAACAAGAATGTGATGCTGGCTGCCCATGCAGGCATCACTTGTCTGTAATAATAACACACTGTGGCTTTAAGACCATAAATGTGTTGAAATGGAGTTTTTGCAGATCCGTGTCTAACCATCAGTAAGAGTGTGATGAGAAACAGGACACAGCAGAAGGTGCAGGAGAGTGTTTGCGTGCCCGTATCACAAACCTGATATGTCTTCCATTGTTTGGTGAATGAGGCTTGACATGTCAGCTTATTGCCTCTGCAGAAGTAAGTTCATTTATAATCACCCTCCATCCCCCACTAGAGCACCGAGCCCCGGCTCAGACTCTGGCCCCTCCGTCCACCCCTCGTCTGGCCCCCAGTGTGGCTTGTTGAGCCGCATCAGCAACACATCACTGCCCCTCAATTCAGGTACAAACTGGAGGAGTTTGGCGGATCCCTGAAGTGGACTCCCCTCTTACTCCTCTAACCCACAGAGACACCACTTAAAAATCAATTAGGCTCGTCTGGTCTCTCCCTCTCCCTCAGTCATCATTTCCGGAACAGGTGGCTTCCACCAATTTTTGGGAGGATTTTAAACTTAGATCCATTGTCTACTTTTAACTTGGGTCCAGTTATGAAGCAGTGGGTGCGTCCCTCTGAATCCACACTACTTTCTCTCCCCTTTTTTGAGGTTATTTACATATTTTAGCAGCATATTATTTGACATTAAATACCACAATGGAGGCCACGCAAGCTTTGCCTCTCATCAAGTTGTGATCTGGTAAATGAAACGTCACCCCAGCTCCTTTTTGTGGACTGGTGGCCTTATTTGATTGTCTCTTGCTTGTAAAAAACAAAACAAAATCTACCTCCGCCAGCAGGTGACAAAGTGGCCACAGCTATATATTCAGGATACTGGCACTTTGTCACCTGCTGCTGTCAGAAAACCAGTTTATATTTCGTATCCTTAATATATCAAGCATTACTTTATATGAAAACTGTTTCTAAAAATCATGTTCTCACTCAGCCTCTTTGTCTCTCTCTTGCCGGTAACTCCATATCAAATGCGCATTTTCTCCTGTCGTCTCTCTCCCCATCAGTTTAACGCACAGTCGCCTGGTCCCCCCAGTGTTAAAGAGCTGCAGCAGTATGACACGGAGCAGCAGCGCTGGAGGAGGCCGTGTGTTCACTCTTCCAGGTAGATGGGTTGATTTGGAGACAGAGGCAGAGACGGAGAAATAAATATAATGGGCGCATATCAGATGCGTTGCCCCGAGCTTTACATATGATGCTCACCTTCCAGTCCCCCAGTGACTTTGTCGAAGAGCAAAACAAGACCTCCTCCACTTTCTCAGCTCAGACACAGTTTATTCCAACGTCCAGACTCTTAAAGATTCATTGTGTATCAGTCACTCATCTGCATGTGTGGGCCTAAAAGTGCACTCGGGACTCTGGAGAGCTGGCCAGAGTTACATCAGCACCAATGTTGACAGAATTTCTCCAGGAAAATATGACTGTTTTGGACTTGACTGTCAGGGCTGATTAGGCGGCCCGGCTCTTAGATGCAGATAGGAGCTGTGGAGATGGCCCTTAAGCCCGGTGTCACAGGAGCTGACAGGCCGTAATTACTCCGGCTGACATATCGCTCTCAAAGCTTACTAATGTGGGAGATGTGGATCCCACAGACAGCATGCAAACAGCCGAGGCCGCGCAACTCTTTGGCCACGCAGCCGGGTTCACATGCTGCTGGGCCGGCCACGTGCTCCACAGCTGACCTTTTCCATTTTAACATTTCAGTGGTGAAACAGCCTCTTATTTATAAGCCAGTGATATGGTGGAGGAGATCATCAGGCGGTGCGAATGAAAACATTATGCTGGGATACACAGACATAAATACACATAACAGGAAACCAATGGCGGAAAGTAACCAAGTACATTTACTCAAGTACATTTATTTCACAGCTTCACAGCTTAATGTTTTACAAATATAAATTATGCGATATTACAGGTGAGACTGTTCAGCAGTATGCAAAGTTTTAATACTCTCACCTCGACCAACTGCTTTAAAAACACATTTCACATGTTAACTCATAACTTAATATTTAAATAATATTTTTATATGTAACAGAACACACTGAAAAGGGCCAATCTGCATGATGAGTACTTTTACTTTTTATACTTTAAGTACAGTTTGCTGATAATACTTTTGTACTTTATTTAAGTACAACTTCAAATGCTAGACTTTTACTTGCAATAGAGTATTTTTACAATGTTGCATAGCTGTTTTTATTTAAATTAAGTGTCTGGATACTTTTTCCAGCGGGCTTAGGATATTCAAAATATATAAAGATACTATAAGAGATCAAATAGGCTGCTATAAATCATATATCACCATATCAGTAGTGCAAAGTAAGTTTATTTTTCCCAAGTGCTGTAATTAAGCACTTCTGAGGAACTTTAGTATTTACATTTACACTTACATTTCATAGGAGAATGTTTTACTTTTTACTCTGCTACATTTATTTGATTTATTTACTCTGCAGGTTCAGATTCTGAGATACAAAACAAATAGAATACAGCGCACTTTTATGAATTAAATGGCCTAACAGCATATAAAGTAATAAGAAATAGTCCCACTACGACCAGCTATAACCTAAAGTGCTGCTTACATGTCAGTGCATTAATAATATAGTTCTTATAATATTATATTTAATGGTTTAGCACTGTGAAATCTGCCATAAGTGCTTTTATTTCTGATTCTTTAGGATTCTTCTTTTACTTAAGTAACATATTGTATGGTGTTAGAGTAGAGTATTTACACCTGTCACAGTCATTTAACTCCTCTCACAACATACAGCTTTTATTTCTCTCTCTCTCAGCGGGTAAATGCTTTATTAAAGCTTTATTTATTAATCGACTATGTGAGTGATCTATAGATCCATATCGAGTGAGAGCGCCCCCCCCCCCCCCCCCCCGTCTTCTGTGCGTCTGAGTGAAGGTTACAGTCACCGTGTCACCCACGATCCTGTCATTGTCTCACATTTTGTTTGTTGCGGTGTTTGCATGGCACGCAATGAACAAAACCGACGTCACAGTCTCCCTCTCTCTCTCTCTCTGTCTCTCCCTCCCTCCATCCCTCCCTCCTTGACTGCAGCTTTTGACATTACTCCACTCGATTGCCCGTTTACCCCCAAGTCAAGTTTGAGACAGGCAAGAAGTGTAAAAGAGGTGGGCCATGTCATATCCGCTCAGTGTGCATGGGATTGTTGGCCTGCACGGCTGTGATCATTGTTCAGGAGAACAATTCCTGCACACAGAGGCAGGCAGGAAGGCAGCATATCAGAAAAACTGGCACTTGCAAACAGAGGCTGGTCGGACAATTTGCACATAATATTTCACTGCATAGTGGCAGTGTAGATTTATACTGATGGAATAGGCTATTTGTTTTACCTATAATAGATGTATAATATGACTGGATCCTCCACTGCTGTCTTTCATTAAATCTATTCGCCCTCCTGTAACATTTACTTCGCGGGACTTTGAGGAGATTTTGTCAAATTAATCTAGCTCACTCTGCCACCTGGACACCACTTCAAGGATATTAATATTAATGGGATATATCCACCTTAATAGGCTTCAAAAACACTGTTCTCCTGACACTGCCGGGTGTCTGTGGAAGTTAATTTAAATGACCAGGAGAACCCTTAAACCTGAAAAATCCCAGAACATCAGTCTTAAAGTATTATCAACCTTACTTTAAGGGTTTTTATAAAAAAAATATACAAATAATGTTACTGAGAAAAAACTCGAAAAATCTTCCTAAAAATATGCGTGAAAGAAATCTCTAAATAACCTAATATTAATGCAGTCTTTATGTAGGCCCTATATAGGAAAAAAATATAAGATAAGATAATATATAACATTTGGTTTGTTATGCGGCTGTTTTAGGCTCAGTACATCTCTGTGACCCCATTGTAAAGTCCTTCTTATTAAACTTGTGAGACACTGGGATGTCATATCGCCTAAAACACCAAAGCTAGGCTAAGTTTGCAGCTTACAGCTACACAACATATTATTGATTGTCTTTGTATAATCTGTAGTCAATAATCAAATGTAAAAATTTTTTAATGACAAAAAAGAAATAACATCAATATTTCTCAAATTTGATTAAATATTTTCCTAATTATTTCCCCTCAGCAAAAGCATCTCAACAGTAGCTGCCTGAAGTGGTTGCTAGGCAACGGATTGGCGCCGGTGTTGGCTCTCAGGTGCGACTTTATAGATTACATCACAGTGGCTTCGACTCAGCAGCCAATCGGAGGTGAGGAGCGGAACTAACCGTCCTATAACTGGATATTAGCTTACAGGATAATAACGGCGGTTACTCGCGGGTGAGCTGCGGCCGTCCAATCTGATTTATGTCACACATCTCAGTTTGGCAGGACGGATCAATAGCGGACGTCTGGGAGAGCACGGCGGGAGGGGTGACGGTGAGCTGAGCTGCTGTACAGGTGAAAGGGAAGAGGAAAGGAAAGAGGAAGTTGCAACAGGTCAACAGCCATTTAACCCAACAACAGTGCAATATAGGTGTAGATTTTGGTTTAGAATAAGTGCATTTACCCCACCCAGTGAACATATGAAGCAGTGGACTTTTATTTTGACAAAATGACACACATTTACACCATTAATCGACGCAACAAAGGCTCAAAATGATGCGTAAAAATCACAAAAAAAGCAGAAAATTGTGTGTGACACTGAAAATGTTCTGACAAATGACCCCAAGCCCCATAGGTGTGTGCCCCCAATGAAACCTACACCCTTGGATAGCTGTTCGTGGTGTGCTATGTGGTATCCGGAAGTTTTAACCATAAAAATGTTGCAAAAAATAAAACAATGACAATACATTATTAAAATAACTATTGTTGTTGTAGCTCCGTTTAGAATCATAAAGCCCTGACACCACTCTGCAGGCCACCCTAACAGCTTCCATTAATCACTGCGGATACTTGTTACATCAGTATCTGGAAATAATTGAATTTTAAGTCTTAAAAAGTACCTTAAAGGGCCAGGCGACAGAAAAATATTGACCATTTTATTTATGACTATCCGTCATGAGTGCAGCTATAGGAGTAGACTAAAAGGGAGAAAAAAGTCTTTGATTAAATGTTTACATTTCTGTCTTTTCCGAAAGAGAAAACGCGCACTTCAACAGTTGTGTCTCACCCTGCAGCTGCAAACATGATGTCCTCGCTGCTTGCTGTGGGGTATGTTGCCTCAATGCGGTGCTGATTGGCTTACAGTATCAGTAGTTTGTATCAAGTTAGATACGCTCACTACGCACACCCACTCCCTGCTACTGAAACCATAATGTTTTCGTACGCATGGGGCTCAAACACACACTGCTGAAACCATTGGAGCCTGCGTGTAACCTGCCATGTCCAGCCTACACACGCACAGACAAAAAGCGATGCTCAGACCTCACAGTCAAAGTCACCGTATCAGTGTGTTATTAATAAACACCACACATATATACCTTGACCTATATATCCCCTGCTATGTGAAACACTGAGATATTTCATCTTTATTATTGTTAATGTTCATTCATTATTCAGCTGTAATTTATTAGCTTTGGATGGCAGATGTCGGAGCGTGACGGAGATGTTTATGTTTGGCTGATTTAAGGAGCCATTATCCCGCCCGCTTATCAAACATTCATGTGTGGCAGCTGTAGTTGTGGATGTGGCCCCTGCGTCCCTGCGTCTCCTGTGGCCGCTTCATTTCTCTTCTGCAGCAACCGCGACCTTTCCACTCAGTTAACCTGCTATCTCTTAACATTTAACAGGCAGCTCAGCCACTTCAGAGAAGGAATCATCTAAAAGCATTATATATATCACAGAAAATACAAACCCATACCCTTTGTGGCACAGACAGCAGAAACACTGTAGATGTAGTGGCCTGTAAGAGCCCATTAAACAATGTGAATGTATATCATAGCGCAGGAAGTTAAACACAAGTGGAAGACGGAATTTAATGTCTAATACACCATATTGTGACTTGTAGAGAACCAGGAATATTACAGGAATTGTAGCTAAAAGGATTCCAGGAGGCAGGGTTGCTGCTGAAGGCATCATAATATTTAAAAAATGTAATTATTACTGAGTTTTAATTCGACTTTTAGTGGTTAAACAAACGAAAACAAACCATTTGTGTGCAAAAAATGTGTCTTTACCCAGCTGTAGTCTTTCATATAGTGGCTTTATCATAGGATACTTGTAATAATGGCATAAGGGCTTTTTTATTTTGCCTCTTTTGATATTTTCCTTGTGAAGTGATACCCATATAATAATGGGGAATATTCTGTGGGGGGCTATTTATCCTAAAATATTGAATTATCCTTTTTAAACATGTGAATTCTATCTATTCATCTGTGAACCCTTTTAATCCCTCCATCAAAAGAGATAAAAATGAAAAAAATAAATAGAAATGCAACTTTAATATTTTGGCAACATGGCTATTTTTTGTGCTACACCATAATATTTTCTCTCCCAGTTGACTGTGGCTGCACAGACCATCAGCGTCCATGCCTTTTTGTAATTGCCCTGTGAGCACGGTGGTTTTCATTCTTCTGACCCCTCCATGAACAGCACGCCGCCGCCCTCGCTGCTCCCCTGCACCCCTCCCCAAACAGCCCCACACAATGCTGCGTGTGCGTGTGCGCTCTGCGGTATGTGGGCTAAATGTCGTGCAGAGGTAATGGGAAGTAGTCGGAAGGTAGGGTCACGGGTTCACGGCGGGGTTAAAGAGACCCGTCCGTGGCTCCTGTTTGCTTTTTTCTCCACAACTCCGCTTCCTTCCTACAGGAGGATGTGTCCAGTGTGCCACCGTCCTCACCCCGAAACAACCCCGTCACCGCTCAAACCGTGTTTGTTTTTCTGCGTTTATTAAATCTTCCCCTGGCAGGAAAGCGACCAATATCACCACGTCACTGGGTGCTGGTGAGTTTAGCACTTTGCATCCCTCCTCGGCTCCCTGAGAAATCTTTTGTGTTTGTACTTGTGGAGTCTGGTGTCTATTTATATCCTCACATGTTCAAGGCTGCTGCAGTTTATCCAGCTTTTTCTTTTTTACTCTGTAAAAACACACACAGATTTTATGTTCAAGCATTTTAAAGATTTTACAGCAAAGCAGAAATTCAAAATTAAATTCCTTTTTAAAAATGAATCATTTAAATGCTGCAAGCAAGTTTAATAATTATAACCCATCAAGGGCAACTTGTTCCACGGTTTTGCACCTATAATTTAATTTCGAGGTTCCACTTGCCCTTTATAAATATTAAATCATAAATGTTTTTGAAGTCAATGAACTTTCCAGTGATTAGCACAATGCCCCTTTGCATCAAGGCTTTGATGAATCCACAGTACAAACCATATTTAAGCAGTGTCACAGTGATGTAAGTTATCGAACGGAAAAAGACCTAAATGTTCTTTTTTTTTTTTTTTTTTGGAAGAGATTATTATTATCTCATTAGGGATAACCGCCCACAGGTCAGGTGGGTTATCCACCATTTTAATTGCCACTGCATCATTGTTCAGGCCTTTAACCATTTTACTGGCTGTGGCTCTAATGTAATGAGAATGACTGCATTATGGAAATTTCATGTGATGTAGATTACTCCTTTAAGAAACCAAGTGAATCATTCAAGGCTGAGATTCTCATATGTTAAAAAATATTATTGCATTAGCCACTGTATTCTATTTCATGCAGGTGGCAGTAGTTATATTAGGCTCACATTGCAGCTTATTTTTGCGTATTAAGTTCAACAGTGGGAGTTTTAGGATTAAATAGGAATTTATTTTTGTATGGATGAGAAGAAAAAATGTTTAAGATTCAATTTAAAAGACATAATTCCACTGAAGTTACATATTCCATCCCGGATTTGTTAAAACAAATAAAACAAAACATGATTTAAAACCAATTTGGTGTCACTTCTACTTTAAAACTAGGATTGTGTGTGACTGAAAATTGGCATTGAACACACACACACATGCACATAGCCTTATCTAAAAAGCAGTGTGTGGGTATATAACATATAATATTCAATACTACATCACACATAAATGCCTGTAAAGTCCGATTCTTAAATTCTAAACTAATGTACAAGCATTTCATATTTCATTAGAATTAAAAAACACTTCAATGAAAAGGCAACTTCAGGTCGTGAAACTCTTTGGTGAAACTGTTTCCCTCTTTACACTCTTCTTTATTTTTGTTTTAATAAGTCAAATTTAAGTCAAAAATAAGTCAGTATGATAAACTGTAACACAACAACATGTAGACGACACACAAATAACATGCAAATAAAACATTTTCTGTCATGGATCAAATTTAAATTCAATTCATGCAGCAGTGAATTTGCTCCAACATGGAGGATGATCCCTTGTATTAGAAGATTGGAGGACAACAACATACAGAAAGAATGAAGCAACTATGACCTGAGTGAAAGACTCAGGCAAGAAAATATGGAAGGATGGACAACAGAGGGTTAAGAAAGAGAAGGTTAGGAGACAGAAAGAGTGGAGGAAGAGAATGGAGAAGTCATATATCCTCAAAGCAGGCGATTGAGATTCAGCGGACAGTAACAAGAGAAAAACAGAAAGTAACAGAGGTACAGTGGGGCTTTGCATTGGCACGGAGAGGGCCTGTTTTGTTGCTGCCTTCCCTCTGTTTCCATCTCTCTCTCAGTGTCTCTCATCCTCTCCCTTTCTCTTTGTGTGCGTATAGAGACATCTATACTGGAGACAGGAGAGAGAGAGATTTTGGTCGTCTGCCTATCTCCTCCTCACCATGGCGCCCCTGAGACCAAGCAAGCAACAAGAGTACACATACACACACACTTTTAGCTGCCACAGAGGAGAACAGCTTGGCTCTGTGTTACACTGAAAACCCCACTTTCCCCTCAATCAGACAGACAGGTAGACAGCTGGGTGTTACGCTAAATCCCTTCCCCCATGTGTCCCTCCTAACAAGGGCTCCGCTCTTCCTGTCACTTCTCTCTTTCTGCTGCTCTCTTTATTCCACGCCTCGGCTTTCAAAGCGAGAGAGGAGAGTCAGCTTTGGGGAAATATATAACTATGATATGATTGTAAAACGTAGTTTATGAATAGTTTAGAGGAGATGTTCCGGTTTAAAATTGCAGGATTAGTCGACAGAAACAGACGCTGAAAATAAAACATAGTGTCTCCAACAGAAGTGTTATCTGTCCCTCTCTTGTCTCTCTCCACCCTGACCCCAAGTTCACTCCTTCTAAGCACCACTTCACCCCCAAGCCCACATTTTTGTGTGTGTGTATGTGTGTGTGTGTGTGTGTGTGTGTGCTGAGAGCTTTTTGATTTCCTGTGTGTGTGTGTGTGTGTGCGATAGAGAGAGATGAGAGAGGATGATGGTCAGGCTTGGCCTACTGACTCATCCACAGAGAGAACTGTGTTGATACAGGAATGAAGCCATCACACACTTATACACACTCCCCCCGCACCCCTTCATACGCACACTCACACACATACACAGAGACACACACGAGCTGACAGCCTCTTCCCATCAGTCTTTTGTTGTGCTTGCCAGTGATGATGATCTCACCACATAGCAGGACTAAGCCTCAATAGTCAGCCAGTCAGTCAGTTTGGCAGGCAGACAGGCAGCCAGTCAATATGCCCATCAGTCATCCAGCCAGCCAGCCAGCCAGTTAACAGCAGCTAATTATCAAAACAGCAACTTATTCAGCCAGTTGAGCAGGTAGTCAGCTATCAAATCAGATGATATCATCGCAGCAGTGCTGGAAAATAACTAAGTACTTTACTCAAGTACAATTTGGTGGCACTTGTACCTGAGTATTTCTATTTTCTGCTACATAATACTGCCACTCCATCACATTTTAATGACAAATATTATACTTTTAAATGACAGCTGGAGTTTTTATTTGTATTATTGGTTTAATTGTAAGGCACTCATATAGAGAAACATTAACAGTTGCAGAGGCGGTGTCCGATGTAGGATACTGTACACAAATTTCCAACAGTCCCTTGATGGGCATTGTTACTTCTCAGATAAAATTTGACTTACAACAACATGACAAACTAATAAATATAACACATTTAAATTAACCAGGAATTTCTGACCTTTTTGGCTCGTGATCCCAACAAAAAATGGTTGGGGTTCTTTCATAACTCTCAGATGTCTTCAACATGAGAGCCATTCCCCTCTAAACTTCTTCAGTGGTGTCATTTACATAACTGTTCAAGGCCCAGAGAGGTTAAGTTTTCTGATTATGTACAAATCACTCTTTTTTTCATATTTTGACCCCTCAGATGTATCTTGTGGCCCTTTGGTGGGGCCCAACTCTGAAGTTGGGAACCACTGGGCTAAAGAATATACCAAGTAATAAATGTTGCTCCACTCTGACTGGCTATAATGGTTAATAAAATATACATTGATGTATCAGTATTAACAATCTAATAATGTCATAAAGAATAAAATATGGGTCACATCAGAACAGGTGTACTTTTGATGCTTTAAAGGCCCAGTGTGTAAGATTGAGGGGGATTTGGTAGTATGTAGTGTTGAGCATTGCACATTGCAACCAGGTGAAACTTCTCCTGGTTAGAATTCCTTCAGTGTTCACTGTACAGTAGGTTTTTACTGGGAGCCAAATTATCTGCAGAGGTCACTTCCTCTTGAAAACAAACGGACCAGAAGTCTCATTTATGAACACTGCGTTTGCACAAAACAAGGCCTGAAAGAGGTGTGTGCCACTTCCCATGCAAAAGTTGTGATCAATAAAAACAGACTTGATGAGAGAAACTGTGAGCCGTGCTTAGGAACATTTTGGAGACCGGAAATTGGCGACACAGATGGTGAGGTGGAAGCCTGATTGCAGAAATCATTGAATATTTTTTCATGCATGCCATTTTTTGCTTTTGTCTGTACATTCATTTTTAGTATGGATCCCACGCCTTGTTTTAGAAATACGACCCTGGGTGAATAGAACTGGTAAAAATGCTGAATAAAGCTGTTTCACGTTATAAATCGGTGTTTCTCCAAAGCTGTTTCTCAAGATCCAGATGTTCAGGAGGTTTTTACAGAGAGCCAAAATATCGACAGAGGTCTCTTCCTCTCCAGAACAAATGGAGCCAGTGACTTAAACTGGTAAAAACGCCGAATAAACTACTAGCTTCTAACTACGGTGGCTGATGTGAAAATGCCAAAACATGAATGTTGCTATCTGGAGCCAGTGTTTGGTTTGCCCATGGGCTACTGTAGAAACAAGGTGGTCCAATTAACATGGCGGCCGCTCCCTTTGTAGATGTAAATTACAAAGTCAAGGTAACAAAAACATGATTATTCACTATTATTATTCACTAAGGAAAACATATTTATTATATTATATTTCTGCCAAAATATCCCCATAAATCCACAGTGGACCTTTTAGTTTATTTTGCTGAACATACTTACATACTTTAACTTAAGTAGGATTTAAAACACGAGACAAGATCATTTTTATATTGTTGTACAAGCACTTTTACTTAAGTGAAGGATGTCGGTACTTTCCCCACCACTGCATCCCAGTTTGTGGCGACTGGTTCCTTCCACTAAACTACATTATGTGGTTATCACCTCAGTCCTAAAACATCTCTCCTCTACTGCAACTCTTCTTCTATTACAGAAGTGTGAGACAGAGTGAATGAAGAAGAAGAACATTCATACAAGTCTTTGAATATCAGGTGAGTAATCCTGCTGCATATACTCAGGTACAAACCCTAATGGCCACATCAAGTCGATAACAAACTCCACTACAGTCTTACAAACTGCAGGAATCAGAGCTTTCAAGTCCAGGCAAGATTCAGAAAAACCTATCCACCCTTTTATTTCCAGCAGGTTGAGCTTAAACAGTCTTTTCTCAGGTCTCCCCGAAAAAGCCTCTCAGGCTGCAGCTGATACAGTCCTAACAAAGAACATGTAGAGATTCAAATACCACCGTCCACTGTCTGCAAATCTCTGCATGGTTAAAGATCCAAACACAGTTTTGATAGGTTTTATGACATTCAGCCTCTCTCAGGTCATCAGGTGGTGGTGTGTTAGCTGTTTCCAAGCAGCGTTTAGTTTACCGCACATAACTGGTGCTCACTACCAGGAGGTAAAAGATATGAGCCGACTCTGATCTTTAAAACCAGATAAAACACATTCGTGTTTTCTGTGGAATCTTAATCTTACCATCCAACTCGTGCTTACATCCTGAATTCACTCCTGTTTATTTGTTTTCATTTTTTAATTAATTTCTGTGCTTGTAAGAAATTTTAAATGTGTACTGTTTTTCTTATTTGATGCCTGAATGAGGTATGTAAACTGTCTTTGTGTGTGAAATATGCCATAAAAAATAAACTCTTTTGCATTTCTATCAAGTAGACAAGTCAGTGTTTTATTTCTCTGGTAATTAAAAAGAGGGTCAACTTGGACTTTGCTGGGTAAAAACGTCTCATAAATTCACACTCTGGAAAGATCTGATGTTTTAAATAACATGATGTTGGCACAGATGTAGATCTGAGGTCATGGAGCTGCAGGAGTAAAAGAAGAAATACCCCATTTCCATACTGGGTGTAGTGGGATGGAGGAAACATAGTTTATTTGACAGCTTTGACTCTAAAGCAACATAAAAAACACTCATTGTGTCAACCATCAGCTCAAATCCATTATCTTCGTCATTTTCAAACAGTGAAATCCAGTTCCTGAAAAACATAAAAGTTCCTATTTTTCATTTAAAGCCGTCAGATAAGTGTGTATCAACCGTGGGGAGAGATTAAAGGAAGGAAACAGTCTCCTTTGTTGCCTTCTGTTAAGAGACACCTGAAAAAGAGAATAATGCGGTCTAATCAATTGTTTACCAGATAATAGCTGTGTCGTTACCTATCTAACACTACCTGCCTGATTGAGTTTCACTTCCCCTCAGGCTTCCCCCGCAACTCCGGTGTGAGAAAAGAAAGAGCAAACTGAAATAAAAAGATTTATTAATTTATTTAGTTAATTTAAAGGAGAGTCGGCCGTTGATATGCAAGCGGTGTGCCTGATGAGTATGAACAAAACAGAGCTCTGGAGTTGGAATATTCTAAGAACAACTGTATCCGTTGTTGTGCTAATCCTAAATGAAATATGTATTCAGTAAAAGGATTAGGGCGTCCAGTGTCATAAAAGAAACCACTTACCAGCACCAAAGGTAATTTGTAACCTTAGCAACTGCTTGTGGAAATGAATGGGGGATTAGGATTGGCTGCAGCCAGCGTTGTCCTCGTGCAGTCGAAACGACCTACACACCCTCACGCGCACACACACTCACACACACACACAGTGCCATATTTGTTAATACTCAAGCATACTGAGCACACATGCAGACATAAAAGCACTGGAAAAGTTGTGCACAAAAGGAGGTTTCACACATAATATACAAGTTTTTGAAAAGAGTAAAATAAGTTGAAGGAAAACAACAGGATTAAGTGTTTGTGCAAGTGAAAGAGAAGCAGGAAGAGAAGTGGGAACATTAGGAAAAAACAAACATGTATTTCTCAGTTCATGTTTTTTCTTAACTATTAAAGGTCTCAAGACACAGGTCAAATGATTTCGTATCAGTCTTATAAAGGTACGGCTGAAGCAGGAAGAAGCATTTGAATGAAGCTGCAGACAAACTGTACCTGCTTTTCTATGTTTAACTAACACATTAAAGGTTATGTGTGTATCTTAGAAGGCAAATGTGTAGATCTAGGGGGAGATGCAGGTGACACATCCCCCTCAGTATTTAGACCATGTGCATTTGTCCCCCCAGTAAAACATTAAGTAGCAGAGGACTTTTATTTTGACAAAACTAAAGACAGAAATGTTCAAATTGGTGCATAAAAATCCCCCAGAATGCAGGAAACTAAGTGTTTGATGCTGTAAATTTTCTGGCACAGAACCCCCAAACCCCCCTGTGTCATATGTGACGGCCCCAATGTTGAATCGAAACCTACGCCCTTGTGTGAAGGTGTTTATGCAGCACCGTATCTATTCATATTTGTGTGTGTTTGCTTTAACCGTGGCCTTGTGTGACAGTTCTCAGGAAGCAGAGGCGTCAACTGAACCTGCAGGTTCTCACATTACACTTAATGATGTCAATTCCTGCTTGAACAGACAAGGGTGAGTGTGTGTGTTTGTGTGAGTGTGTGTGTAGGTATATGTATGTACGCAGGCAGCGAAAGGAAGGAAACAGATGGATATGCTGTAAATACATTCATAAGTTGAAGGACAGGCAGGTGTGGAGACAGATACACAGAGATGTGGAGATAAGCTCAACGGTCATAGAAAGAGGAGGAAATCAGGAGAGGGATCATGTTCTAAATAGCCACTTCTGTCTGGTTGCACCACCTTGTTGGAGACATCTCAAATAGCTAATTGCTTAATCATGTGGAAGTGACAATAGCCCAACCTTGTTCTCATCTGTTCTCTTTCTCTCTGCCTTAATCCCTCTGTCGTTTCCCTGTGCTGTGTGCTCGGCTTGTACATGTGTGCATTTGTTTGTCCCCCCGCTTTGTCTGTCCCTCACTCCATGTGACTCATCATCTTCCTTATCTCACCTCATACCTTCTTACTTTCTGTCACTCCCTCCGTAAGTCTGGGGAAGCTATTAAAGCAGTGGCAAATGGCTTCTTGGGTGACATTTGCTGACATTCAAGGAAGTGCATTTATCAGTGTACTACAGTTCACCTTGGTGAATGAAATCCATTTGTGCCGCTGTGATGGCCTGGTGGCCTCTCTCCCTCTCTCCCCCCTCTCCCTCTCTGCCTCCCCCCTCCCCCCCTCTCTCCCTCCATCCCTGTCCCTAAATGGATGCCCAGTGTACAGGGAAATGGCAAGGTGGCGCGCGGCTTCGCAGCTGCTCTCAAATGTCATGCTGAAGAAAAAATCTTTAATGGGCTAAGTGTAGCCTTTCCAGCCCTAACTTGTCAGGTAATCAGAAATCTCTCTCTCACTCTCCCTGCCTCTCTCCTCACCCACCTTTTCCCTCGTTCCTCAGCTCCCCAGGGCCATGACACACCACTAATTACCTGTTATACCAATCGTAGAGTGGGACGGCGTGAAAGAGGAAGACTGCTTTTAAAGACGGGAAGATATCACATCCTCCTCATCATCACCTTCATTCAGGCAGGCTGCATATTTTTAGCCCGCTTATGATTTTTTTTATTATTAAGCCGAGGCCTAACTCCGTGGCACCGGAGTCACCTGGAACATGACACCTCTTTTTATAAGTGGGTGATTTTCATGTAACTGAGGGGATTTCTTTCAGTGCACCCGCAGGAACCAGCGTTAACCTGTTGCCTATTGTCACTGTTTCTATCAGGAAGGTTTTCCTTGTGACATTGGAACACAGAACAGGAGAGTAAACAAACCCAACTAGCTCGTAACTACACACAGTTTGTTTGTTTTTTGAGTAATATTTTACTGATTGGTACGTTCTTAAACAGCAAAAGTATCATGTTCCTGCATTTTTCTGTAGAGTACCATTTGCAGTTAAACCCCATTGTCTCACATTGCCATCTAATTAGAGGTTTTAACATTTGCAGTAAACATCACCCATCAAAAAACAAACCTCGCCTAAAGGTAAGTAACTTGCCGTTTACAATTATGTCCCAGCTAAATGACAAACACGGATGTGATGCTGAAGTTTAATATGACATGTAGGCTACTCCTGGCAGAGATTTCCATTTCTCCCTGTGGGTGTCAGGTGATTGACAGTAGGCAGTGTCACGTAAAGTGCACACTGCTACGAAAACACTCGCACACACAGCAAAAATAGCAATGCAACAAAAGCAATGACGGCAACAAATTAAAGCTTTTTAAGTTGTTTTCCATACTGTGCATAAATGAAGAGCTCCAAATGGCTTCTAGTGAAAGAACAAGGGCCGGCGTTCCTAACTTATCTTTAATCACTTCTTTATGCGACAGCTTTTAAATGCAGTCAGCTCAATGAGACGCACGACTGTCTCAGGAAGTAAATCTAAATGGCAACAATTAAGGATTCAGTTTGTGCCTTTATTCTGTTGAAACACCTGTGGATTAGCTGAGTAGTTGAAGCATTATGAGAAAAATAAGGCAGACACGCTGAAGCAGGAAGTCCACACAGTTCAGTTTATTAACTGAGAGAAACATTATTATTCTGCTCTGTTTTTTTTGTTCCTATTGTGATGGAGATTATTTTTTTGCCTCATATAAAATCACTTCTTTACTGATATATTCTCTTTCTGTTGCAGGCTTTACACTCACACAACACCACAATGTTTACGTGTGTGTGTGTGTGTGTGTGTCTGTGTCTGTGTCTGTGTCTGTGTGTGTGTGTGTGTGTGTGTGTGTTGTGATTAAAATGCTAATGCCTGGTGAGGTGCTGCTCTCCAAAGTGCTTTGTGCTGGACAATAGCCCAGGTCAGTGCAGTGAAGGCAGGCAGGGGGAAGGTTGATTGTGGGAGAGGTCTGGAGGCCAGGGGCGGCCGCGAAGCTAACGCACCCAATCCACCAGACCCATTCACACGTGCACACACACACATACACACGTGTACACACACACATACACACGTGTACACGCACACGGACATGTTCAGATAGGCAAGTGAAAGCATACTGTACCTGAATGGAAACAGGTACAGGCACTCACACCCAAACCACCACTTGCCTGCCGGCGTCTGAACACATGCACACATACACTCACACATACAGACATGTAAAAAGCCCATTCAGTAGCGGGGTGTAATGTTATTTTCCCGCAGGCAAAATGTTAAGAACAAGCATTAGAAGGAACAAGATGAGGGAGGGATGGCGCGGAAGGAGACGTGAGGAAATAAAGAAATCATGAGTGACAGGAAGAAGGGACGTGCAGCGAGAGAGGGATTGATTGACAGATTTGACCTTATTGTGGCGCTCCATCCTAAAGAATACTTTCACATTGAATTTTTTTAGATAAATAAATTGTATAGCTGAGCCACAGATTTTTTTTCTACATTCTCTGCACATTTCAGAATCCAAGCCAAGACACAAGTATGTAGTCTGAGTGACATTTTGGCAGTTGGAGAGCATCCTGTTGAAATGCAAGCTAAGTAATAATTCCAAAAAGTCATTTCCATTCCTAATACTCAACATAATTAAATACATGACATGTTTTTTATGAGGTTTAGATCAGGCAAACAAATAGCAATACACTGGAGGTGAGTGAGATTTTGTTTGCGTTGCTCATAGCGTTGAAACATTTAAAAATTCACAGTAACTTGTCTTTCCAGAATCTGCTTTAAGCACCACAAGCCGAGTGCCTTCTAGTTCCATTATATCCAAGAGAAGTCAGACATCTCTGCAGCCAATAGCTCCAACACTCAGCTCACTCTAAAACAGTCTAGACTGATAAACAGCACTAAAGCTAAGAGGACAAATATGTATTTTTGGTTTGGGGGCTGACCTGTCCCTTTAACAGGTTAGAGAGGTAAGTGTTTTCACACTTTTTTTGTTGCTACATTTTTAGTATATATGATTTCATAGCGAACAAACTCCAGTCTCCAATCACTACACCGTCTAACGAGCAACATCCCAAAATAACATTTTACTGCAAAATGTGTTTCAGCTTCTTAAGGGACAACAAACACAACTGATGAAGGGATGTTTGTCTTAGAAGACATTCATGAGGAAGCAGGCCTGTGGATGTTCTGCAGGTGTATAAAGGCTATTTTGGATGTTTTTTTGTTGCACACTTGATTGGCCATAGAAATGCTGAAAGTATATCCACACAGAATACATCCACACATCAGTATGCATACACATCAGTGCATCACCTCCACGTTTACAGTTGACAGATCTATAATACACAAACAATCAGAGTGTGTGTGTGTGTGTGTGTGTGTGTGTGTGTGTGTGTGTGTGTGTGTGTGTGTGTGTGTGAGAGTATGTGAGCATGCCCCCTGCAGATTTTGTTGTGTTACCCTCAGTGAGTTGACGTGAACATGACTGAGTGTGACTGAGTACAAATAATTTGTATTAAGTAATATATTTCTAGTAAACCTAATAGCTTGATATTTGCTCTCTGTGCCCTAATTCTAATTCAGTGGTGATGGGTTAACAAAGGCCACTGGCAGGGTCATGCTAAGGCCCTATTTAGACGACAACGGTTTCTCTAAAAACGGAAAAGTCTGTCCTTCACGTTTTAGAAAACTTCTGCGTTTATATGACGACGTTATTGAAACGATCTCCGTTCACACGGGGCCGCAAAATCGAGTAAGGTAAAGCTGCAGTACCAGAGGCTGCAGTTTCAGGACCACAGTTTTAGGACGATTTAATTTTCCGAGCAGAGGCTGCAACCTGATGTTTGGTGTTGGGCAGTAACGTGTAATTTGATTGATGAAGCCCAGGTAACTTTACATTACCATTGCCAGTCCTCTCCGCTCCTCTCACCCACACCTGAGCATCCATCCAGGGAGCGCCGCGGGGTCAGGCCGGGTGGGCCATCACTGTGTATCCCAGAACGGGTGCTCAAGTGTGGGTGAGAAGAGCGGAGAGGACCGCGACGAGGTGGAGTTGCTACAGTAGATCTACACTTTGCTGGAGAAGCGTTGATAAAATCAACAGGGTGAGCAGCACAAACAGAGCTCAGCATTGTTGTTGTGATGGTCGACTTTCTCGTGCATGCCTAGTGACTGGAACTGTAATGTGCATGTGCGAAAAGTCTCCGTTTTCAGAGGGACTGCATATTGCAAGTTTACATGACAACGGAGACGGTGCCGTTTCCAAAAAATTGCACTCTGGAACCTGTTTTCAAATCATTGCATTTTCAGGCACCCAAAACACCGCTGTCGTGTAAACGATCGGCCAAAACGCAACTAAAGTTTACCCTTTTCAGTTCAAATCGTTGTCGTATAAACGGGAGCTAAGGGTGCAAATAAGACTTTTGTTTTCAATCGTTAAATATATCAATATTAGCAATGCAAATCTCTGCTTGCACATTGCAGTTTTGGCGAAACAGGCCCCTGGCAGCTAAAGTGAGATTAACATTTTTATTGTCACGTTCAGGCACCTCGAAGCGCTTACTTAAGGCTCCCTCAAAAAGACATTTGGCTAAGCAAACTAGTTGCAGGCTACATAAATTAATTTTGTTGGAGAGCGCTGTGCAAAGGCACACACACAGCAAAGCATGCATTCACACACATAAATGTACACACACACCCACACACATGCACAGAAAGAAATGATCAAGTATCTCTCCTCCGTCTTAATGAGAAAAGGCATATCTGCAGTTAGATTTGGTAATTATTAATTATTAGAGAGTACACTGCCTCAGAGTTCTTAGGAGGGTGATGGGGCCACGGTGATAAGATGCAGTGCCACACTAATAGTGCCATCCCCTTGCACAACGCTTCAAAGATGCTGGGAGTGGCAGCCATGACACTTTGAGGCTCCGCTGAGGAGGCCGCGCAGCAATCATAATTGTTTCTAGATCAAGAAGGCCGTAATTAATTTGCCTGTCTTGAAGTTCGGCAAAAGGGAATAATGGCTGCTGGTAAAGAGGAGACAGTGGAAGGTTGTGTGTGTGTGTGTGTGTGTGTGGGCTGCAGTTCCTCTCAGCATCTGAGTAATAATGAAAGCTGTGCAAAAGTAATAAGGACAGAAAAAAGAGGCTCGAAGCAATGTTTAGATGTTTAGCTACGTGCCGTCTGCCCGCAACAGGGGCTAAGGTGGTGTGTGTATGTGTGTGTGTGTGTGTTGTGCATGTGTGTGTCCTAACGCCATCCCATTGCGATGGAATTGAAATGCCATAACAGCGACAGTTTGTCCGGCTGCTTCTCTCCACTTAATAGTTCCACTGCGGCGGTATTTAATGCAAGGGGCCCTGGCTTTTTAAAAACTATTTAAAAGAACGCACGCAAATCACAGTGTGCAGAAAATGACCGTCTTAATGAAAACAGTGTTCCCTCAACACTGCCCTGTGGGAGGCCCGGGACCTGGGGGAGTACTTGGGAATGCAGGGACCACAGGGTGCAGAATAATGACCATGGAACCTGGACTGCAGAGTGCACGCTTGTTATGCTAAAAGGCAGAACTGTAGCCTAAGGGCTGAGATGGGAGGGCAGAAACATACATACATAAACATAGGGAGGGGACAGCTGTTCCTTAATAACCTCTGGTAAATGGTGCCCGAGGTAATTAAGGTGCCCAGGAGGAACAGAGGGAAAAAAACACTTTCAGTCAGCTTAGGTTTTAGAAAGTTGTTTTAGCAAGTAAGTCTGGAGTTCCACAGGAAAAAATGTTGGCTAAAGGTTAGAAAGTGGATAACTTTGACGTTGCAGGACGCTCCCGAACAGCGCTGATTTCTTGTGACCAAGACGGCCTTAATCAGGCAGTGTAGCTAACCTAAACCATAAATGGGGTGGCACTGGATATCGTGCATGAGGCATTTTTGCAACAGTCATGGGACGTTGTATGTTTCTGCAAACCACGGATATGTTACATTTACACATTAGTTTGTAGTGAATATGTTCAACAAGCTGTGGATAATGTGTGGTTAGGTTTAGGCACAGGATATTCAGGAAGAGATCATGTTTGGGCTTAAAATACATGCTTTTCATGCCGCTATCTCAGCAGGAAACAGTGGTATCTCAGTGGTGCTATCCCTGCTGAAAAAATAAAGACGATTGCTACAGAACACCCACATCTGGAGTCTGAAAAGCAAATGGAAAGACACCGATTGGTCCCTAAAATACTTGCATTTGGTGCCAAAAAAGGAACCAGAAAAACACAGGTAGGATGCTACATGACACCAACATTTGGAGTCTAAAAAGTCGAAGGAAAAACACTGACAGCTCGCTTCAAAACACTCATGTTTGGTGACTGAAAACAGGAAACACAGCGACGGGTCACTACAGAACAACCAGTTTTGTTTGTTGGTCATGAACAGTAGTCTGCAGCGGTGTACAGCTTGGCTCGTGTCTCAAAGTCAGTTCATATCTTACGTCACTTTTAAAATATTTATATGATATGCATGAAATATGTAAATGTAATGTATTCTTGATTTGCAGAAACACGCCATGCTAACACTTTCTCCTGGCGACTGGGCTGCGTGTGTTGCACTGTCTACGCTTTGGTGTGTGTCCATTCACAAATATACAGACTTACGCCTGTGCTAAATCTCTTTTGTCCCATTTCCTGTTTACTCATTCTGTTTTCTGAGTATCTTACCTCAACATGAACTCAAATATGGTGCGGCAGTTTATGAATATCCAAAACAGGGATCCAAAGTGTTATTTCCCCATGTGGGTGTGTGTGTGCGTGTGTGTGCATACGCAAATGGGTTTATGTGTTACGAGCTCTTGACTAAAGTAATAAACAAAGATTGCTGCCAACAACATGCAGCGATGAAGGTGATGATGATAGTGATGATGATGACAGATTTGATGATAAGACAACAGCTGTCACTGATGATGACTGTGATGGCAGTGATGCTTCCTTTGTGTGTGTGTGTGTGTGTGTGTGTGTGTGTGTGTGTGTGTGTGTGCGTGCGTGCGTGCGTGCGTGCGTGCGTGCGTGTGTGTGTGTGTACCTGACTTATTTTCTTCATCCTCAGATTGGATTCCAGAGCAAAGAGGTGTGTTGCTAATCTTTGCAAGAATGTCAGGTGTGTGTGTGCGTGTGTGTGTGTATGTATGACAGAGCGAGCGTTGATTACACCCTCCTCTCCAACACCGAGAGCCGACATTTCTCAAGTGTGTGTAATTATAGTGAGCACACAGCCTCCTAAGCATCCTGTCAATCTGAATCAGAAAGAACACACACACGCACATGTAGACATGCACACAAACACAAAAAAACTATTGTGCTCCGAGTGTGCTTTCGAGTGTGTGCAATTAGCCCGTACATGTGTGTATGTGTGGTGTGTTCATGTGCATGTATGTGTCTGATTTTAGCCCTGCAACCCTCTGTCCTGTGTGAGAATTTGGCTCCAGAGATTGTGTACATGTCTGCACAGAGCCTGCGCCTCACTCCTCCTCTTGCACAATGACAAGGTTTGGGTTTCAAACACACACACACACACATGGAGACAGTCAGTGAGGTGCTAAATAGAGGCTATCCCGATTACCCTTTTAGCTTATAGCTCAATTATGGTCTAAATGAGTATCTAGGCCCAAGGCCAAAGCTGTCAAACCGTCCTGTTGCCTGAGAATTCAAGTCATGGAAGGAGAAGGGAGGCGTGTTCACGAACCGTCTGTCAAACAACGCTGATAGGGGAAGATTCTGTAAACCCCGGATTAGGTTCAATGACAACGTTTTTTGGACATGTGACAACTAAAGCACCACTTAAGGTTTTGAAAAGATCACTGACATTGTTGTCACACTACTTTCATGACTGATCCAGAATGTAGGGTGACGTAAATTTCTGCTGCGTGATTGTGAAGACGCCCAGAGGATCCCAGGGTTTGTGATTGAACAGCTAAATCAAGTTTTAATTAATGAAGTTTAGCACTTTTAAATCAAATGTTCACAACACTAAAATATGTCTCAGCACTGGGGGTCAAATAAACATTTAGATTTCTGGTTTAAAGGCACAACTGTCTGCATATTCAAACTACAGATTCTCCACATTTGTGGAGATGTTTTGCCTCTGTGCAAACCTTAAATGCAAATTTAAATATATGAGCCTATTACCTAGATCAAGGCTGAAAACCAGAGGAGCCGTAGCCTTCGGGGTCAGGGCCCCATGATGCTGGCAGAGGAAGTCCAGAAGATCTAAACACACTTTTCCAGAATTCCATCCTCTTGAATCGTGTCCACACTTTTACTGTTATTTGTTTTTACTGTGTTTTAATAATTAATAGCTGTTTTGGAAATGTCCTCATGTATAATGATAGTAATTGTATGAATGTAGGATTCATCCATGGTCATGGTTTGGTATTTTGAAAGTTCTCAGTCCTTCACTGTCAGCGTGCAGTCATGTGAGGAGGCTCCAGGGTGTCAACATACTGTAAGATGGAGACCTTGTAAGTGTTCACACTGAAATAATAAACACATTGCACCAAGGTTACACATGCATCTGTATAACGTGTGAAATAAACAATATAACACTGAGTTATTGTTCTGTTACTATAAGTTTTTGCCATGGCTGCGTCCATGAATACATGCTGTACCAACATCTTCTCTGACGTCTGATGTGTGTCGTATTAAACATATACTCAAGTATGATTAACGGAGCCTCATCGAATTTATTATATCATTCATCAAAATAAAGACTGATGACTGATGTCCACATGAATACCTCATTTGTTATTATTTTTGTATCAATTATAGTTTTATTTATGATTTATCTGGTAATTTCTCTTGTTTTGATCTCTGTGTAAAGCACTTTGTAACTTGTTTTTGACAAGTGCTTTAAAAATAAATAAATTAATAAATAAAATAATAACAATAATAATAATAATTATATATCATTATAGAATTAATAAACACATAAAACACACAAAAAAATGAGAAAAAAAAATACATTGAGCCTTCACTCTGTTACTCTAACAAAGTTTGTGTAGCCTGCCTTCTTTTTAAAGTAATTTTGAAATGATTTATTTTACCTGTTCTCAGGTATTATAGGAGCTACGGTACTTTTCTACCCATCCAAGTCTCATGCCTGGGTACAAGGTTGCATCTACCTAAATTACGCACCTGATGTAATCAACGCGCCGCTCAGCCTGCACGCCAGGTAACCCAAATCAAACACCCACACACCGCCGAGTGGACAGGTGCGTCCTGGAGTTGGCTAACATGCTAATTGCTAACATGCTGTGACTTCTGAGTTTACCGTGGAAGTTTTTACCTTCACTAAGGTGTGTGAGTGTTAATTCCTGTCATATTGTGACTGCACAGCCTTAGTTTGCTCCAAGTGTTTGGAAACTCTGAGAAGCGCCGCGAGAGGCCGAGTGGACTGGTTATACTGGGACAGGGAGGCCGAGTGGACTGGTTATACTGGGACAGGGAGGCCGAGTGGACTGGCTAAAGTGGAACAGAGAGCCTGAGTGAACATGGACTGAGAATGAACGAGCAGAGAAGTTTCACCTGGAGCAGACTGAGGAAGACTTCTTGGTGCACCAGACTCAGGTTGACTTCAGACCAGGTGAGTACAACAACACACTCTCAGCCTTGTGTGTGCGCGCGCTGTGCAGCTCCTGTTTGCTGCAGTGTGTGTTGGGTCTGCAGCCATGTGTGCAGTTAATATTGCTGATACATGTCTGTGTTGTGTCTGCTGTGGTGATGTTTCATTCTGCTGTTAATCATGTCAGATATAATTATGGGCAGGTTATTGAATTCCTGTGTTGTAATAATGATTATTGCACCCGCTGTGGTGTCCACTCATAATTTATTGTTGGTTATTTATTGTCTGGGTACTGAGGAAGGTGGTTGTGCATTTGTAAGTGGCGTTCAGTTGCATGTGGAGGCTGCAAAGGATTACTTGTTGGTGTTGACATAAAGGCTCTGTGGTGTGATGTGTGTCCTATAGAGAGCTGGGCTATATGTGGAAAACCATACATCACAATAGCTTTTTACTTAATATCTCCATATTGATGTTGTAGGGTTGGCTGTTGCTGCTCTCACAAAATATTTACACAATGAGATTTTTGATAAATAATCATCAGTAATGTGGATGCCATGACCAAATGAGTAAAGATACATAATAGAACAGTGTGGCAAGTTCAGAAAATGACTTCACTTAACTGTGATGAAGCCTTTAAAACCAGGAAAAGACAACACTCATGATATTATGATATCTAAAATATTATATGGACGATATCTAGTTTCACACGGATATATTTCACAGCCTCATCTTGTACGTTGACATGTTAAAGCTCTATATTTTGTAGCCTGAATCTGATCCTTACTTTCATAGGTTTATCATATAACATCATTTCTTTTCCCTCCCTCTTTCTCTTTCCCTCCTGAAATGGCAGTGAAATTTACTCCCAGTACTTTTTAACTGGCCTCCTAAGTATTTTTTTACCAAAGTAATTTTACTTGTACTTGAGTAAGAATGTGGAGGCTCATGCACACCTTCAGTTATGTGTAGACAGGTGCATAGGAGATCAATAGTTGTTGATTCCATCCAAGATGGCGCTGCTCTGCGGCGACACGGAGCTAGGCGTCCAGCTACACTGTTTCTTTTTTTTGTCTGTTTAGTTATTTATTATTTATGTCGCCTTGTTACCTCACTTAGCGGTTGTCTAAGTTGATACACCGCGAATTGCACTTTATAGGAAGTGGGTACAATTGGACCACTGAATGTCGGCGAAGGGAATGAACCCTGAAAAAAAAAAAAAAATGATGCACCGAGGCTAACTGGGTGACTATGTGCTGTAACGTGTTTATTTTTATTTTTATGCTGGTAACTATATGTTGATTGTATGTATGTGTATGCTGACCCCTAGCTCCAAGCCAAATTTCTCTGAGACCAATAAATGAACTGAACTGAACTTTCATAGACATCAATGTAAACAATGAATAATATAGTTTTAAAAATGATGTATCAACAACTTGTCTACCATTAATTTCATTTTCATTCATTGTCCGTAACTGCTTATCCGGCGAGAGGCAGAGTTCACCCTGGACAGGTCACCAGACTATCACAGGGCTGACACATAGAGACAGACAACCATTCACACTCACATTCACACCTACGGACAATTTAGAGTCACCAATTAACCTGCATGTCTTTGGACTGTGGGAGGAAGCTGGAGCACCTGGAGGAAAACCCACGCTGACATGAGGAAAACATGCAAATCAAGAACCCTCTTGCTGTTAGGTGTCAATGTAAACCACTGCATCACCGTGCCGTCGATGTCTAACATGTCAGGCTCATGGTAAATCTCACCACCCCACATACACAGCTTCACATGTGAGGCAGGCCGTCACAACACAAAGATCAAATACTCAGTTTATTGCAATAAATAGGACAGTGTGCGGGAATTCTCTTCTCTTACTTGTACTTGAGTAAAAATATCTTAAAGCAGCAGTACTTATATATTCTAGAGTTCTCTCCAGCCTTGGTACAGTCTAAATTACCATTCAAACATGTATTATCTGCTTTGAGGAGATCCTTTTCAAATGATCTGATGCAAGAGGACAACAGCTGTTTTGCTGGACAGTGTTTGTTGTTCTATCTCCGCCTCTCTCCCGTATGATGTCTAACGTGTTAAACATATTCATGATGGAAACCCCGGCGGCTGCTTGAGTTTCCTCACCTCACTTTCTCCCTCTTACTATGAATTAAACAGAGAGATAGCGAGAAGAGGGTGGTGGAGACAGATAGAGAGGGGGAGAGAGTTGGCAGAGGAGAGGGAGAGAGAGATGTGGTAAATTACATTGTCAATTCAAATCCTGCCACTAATGCATCTCATTGAGTTTGTGTCGCTGTCATCCCGGATGCTCAGTTATCTGTGTCAGTGCAGCCAGCAGAGGAGGGCTGCCATGTTAACAGCACTGCGAAAAGCGGCGCAAAGTTTAGCTAGCCAACACGCCCTGAGCCAGGACGAGAGAGGAGAGACAGTGGAGATGAAGTAGACGTGCGAGACATGAAAAATTAATCTTTGCTACATGAGTGTGTGTGCGCCTGCAGAGCTGTATCAGTTTAATTACAGCTAGCCTCCATTCCGACACGGCCTCTTTCCTGCGCGAATTAAAGCATCCCTGTAACTTCTCTCGCACACATAATTGACATGCACACACTCAAACGTAGCAGTGCCACACACACACACACACACACACACACACATGCACACTACCCCTGTTGTAGTTGTCATCCCCTGTTCGCTCACTGACGTCCCCCTCCTCTCCCTCCGCCAGCCCCCGTCCCCGTTCCTCGTCCTCAAAACTATTTGAAAATCAATTATCTCAACAAACCAGCTGTAAGGAGTGGGTGCCAGCCACTTACTCCTGAAGTGAATAACTTATTTGAAATTCATTATTGTGTCGAGCGGTGCGACAGGGCCCTCCAAGGCTCTGCATTTCCCATTCCCCTCTCTCTCACTCTCTCAGTGTCTCTCTTTCTTTACATAAACTAACTACAGTGCTGGACCGATCATTTTTTTCCCCTTCCTCCTCCCCTCCTCCTGTCATGCAATTTTAACCAGCTGAGCGCCACAGACACGAGCACACACACATACACAGATAGAGCTCTCTTGATTGGTTCACCTCATTTATTTATCACATGCAAATCATGGGATGCCCAGAGATGTTTTCTCTCCTGGCTGTTTCTACAGGCATGAATATGGATGGTGGGCGCAGAGTAGGGTTGGAGAGGGAAGGAGGGGGGTGAACATGGATATACATTCTGCATTTTGCCACAAGTGCTTTGGTGCACTTTTTGTTTTGGGCTTCATGATGTGATTCTTTCTTTCTTTCCTGAGTTTGGTGTGGAAGAACTTGACTGGCCTGCACAAAGCACCGCAGTTAGAGGCGTTAAAAACAAGAGGGCAGTAAGATGTATTAATAGTAATGTATTGCTATTTTGCTGGACACAGTATATGTACATCATGTGGTAGCTGCAGTCCAGTTACCAGAAGAAAATGTTGGCATTGTATGTTCCTCCAAACCTGAATACATTTGTGCGTTTCATATGTATCATATCAGCGTTTCTAAAGTGACATAGTATATGAGCTGACTTTGTCATCAGGAGGTGGAGGAGATAGTGAATGGCGTGACACCTGGGTGCATGGATAGATTAATGAATGGCCTAGTGGGCACAGGCCCAGGGGCCCAAAGCATCAGGGGCCCCACTGGCCTTCACCTACAAAACGTCACTCACATTAACATGCACCGACTAGGAAGAGACTCAAAATGACTGCAAACAAACTGCACAGAGACAGAAAGTGACTTCAAAGAGACACATAATTGCCACAAAAAGACACAGAACCACAACTGCAAAGATAAAAGATAAAAAAAAGAGGCAAAACCTTGTCTTGTTCTGATGGTGATGGGGCCTTTTGCATATCTGTGCCCAGGGGCCACCATGTCGAGGTGAGATGCTTACCAAGCTGCAGACTGATGTTCGAGACCAACAAACAACAAAAATATTCATTTTTAGCGAGTCATTGCAGCATTTCCACTGTCTTTTTTGGCTTTTTAGACACCAAATGTGGATGTTTTTTTAGGGACCCATTGCTATTGTTCCGCAGGGGACAGTTCCTGCTGGGATCGTGCCATGAAATGCGTTTTTTTTTTTTTTCCTTTCCAGAGACATTGCTGCATTTTTAGCTGTGATTGTGCCACCATAGTGGGTGTTTTATGCCAAAACATGACATTTATACACCATAACCATGTGTTTTTGTAAACCAACCACACATCAACCACAGCATTATTGAAATTGTAAAGTTTTAACACATCTGTTACATAGTAACATACTAGGGCTGCAACTAACGATTCTTTTCATTGTCGACTAATCTGTTGATTATTTCTTCGATTAGTCGACTAATCATTTTATTGAAAAATGTGTTAAAATGTGGAAAAATCTCAGTCTGTCTCTCCCAAACCCAAAAACTATGTAATCTAATGTCTTGTTTCGTACTCACGCCAAATGGTTTTAGTTCACCGTCATGAGAGAGTGTGTAAAGCTGCCTATATGTGAACGTAAGAAGCTGCAATAAGAGTATTTTGGGATACTTTTACAGTACTTTAGATTACTTCAGTACCGATTAGTCGACTACTAAAATAGTCACCAATTATTTTAATAGTCAATTAGACATTGATTAGTCGATTAATCATTGCAGCCCTATAACATACAAATACAAACTGTAGTTTGCAGGAATGTACAATGCCAGCATTTATTCTGGTGATTGGGTTGTTACTATGAGTTATTTTTTTGGTTGTATTTTGACTCCCGTCCATCTAGCCACACATCAATTCTTCTTCTTCTTCTTTTTATTTTTTATTTTTTATTTATTTCTATGTTACTTTATTCCTTGTCTCGTTGACTTTATTAATCTGTTGTTAATTCTCTATCTTTTTATTATCATTTTTATTTATTTGGGGGTTTTTTTAATAGAGAAGAGGCCTTATTGCTCAACATTTGTGAACCTCCAGACCAGTATTAGCATGGTGTAGCCTAACATATCGCAGCCCCCCTTATTTACTTCAGTGAGATCCCTGTGCTGCTGCAGTGGGGTGGCCAACGAAAAGCAAACAAACACACAGAACAAAACATGCAGACTTGTTGAGTAAAAAAGTTTCACCTGGCTCAGCTTTTACTGCAACGCAGTGTAACATCACCCAGCAACACAATACATGGGCCAATTTAATTCTTGCATGTATGTAGAATATTTAAAACTCATGGCTGTGTTACTCAAACCAGCCTTCCTGTATAGTAATTCAGTGTCTTACTGCTACCTGAAGCAACATATCCTGACCAGCACATTACACAGTAACAGTGCTATTTCCCATTTCTTCTTCATGTGAGTGCTTTGGAAACACAAATGTACCTTCCTAAAAGCCTCTGACAGAGAGGAGGGACGTGTGCAGTTACAGTGAATCAACAGTGTTACCGTGAGAGTGCACAAAGAGCAGTCCCTCATTTGTTAATTAAAACCTTTGTCCAAGGTTAAAACTAATTTGAGAGAGATGCTCGTGAACGTTCAGTGGATGTGAACAAGCTTTAGAAAGTTTGTCATGGTTAAATGATACTTTTTTACCTTATGAGGAGTGGAAACACACACACACCCACGCACCGCACACAGGCTGGTGCTATGTCAAGGACATTAGTAGCATGGTGGTGCTGAGAGGCACCAGTGTGGAAGATATGTGAAAGTGAGTTGATGCAGTATCACTCCTGCTTTTAACCTCTCTTTCTTTCTGTCTGTCTTTCTTTCCCCTTGTCTCCTTCTCACTCTTACTGTTCTCTCTCTCTGTCCGTCCTCCTCTCGCCCACCATGTATGACTCTCCTCCTCACAACATATATCTCTCCTGATAAGGAGAGAGGCTAAATGAGTGTGACAGGGCTGTCATGTATGTCCCAGCAAAGGCCAGCAAGGGCCGGTGCGGAGACAGGAGGTGTCATATCCTTACATCTCTCTCTGTTTCTGCCACCAGCTGGACTCTCCTTCTCTCTCCTTTTCTGTCACACGCTATCTCTCTCCCATCCTTTTCTGTCCCGCGTGTCTCTTCTCCCTTCCTGCGTTTCCACTGTCACACTTCTCAGCTCTCTCCCTCAACAGATCTCACGTGATCTGCTGTCTCTCTCTGAGACTACATCCACACTAGGTCAGCTTCATTTGAAAACACTGTTTATGTGTGAAAATACTGTGTGCTTTTTACGTCGTTTTCATGAAGAATAATTTTACAAGAGTCGCTAAATCTCTTGTCCACAGCCAACACCTGGTGAGTAGTGGGACACCATTAAGTCTCCATCATCACCTAAACTATGCTTCAATACAGCCAGACTCACAGTTCAGTTGGTCCTATTTACATACATCTTAAAGGTCAGAGACAAACAGAAGCTGTTTTATCAACTTTATTTCAACACAGCGTCCAAACAAGCTGATGTAATCATTTTTACAAAAGATTCAATTTCCCGTTTTTAAGGTTTTAAGGTGAGAAAACAGTTGGCTGAGAGAGGAAAGATGAGTTTCGTACAGCTTAGTGTGGGTGTATGTTGTGTTTATGGAGGCTGCGTGAGGAAAGCAGAATGTCAGCAGCTTCAGTCCTCCATCACTGTCTACAGCAGTGGTTCCCGACTGGTGGGTCATGGTCCAAAAGCGGGTTGTGGCCTCATTCTGAATGGACCGCAAGTGACTCGCAAAGTCGTCAGGTACAGTGAATTTCTGTCACAGAGCTTTTATTTTGAAGTGCTGTTTCCTGCTGTAGAGTAACAGACTAACAGACTTGACAGAGACAGCAAACTAACTCATTGACATGGCCAAACACAAGTGTGACGCCAAATGTATTTAACTGTGTGTGGACCTTGAACTAATGACTAAGAAGAAATGTGGACCAGTTGGGAACCACTGGTCTGCAGGATACAATCAGCCACAGCACCTAGACTTGGTCACTGGCCTTTTAGCACATGTAAAGCTCAACTTGCCAGAATAAATATCGCCATTTTGCGTTTCTGCAACCATGATTATGTTGCATTTGTATGTTTAATATGTAGCGGATGTTTGTTTTTATGTTGTGACAATGCTGTTGTTAATGTGTGGTTAGGTTTAAGAACAAAAAACACTTGGTTATGATTAGAAAAAGATCATGTTTTGGCATAAAATTCCTGATTTGGTTGCCACAAATACTGCTGGAAATGTCCTGATGAGTTGTTAAAAATACCTGCTTTTATTGGTCTTGAACAGTGGTCTGCTGCTATCTGCTGTGTCTCATACCACCCACTATCCCTCCTCTTGCTGATGAGAAACTAAGTTCTTATACATTACTACTATTTCATATGTTTATGTGATAACAAATCTTGCATATCTGTGAAACGTGCCGTGCCAGCATTTTATTCTAGCAACTGGGCTGTAAAACAAAGCCTTAGGGGATGTTTTGGATCATAAAAAATACAGGTCAAACACAAGCAATAACAAGGCTTGTATTGATTAAATAGAAAAGTATCTGTCACGTCAGATGCACAAGATGGACAGCTGCAACACATAGCTGAAACGTATTCCTGACAGACAAAAGTGGCTTTCATAGGCTCTTATTTTGGTGCTTCACAATGTTTCTGCCTGAAAGAAAATATTAGAAAATACATGTACATTGCCGAACGACACTTTGGCTGTGTAGTGAGGGCCCTCTATGAGAGTTTATGACCTAGACCTCGTCACCATCGTCACTTTCTCTCTCTCTTTCTGCTTCACTCATCCTTTTGTGTCTTTTTCCTTTCCTTTCACTTTCCACCACACACTCTCTGTCACCAACAGCAACTGGCATCTGTGGATGTGCACCCATGTGTACATGCATGCGCACACTTGCAGGTATTGTGTATATATATGCATGCAAGCACTTGTGCTGCACACATGAATTAACACACCTACTGTACATGTGTGTGAGTGAGTGTGTGTGTTTGTGACTCCAGCCTCCAGGCGACGCAGTGGCAGGAAATCGGCCAGCTGAGCCATCAGAGTAAAAATGGGGTCAAATTGGCCTTTCAACTGGCCTTAATCTTCCAATCATTCCTAAAACCCGCCCGCCGCTCCACAATGCAGCTCTACTCCGAAAACCAACAGCAAATAGTTCATTTCAACATTTGATGAACACGCAAATATACACCAGGACATACACTGACAGCTTGTGTGTGCATGGCCTGTATAAGCATGTTAAGGTGTCAGTGTTATGTTTGCCGTGCACGTGGGATTTGTGCGATCACTTCCCCCATATTCACATACCCGTTCTCGCTCTCAAGTTCTGCAGTTAAATGCGGTTTGTTTGCATTGGGAGTGAGTGAGGGAGAGCCGCGATCAATGCCAAAACCATTATGGGACACGCTTTGAGTAGAGCAGCCCCATTTTAGCAATTTGGCAGTGGCCGAGGCCCGCATATGGAATTATTTGATCAATAGCCTTGTAGCTTGATAGAGAGGAGTAAATTATATGATCAATGTTGTGTACAATGTCGCTACCTGCTCACTGCGTCAAGAGTGTCTGTTTGTGTGTGTGAGATTCTCTTTGTGTGTGTGCAGACATACCAGCGCATGTGTAGGTTCCTGAGTGCTTTTGTGCATACATTGTCGGCGTGCTGTTGTTGCACCATTTACTTTTCTACCTCTTGGAATAAAGGGCTTGTTTCCTCAGGCTCTTTGTATATTTTTCGCTCGCTTTCTGGACATAATACGGTGTGTTTTGAGAGTGGAAACAGACAGGGATATCAAATGGCAGAGATGAAAATAGAATGAATGGGGAATAGGGGAGACGAGCTAAATTATTGATGTGTATCATAGTGCCTATGAACACACAACACACCGAACCATCTTCTTGGCTATTCACCTCCGATAACACACTCTTATCACTCCACCAACAAGTACACCTCTCACACTCCAACATGTATAATACATTTGTGTGTCCAGACACACATGCATATTCACTCACGATGATACATATGAGCGCAGATGAACACATACAAAAGACCATTCCTGTTGTGTTTGCAACGACATCTTTTCAAAGGAGCTCATGAGCTGAAGTGGCTCAAGTATAGGAGGTGACTTCTAATATACACACAAAGACATACACACACCTCTATTCTGAGTCCATGTCTGTCTCTGTGGATGAGATCACTACCCTCTATGTCACTCTGAAACACTGCCTGTGTGCGTCTAAGCCTGAGTGTGAGTGGCGTACATCAGGGCGAAGCGATACCTCTCCTCATTGTAGGTTCATGGTCGTGTACGTGTCATGAAATTCACAGAGAGACAGCCTGATAGCCTGGCAGAGAGGCCTCGCTTTGAGCCTGATTTGTTTTTGTTTTTTCCTCTGTCTCCCTCTCTCCTTCTCTCTCCTGTCACATGGTAAAAAGTTGAACCATCGGGGGAACGATAAGCAAGCGACACGAGGAGGTTGGGGCAGAGAGAGAGAGAGAGGGGTGGGTGGATGGAGGGAGGTAGGGACACATGAAGGAGGTGGAGGTGGGGGGGGGAGAGAGCGACACAAAGGAGAGCCTGTCACACTCACTTAGATGCTGAAATATTAAAGTGAGCAGTCAGGTTGTAATTTTCCTGAGAAAGCCGAGGGAAGAGGGGGATAAGTGAAGCGAGAGAAGGAGGGAGGCGGGGGGACGAGTGATAGAGACGCGGAGAGAGGAAAGGTATCACCGCTGATCTCTCTTTCCTCTCTTCTCGGAAGAGACACGGCACACTTTTAATACCACTACTTTAATTAGCTTGGCTTTATACGGTCTGTCTCTCTCTGCTCCTCTTCTCCGCAAGACGTGAATAATTCAGCAGGAATGGTGTACCGCTGCCTGGCAAAGACAGCAGGCCCACCAATCTGCAATGTATCTGTGGAAAGAGACGAGAGAGAGACGGAGGCCAGAACAGAGGGTCTCTAACATCAGGCAGCAGCCTTCGCTTGTCTCAAACCTCCAAGACCTTTTCTCCCAGTCTAACTGATCAAATAATTGTAGTAGCTAATTTATGCTGAAATGTTTGTGGATGCAGAATTCTGTTGTGGTTCAAGTTTAGAGGAGCTGCAGCACAGCAAACTAATGGGGGCGGAAATAACATACAATATTTAGTTTCTTCACTTTAAAAAGGTCAAATGATTTATCCTGAGCAAACCTGTGTCCAAGGCTCTCTCCAAGTAACTAGCAATCTTTAGAGGTCCAGTGTGTAGAATTTAGTAGCACCTAGCGGGGAGGATCGCAGATTGCTACCCACTGAAACGTCTCCCAGTTAGAATTCCTTCAGTGGTCATTGTGCAGGAGATTTTTACTGTAAGCCGAATTATCCGCAGAGGTCTCCTCCTCTCCAAAACAAACAGACCAGGTGATTAAAGCCAGTAAAAAATGCTAAATAAAACAGTTTCATGTCACAAACCAATGTTTCTCCCACGCTGTTTGGGAGGTTGCAGCCCACCACTTGCAAATCAAACCTGGTCTCACTCCGAAGTTGTTGAAATCTGGCGCTTGTTCATTGACCTGGCGTCAGACACCGGTTAAAAAAGCCATCCTTTCATGTCAGCTTGATACGCGGCTGATCGCTGTTATGGTTTGCAGCATCAGCGGGAAACAAAGTAGGACAAGAACAAGAGTTAAGGTGGCAAAAGTCTGTGTAGGGTGGGCAGGAGGGGTGGTGGATGCGTCAACCATCAACTTTCACACAGAGGCCGGTGTTCGCTTCCTGTCAGATTGTAAAGCCACCGATGTTCTGTATATTGTGTTTATATTGAAAGAGACTGTATGCAAACGGTACATTTCCTGGGAAAACAGAAGTGTATTTTGGAATCAGACAATCCATGTAACAGGCAGAACTTGACAGGGCTTCCCAGAAAGTCAACAACCCACGTACCCAGGGTAACCTGCATGTCTTATGTGGACGTTGAAAGTCTGCATACAGTGATGAGGTTGGAGTGAGAATGTTTTGGCAAATATGTGCTCACCTTAATGTTTACTCACCTTATTTCTGATCCTAATGTTAAAGAAGTTTTTACTGGGAGCTGAATTACCTGCAGAGGTCTCCTCCCCTCCAAAAAATGGATTTGGTGTTTTAAACCAGTAAAAACACGAAGTAAAACAGTGTCATGTTACAAATCAGCATTTCTGCGACACTGTTTGGCATATTAGAGACGGGCTGCTAGCCCAGCACCTGCTAATGTGTGCTCACCTTTTTTCTTCTATGACTTAAGATCCAGTCATTCATGAGGTTTTTACTCAGAGCCGAATTATCCACAGTCAGTACGTTTACATGGACAGTTTAATTCCACTTTTAATCAGAATGAAAGGCCATTCTGATTAAAAGTGGTCATGTAAACGGTCATTCCAATTGAAAATTAAATCCAATTAAAGGGGGTGGTTTATTCCGTTTGTCATTCCGAATGAAAGAATTTTGTGTGCATGTAAACCCTCATTCCTCTTTAAGTTCATTCCGTTCTTTCTGCGCATGCTTGTTTCCTTGCCCTTCTGGCACGATGACGTATATAGCGCGCATAGCAACGGGCTGAAATAGAGCAGTCGGACTCGTTGCACTCACCGGTTTCCATTCACCACAGCACGGTCTTCTATCTCCCTTCTCCTCCTCAACAGACGAAGCATTAGCAGAACAAGGTTGTTGTCGTACTGCTGCTTCAAGAATATAAGCAAAACAAGCCCGAAAAAGGCACTAAGAACGGCGTCGTCAAGCATCTTGTTATCCGGAACGAGGACTACAGTGTTCTCTTCCGGTAAACGTAAACACGTAACATCCGCCCCGCCCCCTATCCAATCAGAAACCTTCCCTGCCCCAAACCTTGCGCAGACCCGAATATAGGCGATTAAACTGATCTCCCGTGTAAACCCTCATTCGGAATGAATATTGCTCATGTAAACTACCTGGAAAGACTTTAATTCCGAATGATTTCATTCAGATTTATTTCATTCCGAATGAGAAGCCATCATGTAACCGTAGCCAGTATCTGAATAACTAACTCAGTGTTTGTCCCAACTGTGGCTCTCAGGAAAATAGACACAGTGTGTGTGTGTTTGGTAATAAGTGAATGTGCATTTCTTTATGTGGAGGTTTGTCTTGCAGTTTATTAATTTGCTTCTTTGTGCAAGGCATTTCGTGTCTGTATGAGGGTGTGTAAGGTGTGTCTTTGTACAGTGTACATTGGAGTGTCTGTGTGTGTGTGTGTAAGTGCCGGTGTGTATGCACATCAGACTCTGCTTACCTCACCAATTCAGGCCATTGAGGATGATATGTCAGGACACTGCAGGTTGGTGGTTTTGGTGATGGGTGGGGTCGGGGGAAAGCGTGGTGAGGGGAGAAACAGTGATGTAGTTTCTCTCACATATTATCATATTGATATTTTATTTTCTCTCTACGAGTGTGTGTGTGCGCGCGCGTTTGTTATGACAGCCTGTCAGCCTGCACCCCAACTCCCAAAACCACTCCTGTCCCAGCCTCCCCAGCCAGGCAGCATCACTGTCTGGATGGGTACGCCTGGTGACTGAGGGGGCTGCGGTGTGCTTAGTGGCCCAGACAAGGTGAGGGTTTCTGGGCCAGGCTGAGGTGGGCTGTCCCCTGTGTCAGCCCTGGAGCCTTCACTGTCACTGCTGGAGGGGAGACGAGGGAGGACTGAGACACACACACACTCTCTTCCACACTCACACACACACACACGCAGAGTGATATAAGCGCTGCTATGCCTCCAGTCATCTTTCAGCTTTTGAATAAGTTTTAATGAGTTGAGAATAAATAGACTTCCCCTCTCCCCCCCCTCTCTCTTGCTCTCTGTCCATCTTTGTCTCTGTCTCCCCTTTGTGTGACTTGTCTCCATTCCAATCATAGCTCGCCTCAGCGATCACTGAGTCACGTCTGAAATAGAATCGACATGGCAGCCTGAGTCAGCCAGGACAGCGAGCCGAGCGCAGATTAGTCATCCTGGCGAGGTGCTTTTGTCCAGGGACGATGACAGATCTATGAAATGAATGGGAGAGTGATGCACCGGGGGTGTCTGCTTGTCTCAACTAGGGATTACAGATACTCCTGAGTGTGTGTGTGACCGTGGTTGTGTGAGTGTGTGTGCATCTCTGTGTGTTTGAGGCCAGCTCTATAAAAAGACACGACTCTACAGCTCAATCTCGAAATCAAAGGCAAAATTACCTCTGAGTGTGCTTTGTTGCCTCCTGCTTTTCTGAGTGAACTGGACAGATCTGCATCAACATGAAACAGTGAGACACACAGACGTGGCTTGGTCAGAGAGAGAGTGAAGTAAAGAGCACAGATTGTCCTCTTGTCTCGATTTATTTGCATGTATATTTTGTTATTTCCTTCCCGCTGGCTACAAGCAGGACAGCAACTTGTCTCACAGTTGTGAGAGCTGTTTTGGAGCTTCCCAATCAAACATGATCCGCTGCCACTAATCTTGTTTGCGACTAGATCGGTCACCGTAATCCTTTCCACAACAAATAGGCTTCGACAGTACACAGTGAAATCCACCCCCGACCGGGTTGAAATGGGCTCTCATGGTATCACCCACTGAAAATCTGTCAACAAGAGACGCCTCCTGTATCTGACTCCTGTTAACTTTGTCAAAGAACAGGGGTCACAGAGTCGCCTCTCTGTGTATCAGCCACTGTTATCTCTAATAATGACACGTTTAAAAGCCACTGTACAATGTTTTTACATGTTGCATTGTTTACTGTGTGACAGGCTACAAAAACAAGTATTCATCCCTCGAGGGAACGGCAAGTAAGCTGCTCTTTGGAGCCTGTTGTGTTTTTTTGTTAATATCCAACTAATAACTAAATACTGTTATGTTAGTAGCTGATGTAATAAGATTTATTTTGTATTGCTCAAAACTCAGATCTGTCATCAAGAGACTCTAAATGGTCTTAATTTTACTAATGAATTTATTGATATTGAATTCAACAAACACATTGTTAAAAGGGGCCTGCTTGTAAGGCTTTGTAGCAACCACTGAGGAGACTGAGGCCCTTTGTGTTTTATGTGTTTTTCATTCAATACTTCTTTTCCAGAGTATTTTAGAGACCTGTTGAAGAGCTTATATTCCACAACAACTGAAACTTTCGAATGATGAGTATATTCATTTTTTATCTCGGTATATTTAGACTCAATATTGTTTAAAATTCACTATGATTACACCGACAAAACAGAAAAATAAAAGATCAGTATTTCCTCGCAGTGTGAAGGCATTGAAACTGTATTCCAGCCCAGTTGCCAGAAGAAAATGTTGGCATCGTATGTTTCTGCAAACCACGGATACGTTACTTTTGTATGGTTCATATGTATCATCAGTGTTTTGTGACGTGGTTTTGATTATGTATGAGCTGACTTTGAAATTGGGAGATGGAGGGAATGGTGGATGGAGTTACACCAAGGCAGCAGACCACTGTCGACCACCAGCACACATCAAAACCATTCGTTTTTAACGCAACATTGCAGAACGTCCAGCAGGGATAGTGCCACCAAAAGCGGGAATTTGAAGCCATGGCATTGTCTTTTTTGCACCTAAACACGAAGAGCCATTTTTGGCCCCAAGGAAAAAAAATCTGCCTGGAGCCGCAAAACATATTTGTGCCTTAAAGTGACGGCAATACAGCGTATTTAATCTAAATGAGCCTTTAAACATTCCTAATAGGTCTAAATGAGCGTTCATTAATATGTATTACAATAAAGTATCTACTCTGCAATGTGCTGACAGCAAACCAATCTGTCCACTCACTATGAAATTTTCTGTGTCCGAGATGTTTTCTTTTTCAGATTTGGCATCTATAGCTGGCTTCACTGAGGAGACTCAAGCTCAGCCATTGCTATTGAGATTTGGTAAATCTTAGGAAAAAGCATCAGGCCACAGACGTACGACACATAGCTGATGAGATGTTAAAACATTTTTTTTATTCAATGTATAGGCTACACGTTTATACAATTGGGAAATGTAAGAATCACTTTAGGGCGACAACAATGAGAAATAAAAATCGAAATGTTGAACAATAACTGTTAATCATTGCCATATTATTTTTTTGTCAAAGCCGCAGGTTGCCTACCCCTGCACTAAATGATCCTGCACGTTACATGTCCGTGTTTTGCTCAAACGTACAATGCCACATTTATTTTGTCAATTTGCTTGTGAATTTGGAACATGTATAAAAATGTTTCTCAGATATTTAGACAATTTTACAGCCTTTAATTTGGTGTCTGCTCAGATTTTCCTGAGGGGTGACAAGGTTGTGTTGGGCAGAGTTAGACTCATGGCCTCACTATTTCTACAGTCTTCACTACTTTTCTGTTAAATTACATCTTACATCTTTATATTTTATTCAAAAGACGTCATCTCAATCAGAAATCCTGAGGAAAACTGGATTATACCACAACTGTACCAGGTTTAGATCAATAAAAAATGTTAATGACATTGCATGTTCAACTTTCTCACAAGCCTGGCTAATACTGCATCATCTGGGAGAAACAAAATCTAGCAATAAATATTTTTTACAAGGCAATTATGTTGTAATCTCATTCTCATGTTAATGTACAGTACAAGTAACAACATGTTTATGTGAATGAACAGGTTCTAAAGCTGCTTGTTGGACAGTTTCCCATGAAAAACAGATGGCCTCAGCACTGCTGTTAGTGTTGTGTTGACAATAGAAATGTCCTGGCTGATTTAGGGACTTTGGAGTGAGCAGCCGTGTTTTGATGACACACACACACACACACTTACACAACCTTGTCCCCCTCTAACCTGGACTGAGGAGGTGTATGTGAGCGAATGGCTGATTAAATCAACTTTCATTTCTCATTCTCCTCAGACCCCCGAGGTTATCCTGCACCATCACCGCTGAGGGCGGAGGAGAGGGGAGATAGGGTGACAGAGAGAGGGGGAGAGATTCAACTGCTTAGACTGGAAGCTGCTTTTGTAGTTTAATGGAGGCACAAATAGCAAGATATACATGCAAAGTATCGCACACAAAGCGTGATGGGGGGCTTTTAGTCATAACGGAGGTTTTCTTTAATTTCCTTGACATCGCTCTCGTTTTTCTCTCGCAATCTTCCGCTGAAAGGTCACGCGGCTCATGTCTGTGTTCCTTTGGTTGTGGCTTCAGGGAAGAAAGCTGGCTGAGTGTAGGAGCTGAATTATAAATCTAAATATATACATAAACCTTGGTCTGTTGTCAGTTTGTGCTGCTCCACGCTAGAGCCGGGCATCCTCTTAAAAGCCTCAGCATTCAGATCGCTTCAGTCCCACGGACTTGCAGGTCAGCTAAAACTATTTAAATGCCAAGACACTTTGGAGGATCCAGGCTATTTTACATTGAGGTATAGAGTGAGGTCACTAAAAGCAAACAGTAGTGTTTTCACAACAGGAGCCTGTGTTGAAGCTTGTTGAGTGGGATGTCAGTCAAAGCTGATGTAGGTGTATGCCAGGATTTGTTCAGTCAGTGCATTTACATTCCATTTTTCTATTATATTGTAATTTGCACTCGCCTGTAGGCTACACATTTTTGCTGACTTCAGCTCGACTCCTATAGGATAACTCTGATGTATTACAACTTGAGTGTTGTTATGTCTGCTAGGCCTAAGCCTGGAGGGGATCATACATTTAGTCATGTACGTGTGTGTGAGTGTGTCTGTCTGTCTGCAGGTAATCTCACATATTACTGGACCAATCAGCCTGATATTTTGTGTGCACTTTCATGACCGTATGCTCAAGGAGCTCTTGTGGTTGCAGTGATTGACAGTTAATAAAAAAACTGTTTTACTGACTGTTTTCTACCATCATAGACTACTGACTCCCCACTCCCTCTCACCTGCTGGTAGTCATGATCAAAATCACGTAGCCAAAGCCTAGAGCAAAAGGCAATTCTGGAATTTATCTCTGCAAAAACAAGAAGCCTTACCATCTGTAGCAGGCCACATTTTGGCCTTCGTCATGGCTCAAACACTGACAGCCATAGAAAATTAGTATGTTATGAACCACTAAAGTTGGACACAATACGATCTTGACTGTAAGGGAGCTGGAGGGATAAGCCCTCCTGGCACAACTGTGGTCAGCTCCGGCCAGGGGTGTGAATATACAGTGCAGGACGTGCCGTGTCTTGGGGGCCCGTAGAGAGTGGTTCGAGGGCCTTGCATATTGGAATAAAAAGCAATGACTGTTCCAGCTTTCTCAGTGTAGATGTCCATGGTGTGGGCTTGCAGTCTAAAAAGGCGTCCGAAGCGCTCTGATTATAATTAAAAATCCTTTATTCACAGAGGATAGACCAACATGTTTTGACGTCAGACAGTCTTCATCAGGAAAGAAAGAAAGAAAATTTATACCCCGATGAACACTGTCTAAAGTCTATGTGACTATTTGCCCTATGCTTGAAGAGCGCCTATTTTTTTTTTTTTTTTTTTTTTGTTACAGTTCACCTTCACCAAGTGTCTTGACCCAGTGCAGCACGCCCCAATTTTTTTCTTCTACATTACATATTCTTTTACAGATGTAATCCCCCATTGTACAGAACTATAGCAGGTATGAAAAGGTGAACATGGAAGACTTTTTAGCAATGTTGTTGCACTACTAGATCTCTGACATTAACTGAGTGGATACAGTGTTATTAGTAAAGATAAGATGGCAACAATTAAGTTTTAATAGACCAGAACTCTCTTTTAAACAAATCAAGTATGAAGATAAAGCGGAGTTTCTACTCACACTTTAATTGAGCCTCTACCTTAACTGCAGTAGTTCTTAAGGATGTTGGGTTACTATAGCCCCTTTTCCACCACAGGAACTTTTATCATTTACCCCGGATTTTGAAAAGCCTCGGCACGTCTCCACCGAAATTACCCGAGGAAAAATTTTTCCCTCAACCCCAAACTTTCCCTGAAAAAAGTACCTAGTAGGGGGGTAGGACTTTTCAGATTCCCCAGAATTTTTTAGGGGCGGGGCTGTGTCCTGAGGAACGCTGATTGGTGGAAAACACACATCAATCAATCAATCAATCAATCAATCATATTTATAAAGCCCGATATCACAAATCACAATTTGCCTCACAGGGCTTTACAGCATACGACATCCCTCTGTCCTTTGGACCCTCGCAGCGGATAAGGANTGTGACAATAATCATATGTGTATAATAACAGTAGAGGTATGACTAATGTTAACAGCAGCAGCAGGAGGCATCTGGCAGGACCACGGCAGCAGCACAACCTCACACGTCACACTATCCAGGCACCGCTGCGATATGAGTTAACCTGAGCGTCACACTATCCAGGCACCGCTGCGATATGAGTTAACCTGAGAGACAGTGGAGCACAAAGGCTCTTTTGAGTATATTTGCAGAGGAAGAAATTCAGCTGGATTTTGAGTGGGCGACTCAAAACGACCGAGGCTATGGAAGAATTGCCGATAAGCTGGTGGAGCTAAATATAGGGCACATGCTGAAATAAATTCATGAAAATTTGCCTGATTTGAATAAATTTTCCGGAACTTTGAGGTGCGGTGGAAACGCAAACCACACAGATTACCATGAATTCTTTTACCTAGGTAAATAAATTCCTGGAAATAAAAGTTCCTGGAAATGTTGGTGGAAAAGGAGCTAATACCTGTGAGCTTGAGCTCTTTTCATAACATCAAGACCATGTAAAGATGGCATTCGAGGGAAATAAATGCGCACTCAACCCAGCAAAGGTATAGTTTGAGTAAAATTCTTGGTCGAGAATTACATCATTTTGAAGTACTTTCATAAATTGCCACTAATAGGATTCTGAAAGTGATTGTAGCAAAGATAACAAGAGCTGCAACAGTGAAAGTGTATCTTTACAATGGCCAACAAATGGTATGGATAAATGAACACACAGACTCGATCACATAAATGTGGACGAGCCAAACCGAGGATAAATCATGCAAACGGGAGGCGAGTTTTTATAAAGGAGTGATTTTTCTTCTTGCACCCTTTTCCTCCATCTACCATCTATCCTGCCTTAGTCCTTTTCTCCTTCCCCTTCCTCCCCTCTGTCCTCCTCCTCCTCCTCTGCTCCTCCTCCCTCCTCCTTTCATTGTGGACGGCGGTGAAATATCAGTATTGTTTACGCAGAAGATTAGGGCAGAATTGGGCAGAAGGCGGTTGTTCTGTGACGATGGAGATAAGATAGGGCTGGTGGTGTGTGTGTGCGTGTGTGTGTGTGTGTGCGCACGCGCTGTGCTACCCCGCCTTATCTTGGCAGCAGGCGGAGCAGCCATATGAAGTTGTTCATTGTAATTACCCGTGGCAAGAGTAGATTTCATAGGGAGATTTAGGGGAGAGAGTGACAGAATAAAAGCAAAGGAGGGAGAGAGAGAGGGAAAGAGAAGCTGAGAAAGGAGGAGAAAAAGAGAGGATGCAAAAAGACGTTTGGACAGTCACAAAATGCACACACGTCATTATCCACACCACTTTCTTTCCTGTCTGCACATCATTCTGTCTGAGTATCTTACCGCTCTCATCTGTGATATCTCAGTGCTGCCATATCTTAATGACCTTTTGTAAGTCTAACATCTTAGCCACTGTTCTAATAATCAGCATCTCATGACTCATCCCCATCTTTCCTGTGTTATTCAGTCAGTGATCTTTTCTCTCGCTACCCGTCTATTGCTCTCCACTGTAATTATCACACTGGATGAGAATGTCAGGTGCAGTCGACCAGATATTCATCTTCAAATGGAAAATCAATCCAGAATCTGCTCGACGGTATTTTTATTTTTAAGGTTTCATAAAACTTTTCAAGTCTTTACATGCATGCGATGATATAATTTTATGACAGACCTTTGACATTATACTTGAGCAGGTAAGCCAACAGCTTTCAGACATCTTCCTTAATTCAAACTCTGGTTTAAACTGCATCGAAACTACAAGTTCCCATAAGAAGATTCACCATCCCCTTAACCTCCATTTAACTAGACTGCTGGTAAACAAGCTGTGGCTTTTTTTTTTTTTTTTGATATGTTGCCCTTTAGTGGGATACTCTGGCAATTTTCAACCAGCTTTGTATCATAGCAATGTGGGCAGTGTATGTAAATGAAATGTTAAACTTCCCTGCATCTTGCCAGCACCCAGGTCTCCCTGTTCCTCATGAGCCTCACAAAATGTGTCATCCAGCAGATTTTTGCTGGCTGTGGGGCTGTTGCTTGAACTGCAGATTGTACTTCCACGTTTTATGCCCACCATCATGGACACACAAGCCCCGTTTCCACTGAGCAGTATGATACAGTTCAGTTCAGTTCAGTTCGCTTTTTTTCCATTTCCACTGTAAAAAGTTGTGGATGGTACCAATGGAACCGTTCTGTACCGTCCCCATGTTTGGTCCCCCCTCTGTTGGGGTACCTAGCACACAGATCTGGTACTAAAAGGTGGAGCTGTGAACACTGAGTTGTGTCTGGTTTTGAGGCTCATGTAGCCACTGTTCATACTGTGGAGAGTTTTATTAGTAAACTGTAACTATAAAATGAAAGGATGTTTTGCTGCCTCTCACAGCAGCTGGAGTCTGAGAAAAAATAACTTAGTTCACTGGGCCGACTGCCGGCGACTTTTAAGGTGGAACATTTACTTGTGATGTTACTCAATGTATGAGTTGATGATGTGAATCCATCAGCACTCCTTAAATTTCACTGTGACAACTTTGACCATCACTTTATTTTTTATTGTCTCTATTGGATGACACAGACTTTTAGTAATGAGTGGATCTTCAAGATTTTAATATTAATTAATCAACCGGATTATGTGAACTGCATATATCTCAGTCCTCACCCTGATTAAAAAAAATACGTCGTGGAGCGGTGTTCCTGTGGGCTCCGGCAACACTAAACCCCTGAGCTTGCCCGAGAGCAACTAAATGCACAGACCTGCTATGTTTAAATATCCCATGCCATGGAGAGAGACTCTCACTGCAGCCTGTTCTGTTTTGTTCTGAAAATGTCGGCATGCAACCCTGTCCCGGTGACAAGAAACGAGGTGCAGACATCTGTGTCACCGCCGATAAGGAAATACAGCGGGGGCGTGATGGAGTAGTGAGTGACAGCAACTCTGCCCACGTTTAAGAGTACTGTTTGCAGTGGAAACACTAAGCGGACCTAGGGTCTAGGTACCATGTCTGAAGGGTTACTTTTGGTTCCATTGGTATGATACTGAAAGTGTTTGGTGGAAACAGGGCTAAAGGGTAAAGAATTGGATAGAGAGAGAGAGAGAGAGAGGCAGCGCTGCCTAATTTTACGTTTTGATCAAAGTTTAAGACAGAGCCACCTCTTTTCTCTCAAACTCAAATCACACTGTAAAACTAAGCATTGATGATCAAATATAAACCAAGAGTCTGTTACTGCGTTGCCTATTTCTCATCTCAAATGTTTTCAAAAACATTTCTTAGCGTATTGTTTAAGTGTAATTTGAGATCGTATGGGCTGCCATATTGTTTCCTGTGTCAAAATGGACAAGCTTGCATTATGCACACTATGTCCGGTGCAGGGCAGTGCATTCTGGTAGTTGTAGGTTTTCGACATCTTGAGCAACAGTGAATGTCACAGTCCTGTTTTTCTGTTTTCTCTGGTCATGTAGCACCAATTCCAAAAGTATTTGGTCTTTCTACTGCATAGACAGCCCAGTTTTATTCCTGCAGTCAAAACTGCTTTAAGTATAGCAGTCCTTATCAATATATCATTTAAACTTAAAATATGTTACCTTTAATTACAACGTCTCCATTAGAAAAGTTAGTACAACTTGAAAGAATGGGTAAGTTTGTGAGGAAAGTTCTGGACATGAAGTAATTTGTAGATTTAGGATGCAGTATGAGTCTGGAATATGAAGAAGCATCCTCCCTCCATGTTGCATCAATTTGTCAAGTTATGTTTGAGATGTGAGTTAAAACAGTGCTTAAAGTACTTATGACTCAAAGACATCCACCCTGTGATGCAGATAGAGTTGGGAGACACTGATCTTAAATGTTAACTAATGACTGAAGCCCAATTTTATCATTTTCACTGGTCTTTTTGTGGAAGAATTGACCTTTGGATCTTATAGCAGTGGATCAGAATGATAAATCAACTTTTCACCTAAAACGTATTTTCATATTAACCATCTTTATGCTTGTTCCATATGTGCATCAAGATTGGACACCTTTCTGGTTCTTTTTTACCTGCCTTATTCATTTACTGTATTTCTCTCTTCTAATCTTATAAACCATGTGAGGCTGAAGACGACACAGACAGTCTCAGTCTGTGTCTGCCTTTCACTGTAAATGTCACACTGAAAAATAATGGCAGTTGATTAGATGCAGTGATAAAGGCCATGAGATTTTGAGAAGTTATTATATTTTCTTCAAATCAAACTACTACAATTCAGATCGAGCATATTATCTGAATTTATACTTTCACATTGATCCAGACATGTTGCTCAGTGTTGTGTGTCATGAGGTAGGTCTCTCAGGTGTCTGAATGCTGACCGGTCGTTGTCACAACAACACAGCAGCAGTTTTGGTGCATTTCAACATTTACTTTCACTGTGTTGTTAGTCACTTCACTGCATCGTAATGGAACTGCTATAAACTAACAAAAGCGTTGTGATAGAAAGTAAAACCGTCAACATTTTGCACAATAGATATTTTTGGATGTGTATGGATTAACCATTTAAGCAGCAAAACAAGATTCAATTCACTGCCACTGTCTGCCAAATTTTATAACATAGTATCTCAAAAACTCAGCACATGATTGCATCGTACAAAATATATATTTTTAGTGATTAATTACACGACATTAATGTTAACATTCAGTACAGATTATTTTTTAACCTTACCAGCTGCTGAAAGAAGCTGAAATGTGCTCCTCTTTCTCACTTGCCTTTGAGTTGTAATAAAAGGAAATCTTGCCTTGGCTGCTCAGCTGAAGTATTATATTGTTTATTATACAGCAGGAATAAAAAAAAAAGTCACGTATGTCACAGGCAACATTTTTGCTTCATTGTGTGGCATGTATGCTGTATAGAGGTCTCGAGTCAAGTAGTGCATTTTGTAATAAAGGGATTTAAAAATGTGAGAGGAGAACCAGCATTACATTGATTGTTTTATATTATATTTAATACTAAAGACATGCTGTTGACCTTCAGTGTAGCTACTTGACTGAATCCTGACCCTTACAGAAATCAAGAAAGAGCATACCTTTCAGCCATCACTGGTTTTATCCCTCGGGGGGAGGGGGGGTGCATCATGTGGTGCAGATCATTTGCTCTTGGCCAGTAGGCCACATGTTGAAAAAAGAAGTTCCTAAATGGGAAATATAGCTGACAGTGGGTGCGTTTTTATCCACCTCTTTTTATGCGTAGTTTCTTTTTTTCCCCCACTTTGTTTATTAGTTTTGAGTTTAGTAAACATGCAAGCTCTCCTCGTCGTTGCAGGATGGCTTTTAAAAATCGATTGTGTAGCATTTAGAGGCATCTGTTGGCAGAAATGGTACATTATATTCATACTATGTTTTCAGTTGTTTATACGCACTTGAAAATAAGAATTGTTAGAGCCATTTCTAGTAAGTCTTATTATTTTATGAGTCACCCTAATGTGCCACCTGACCTGGCATCGCGGGAATCTTTAATTAAATGCAGATGTGCTGATGTGAGTGAGGTGCGTGGAAGATGCCACAGGGTTGACTGTCTTGGTGTTTTTTGGTTAATTTTGGTGTTTATTGTTTGATTGATTGAAACTTTTTAAAGTCCTGTTTATTTGGGGAGTTTTATTTTCATTTTCTGAACGCAACAGTCAAGACAATCAGTTCATAGCATCATCTTGCAACTCCCTACACATCCTGCAAATCAGTCGACTCTAAACCAACCGAAGCACCTGGATCATCAAACAGTGAGTAAAACTAAACCAAAGACAGTAGCTTTCCATCCAAAAGTGATTTGAATCATTGGGAAATGCGCATTAAAAGAAATACGAATCCTGTGTGTTTCCATTCAATGTACGGACTTTGGTGAAAACTACGAACTTGTGCGAGTTTTCCGCCGAGCCGGAAACAAAACAAGTCTCGCATTATTCTTCTTCTACATTTTCTGGTGGTTGGCAACCAGCTTGTAAATGCATTACTGCCTTCCCGACCCGGAGTGTGGATATCACCATGGAGAGAGGTGCGCTACGTCAGACTTAATTCGAACATAACTGTTTCCATCCCCCGTTTTGCAAATCAACATTTTTTCGAATCAACCGAAACCCAGCTAAAGCAAGCGTATTTTAGTTTGTGCGAATCAGGGGATTTTAATTCGAATTTTGGTGTTTCCATCATAATTTTCCAATGCGATACTTCTAGATGTGCATCTAAACAGGCTGATGGAAACATGGCTAGTGAGTTCATCATATCTCGCGTTGTGCCGTTTGTGGGCGGCTATAAGAACTGTTGTATTTTGGTTACATTATAATGAGCCATTTCTATCCTCATGCGGAGTGGGTCCTCTTCTGTGAGTCCGCCATGTTGTTTCTACTGTAGCCCAGAATTGACAAATCAAACACTGGCTCCAGACAGGGCAATTCATGTTTTCGCATCAACCACCGTAGTTCTGCCACATGCTTGGCTCATGGGAGAAGTTATAGTTCTTCAACCTCACCAAAAGATGCCACTAAATCTTGCCTGTTGATGTCAGCACACTGGGCTGTTAACAGGACTCTGCCAAGAGCATGTAACTGTAATATTAGCTGTTTAAAACTCTTTCCATTGCCCAGTGTTTTCTCAGTTATTAAACATCCATTGTTAACCTTTATTTAATGTTTGACTGGTGATCTTTTATTTGACGTCATCTCGTTGCGCCCTCTTCGGCAACTGAGGGGAGAATTAGCACCGCCCACTGCAACAGTAGTGGATTTAAAAGCACATACATAGGCATTTTCTTTTGCCAGTTTTTTGAAAATCATGTTGAAATTTGCACTACAACGAGCGCCGATTAGCTCACCTGGTAGAGTGTATGCCCCATGTACAAAGGCTGTAACCTAGCTGCAGCGGCTGCAGGCTCGACTGCAACTCACTGCCCTTTGCTGCATGTCATCCCCGCTCTCTCTTCCCCTGTCGAGCTATGTCTATCAAATAAAAGGCAAAAAAGCCACAGAAAATATCTTAAAAAAAACATTTCACTACATTTGGATGGAAACCCAACTAGCGATAAATCTGGAAACACAATATAATTGTGTGTTGGGAAAAACTGCCTTGACCGTCTCCATTGTGTTCGTGAAAGGCAAACGATGAAATAAGCTGTGTGAAAATGGTAAAATAAGTTGTTTGTTTTGTTCCACATGTGTAACAGTAGCCTAGGCAAATTGTCTGTTTAACCTGCAGTTGCTAATTAGTTAGCTGGCCTTATCTGAGCTGTTATCTACACAGTGTCAACACTTTCTCGACACACTTCATGGCACTTTACCATTTAGCTCCTCATTAGCTCTGCCTAAACAGATGCTAATGTTAAGCTAACTTAAAAAACTGGCTTTTAAAGCCTTGCTCCTGCTCTGCAGGTGTGTTTAGGGCTTTGAGTGTGTGTGTTTAGTTGGAAACATCCTTTCCTGAGGGCGAGTTAAAGCTTTTCTTCAGTTGAACGAGCGGAGCAGGACAAATTGCCGTAGGCAGAGCAGACTGGGTTTAGAGGAGAGTGATGGGAAGAGCAGCTCAAAATTAATTCATCACTTGGATTCATCTTATTCAACTTTAAAATCAGCAGTGATCTGGCTACTTTTGACGTTGTAGGTCAATGCCCCATTATTTTCACAGTAATATCTCAATAAGGTCGGGCCTAATGTTCCATACAGAATTGCTATTAAGGACTAAATGTACTTCCTTTTGGGAAGAAAAACAGTAAGCTTCGGTTGAAGGTCAAATTCCTTTGATAAATCATGGTTGAGTGGCAGTGAGGCTTTGCCGGCGGCGTGCAGGCAAACAAGGCCTGAGAAAACATTTGAGCTGGAATTCAAAGTTTTAGCAAGCACAGAAATAAGTGAAAAGACATCGCAGCATTTTAAAAGTTTGGACAAAAGATAAACAGGAAAGTGCCTGCTAATGTCTCTTAAAATGTCGCCATCAAAGTTTAATTTATTTAATTTTTTCTTTCTTTTTTGGAAGAGCTTCTGTTGGGTGACAAAGTGGAAACTGAAAGCCACAATCTTTCCTCTATGCAACAGAATTTCTTGCAAAATGGAACATTTGCCAGGCAATGTGCTCACAGCCCAAGACTCCAGTTTCTGAGTTTAGGTGTCTATTACTCAACTACAGATGTTCCAAAGCTCATATTTAAGCCTCAGTCATGCCATCAAAACTCATGAGTCAATCTCATCATTATTAAAAATTTGTTTCACAGATGTAATGTGCAAAACAACTCAGTCTTCAGGAAAAATTATGTCATTGTATGATCCTGCAAACCAAGGATACGTTACATTTGCGTGTGATTATGTAGCAGATATGTTTAAACTTTACATGTCAGCAACACTGTGGCTAACGTGGTAGTTTCAGCACAAAACACACTTGTTTATGGTTTGGAAAAGATCATGTTTTTTCTTATGATACCCGCTTTTTGTGGCACTATCCCACCTGGAAACACAGCAGTTCTCGGTAAAAAACGACTGCTGTTTGGGGCACTATCCCAGCCAGGTGATCAGTGATGTCTCCATAAAACATAAACTGCCTTTAGCGCCACTATCCCGGCCTAGAATATGACAATATCTTGGTAAAAAACAACTTCTTTTCAGGCCACTATCTCAACAGGAAAAGCAGTGATATCTCAGTAAAAATAGACAACTTTTTGGGCCACTGTTTCAGCAGGAAAAGCAGGGATGTCCCGTGAAAGATAACCTCTTTTTATGCCTTAAAAGCCACTAGAAACACATCAATGACTCACTAAATCCCAACTGGTTTTGTTGTTTGTTAGTCCCTCTATCCCTCCCACCCCCAGATGACAAAGCCAGGTCACTCTAGAATAGGGATGTAACGATATGGAAAATTTGATATCTCGATTATAGTGACCAAATTATCACGGTAAACGATAATATCGCGATATTTTTTCAAGCGCTGTAAAATGTCCAAAAAATGGATATATTGAAATAACTTCATTAAATCTTGTAACTTCCTTATCATACTAAAATGTTAACAGCCAGAATCTTATATTAAAATGAAACTTTCACATTAAAGGGGCAAGGGATTGGCACAGCAACAGAAAATTTTATTTTAAATGACAAAATGTGTAAACAAATTACAGGAACAAAGCTTATTTGTCTGGTGCATCTTAACAGTCAGCAAAATATGTAAACAATTTATATATTATTAGCACGAGAGGAAAAATATATATTAAACAAAACAATGCAAGAGTAGAACAAAA